>NC_048595.1:442996001-443296001 GCF_003668045.3 Cricetulus griseus
CGCAGGGCTAACAGCAGGCTGGGTGGAAGCACCTTGCTTGCTGCTCCTTCTGAGTCAAGCACTTGTTTGAGGTGCTTTGCTGTTCCGTACCCCCTGAGGTCAGAAGTGGCCAGCTTTGAGCAGAGGTGTGGGGCAGGCTGAGCTTTTCCAAGACTCATATCCCAACTGACATCAGTGCTGGGAGTGCTGCTTAGAGTCCTGGCTGTCATATAATACAAGAAGTCTTCATTTCTGCATCTGTTTCCTTCAGTTGCTGGGCGAAGCCTTTCTGATGGACAGTTGGGCTACCTACCAATCTATGAATACAGCAGATTATCATTATGAATATTTTCATTGACTTTTTTGTTGTCAATTGTGATTGGTTCTATCCTAGGCCTCTGGGGTGTCCCACCTCTGGGTCCTGGCCCTCAGGGGTGATCTCTTTTTCATGGTGTGGGTCTCAAGCTGGGCCAGCCTTTGGTTAGCCACTCCCACAAATTCTGCGCCATCTTTACCCCAGCACATCTTGTAGGCAGGACACATTGTAGGCCAAAGGGTTTGTAGCTGGGTTGGTGTCCCAGTCCCTCCACTGGAAGTCTTTCCTGGTTACAGGAGATGGCCAGTTCAGACTTCATATCTCCTGTTGCTAGGAGTCTTAGCTAGAGTCGCCCTCATAGATTCCTGGGAGTTTCCATTGCACTAGGTTTCTAGCATGTTCCAGAGATGTCCCCAGATTCCAGTTGTCTCTCCCAGTACTCTCTCCCTCCATCCTCCCCCACCTAATCATTACTGTTCCCTCCCAATCCAGACCCTCTGTTCACTGGTAATGTCTATTCTATTGCCCATTCACAATGAGAATTGTGCACCCCCTCTTGAGCCCCCCTTGTTACTTAGCTTTTCTGGGTCTGTGGATTGTAGCATGGTTATTCTTTACTTTATGGCTAATGTCCAATTATGAGTGAGTACATACCATGTTTGTCTTTCTGGGTGTGATTTACCTCACTTAGGATGATCTTTCCTAGTTCAATCCATTTGCCAGCAAATTTCATAATGTCATTGTTTTTAATAGCTGAGTAATACTTATTGTGTGAATGTACCATGTTTTAAAAAATCCATTCTTGGCCTGGTGTTGGTGGCGCACGCCTTTAATCCCAGTACTTGGCAGGAAGATCTCTGTGAGTTCAAGACCAGCCTGGTCTACAAGAGCTAGTTCCAGGACAGGCTCCAAAGTTACACAGAGAAACCCTGTCTCGAAAAAAAAATATAAAAATAAAAAACCCATTCTTCAGTTGAGGGACATCTAGGTTGTTTCTAGTTTCTGGCTGTTATGAATGAAGCTGCTATGAACATAGTTGAGCAAGTGTCCTTGGGATATGGTGGAGAGTCCTTTGGGTATGTGCCCAGCAATGGTATAGCTGGGTCTTGAGATAGACCAATTCCCAATTTTCTGAGAAATATTAATTTCCAAAGTGGCTGTAGTGTTTGCACTCTCACCAGCAATGGAGGAGTGCTCCCCTTGCTCCACATCCTCTCCAACATGAACTGTCACTTGTGTTTTTGATCTTAGACATTCTGACAGGTGTGAAATGGAATCTCAGTGTCATTTTGATTTTTCTGATGACTAAGAATGTTGAACATTTCTTTAAACGATTCTCAGCCATTTGAAATTCCTCTATTGATAAAATTCTCTGTTTGGATATCCACCCCATTTTAAAATTGGATTATTTGCTTTTTTGATGTCTGGTTTCATATATATATATATATTTATATATATATATCCTATATATATAGGATATTAGCTTTCTATCAGATATGGGGTTGATGAAGATGTTTTCCTATTTTGTATGTTGCTGATTTGTCCTTTTGATAGTGTCCTTTGCCTTACAGAAGCTTCTCAATTTCATGAGGTCCCATTTGTTAATTGTTTATCTTAGTGCCTGTGCCATGGGGGTTCTGTTGAGGAAGTTGTCTTCTGGCACAATGCATTCGAGGCTAGTACCCATTTTTTTCTGCTATTAGGTTCAGTGTATCTGGTTTTATGATGATGTCTTTGATCCACTTGGACTTGAGTTTTGTGCAGAGTGATAGATATGGATCTATTGCATTCTACATGCTGACATCCAGTTAGATCCTGAATTTAGTATTTATTGAAGATGCTTTCTTTTTTTCATATAATTTTGGTTTCTTTGTCAAAAATCAAGTGTCCATAGGTGTGTGGATTTATTCTGGGTCTTTGATTTGATTCCACTGATCACCCTGTCAGTTTTTATGGCAACACTGTGTGGTTTTTTATTTCTATTACACAACTCTCTTAAAAGGCAATTTTTGATGGTATCTCACCCTAGGAATTAAGTTGTATCATCACCTTGTTGTCAGTAGCTTTGTTTAGACTGGGCCAGGTGTTTCTAGATTCTTAGTGTTTTATTCAGAGAATTAAAAAAATCACATACAGAGCAAAATAGCAAAAGGTTATATTTAAAGAGACAGTACAGAGTACACTACAAGGGAATTAGAGTGTCCAAGAGCAGTGGTTATTGTCCCGGACTTATTTTATAGGGTCTAAGAGGAGGAGGAGGACAAAAAAGAGGAGGAAGTGGAAGAGGAGAAAGAGTTGCTCACAGTGCGGGTGGCTCTCTGTTTTGAGTGGCAGGTTCGGGTTATGTCAGTCTTTATTATACATGTCCTTCCCCACAGTGCGTATTCATGTGCACACGCAATTATACAGAGGCATAAAATAATAAACAGAAATTTCCCCCAAAAGTTCATTCAGAAGATACAGTTTGCTTTACTGTACATACACCCAAGACTAGTTCATGCTGGATTATCCCGTCTTTAGGTCTCTTTTGCGTTCTCTGTCCTGTGTGTGAAAGAAAAATAACCAGGAAAGCGGTGGCCTATTGTATCATTTGAAGTAGTGAGTGCATGGAGTTTGTTGCTGCTGGGAGCTCCCAGGCTGGGCAGTGCACTGTTTAAGAAGGGGTACAGATAGAGTTCAAGTCAAGTGGATCCCGGTTTGCTAAGTTTCCCCTATACTTTCCGGTTTTAACCTTGGGTCATCTGTAGGTTTCAGAGTCCTCCTCAATTTGGAGTTTCCTTAAAATAAAAAATTATTTCCCCCTTGCTTCAGATGTAAGCTTTGTTGCATCTCAGCACACAGCTTTGGTGTGTGAAGGTTCTGCTGGCTCTGAAAAGCCCTCCCTGGATACCCTGTCTTATGGTGGATGGTGCTATGGTGGGAACATGAGGGAGAAGGTCACATTGTCAGACGGGAAGCTAGAGGAGTAGAGGGGCCAGTCATACTCTTTGAAATAACTTTCTCTAGAGACTTATTTGGGGATCCTTGAGAACAACCTTAGTTCCTTTCGAGGATGGAACCTCCCAAATGACTTAAGGGCCTACCACTAGGCCTCAGCTTTTATTTCATTTTGTGAGAGAGAGAGAGAGAGAGAGAGAGAGAGAGAGAGAGAGAGAGAGAGAAGAGAGGTATGTGTGTGTGTGTGTGTGTGAGAGAGAGAGAGAGAGAGAGAGAGAGAGAGAGAGAGAGAGAGAGGAGGAAGGAGGGAAGGAGGGAGAGAGAGACCAGGGACCCCCATCTCCACTATCATTAAAAGACTGACCCACTTTCTCTAACAATGTTTTTGTAGCAGTCCAACCCTTTGTTTGCTTTGTATAGGAGCCCTGCGGCTGGTCTCCAGTTGGGCTGGGTGTGTTTTAGTTGCATGGAGGAGTCTTTGCCTGTTGGAAGAAAGCTTTGGTGTGGCTCTCCAGTGACATCTCACCTTTATTTCTTGCTGGAAAATTTTGAAGACCGTGGTTTCCTTTTTCAGATTTTAACCTCTCTGCAGACACAAAGTCAACAGTGAACAATGGGAATACTCCGAATGTATAGCCCCCAGCTGCTAATGGGTTCATTCTGGCCAGTTGGGAGCCAGCTCCTGTCCCTACCCTATCCCCAATGTAATCACCATGCAGATAGCAGGCTCACACTCAAGGCCAGCATAGTCCACATTATGTACAAGGGGACAAATCAGGGTAGACTGAGCATTTGTGGAGAACCTTCTAGGTCTCAGCAAGTTGAATGCTTATTTGTTTGTTTGTTTATAACATTTCATTATACTCAATAAAAACAGCCACTCTGTGCCCCTCCTGCATGAGGAGCCCTGAGCGTCCCCAGAATGAGCCTGGCCTCATTCAGCAGCTTCTTGCAGTGGTGCAGACCTGGTTTTTGTGCTCCCCCCAATGCCAGCATTATGCCCAGTATCATCTGTCCTAAATTTATAACAATTGCAAAGCACATATAAAATTTATCCATTTAGATTGAACAAAGAGAATGGCCTATATTGCCAAACAAATACTAAGAAAACCTGCCTGGATCTCTGTCTCAGGAAAGACCATATATGGGCATGTCTTCGCCATCACAGGGTCATCTCAGGAGCAATGTTCCAACTGGCCAAGAGGCAATAACTTCTAGAGAGCCTAGGTCCTATGGCCATACCTGTCCAGCCCCAGGCTACAGCTGCCATCAGCATTGGCCAGGCCTTGAACTCACGGAGATCTGCCTACCCCTGACTCCTGAGTGCTGGGATTAAAGGAGTGCACCACCACCACCACCTGGCAGGGTCTGTCTTTCTTGGTTTTTTGCTGCTCTGCTATGTTCTCCAGACTAGCTGGCCAATGAGGTTCTGGGAGCCTCTCCTGTCTCCACTTCCCATGGAGTCCTAGGAGTGCTGGGATGCATGCCACCACCTCTAGCTTTTTATGTAGGTCCCTGGGAGCCAAACTCAGGTTGTCAGGCTTGTGCATGGTTTACCCACCGAGTCATCTCTGGACCCCTTGACTTTCATTTCTCCAGTTACCGACACTGACCATCTGTCTTTACATGGACTTGGTCATTTGTATATCTTCTTTGGAGAAATGCCTGTTCACACCCTTTGCCTGTTGTCTGCTGGGGTCTTGTCTAATCTTAGCCTGGGGTTGTTCTGGGGATTAAATGAGTCAGTTCCTCAAATGTTCATAGTGTGGCTTCTGGAGCATGGTGGCTGCTGCTAGCCAGTAGTAAGATCTAAAACTGCCTTGATGGGAAACACCACTTGACAGAAAACAGAAGGCAGAAGTTTCCAGCAGGCTCCTGCCCCTGCTCACTTCGTACCTCCCCAGGCCTCAAGGGACCACATGCTACTCACTTCACATTTCCTACTTCTTAGGGTTCCGGCTGCCACTGCCTAGCTTGGCCTCTGCCCATAGCTGGGCCATACAGGGGAGCACGGCGTATCAGCTTAGGGTCTTATTTACCAGAGTCAGAACAGATAGGAACTCTTGAAAATGTGGTTAAACTTTGTAAATGTCTGAGAAGACTCTGCTCAGCACAGTATATACAATACACTCGATTTTGTTTGAATAAGAAAAAAATGAAAGCAAACTAAAGGACTCCCGAGTTGCTTATCCTGGGAGGCTCATGGTAACTCCAACATCATCTAGCCCTGGAATCCTACTTATCCAGGGAGGATTTTGATGGCTCCTTTTCGATGTCTTCATCCTCAGCCTCCTGCTCCCTGAGACTGCCCAAGAATCCCTGGCCTCACTGCTCTGGCCTACCTACCCAACTCATCTCCCTTTCCTTTTGTCCATGGGCTAGGCTCTGAGCCTCCCAAACAAGCCTGCTTATCACCCCGGAAACATGCTCAAAATTCCCTTTCTCTAATGCTCCATCCTTGAAATCAGTATCATTGCAGAATGGAAACAACACTGGTGAGGATGCAGGACACGATCCCCACAGTGCTAAGTGTTGATGTGAACAGGGAGTTCTTTCTACCTAGGAAGGAAGCTAGAGTTCCGTGTTTTTCTGGGCTGGTGGCCATTTGAAAATGCTCTGTCACCATGGTCAACGTTTATCCCCGTTTTCAGGTCTGAATTCCAAATGGGAAGGTTCCTGCTTTGGTTACATCCTTTCTGCACGTCCATCTCTCTGATCCATTCATTCCTTTCAGGGTCCTGTGGGTCCTAGATGCAGCTCTGGGTGGTATGTTTTTTTTTTTTTGCTGGGTCCCTGCTGTCTGTGCTGGAATACCAACAGCCCTTGAAGTACTGTGTCTGTTCTCTTAGTGGGCCTGGAAGTTTCCAGAGAGATCCTGCTGTGACTTGACTCTAGTCTTCTGCTGGAGTAGGAGTATGGGCTAGGTTCTGGAATAGTCAGCCATCACTTTGCTGTGGTTGAAAAAAAGAAAAATTGCTGGCCTTATGTAAGAGTGGGCTCCGGAGGCCTGGCTATTGGGGCAAATCAGGGACATTTGCCTAGGTATTCCCTACCCAGTCAAAGGGCCCCCTCAATTGGGAATGTGACCTTGGGACAGTTTGCTTCTGGGAGGTGAGAATTAAGCCTTCCTGGAACTCCACTACCTGGGAATTCATTTTGGATTTCATTCTCAGCCAGTTCTGTTTTGGGGCTGCAAGTCTCCGTGCTATCATGAAGGTCCCAGACTCTGTAGTATCCTCAACAGACCAAGGGATTCCCAAAGTCCTTCCAAGTAGTGGAGATGGTGCCCCCTGCCGGTATGCCGCTGGTATGCCTACCACAATGAAGGCTGCCCCTCTAGGGTCTTAACAGTCTTAAAACAGCCAGTTGTCCCTCTCTGAACCCTCCTTGGTGATTTAGCTCTCAAGACTCATTTTAGAGCCTGCCTTCGGAAACCACTTCTGGGAGAAACTTCTGAAAAAAACGAGCTTCCATTCCACCAATTTCTTGAGAATATAGGCTGCCTGGGGCTATGTGACTGAGAAAAACAACTTTGGCCGGGATTCCCTAGAGAGGATACTACCGAGTTCAACCCTCCTGACATCCGAGGAAGTAAGGACTGTGATCTGAGGGGGGTGTCTAGTGACATGCCATGGCATCCATCAGCAAACTGTTCACTACTTCCTCCTCAGCCCATCACCCATCCATCCAGGGTATCTAGGGTGTCCTGAGGAGACATCCAGGGTCCCAGCTGCCTCCTGGGACTTGCATTCTGGCCAGACGAGGCAGTACAGGTCCAGAGACAGCCAACACAGTGTCTGGTTGAAGCTGTCTTTGTGGGACCAGGTTGTCAGCAAAGCTGAATCACAGGCTTATGGGCGTGGCAAGTAGGGAACTCCCTGTGGGTCTGGGTGGCAGAGGTTCTGGTAAGTGTGTGGAGTACACGGGAAGACAGGAAGGCCACGGGCTCCCCACTGTGTAAGATGCTCCCCAGGTCTTGGCATTGGCCTGAGGTGCATCTTCTGATCCTTGCCTTCTAAGATTTCTCATTCTAGCAGAAATCTTCAAGCTCTCTATGCCCTGCTTGACCTGTGTGCCTTGTTCTTGCTTATTTTTTGAAAGAGCAAATAGCGCTTAGTTAGCCTGACTTTGGACACTAGTCAACAAGCCTTTCATGATGGTTGCTTAGGACTCAATGAGAAAGAGCCCCCCCTCCTTTGAGAAACAGGATACATGCCTTTATCCCCCCCTCCAGCAAAGTGCCCTGTGATCATCAGTTTTAACTGTTACCTGACACAATGTAGAATTACCTGGGAAGAGAGTGTCAATGCGGAATTGTCTAAATTAGGTTGGTCTATGGGCATGTCTGTGGGGGAACTATCTGGATTACATTAGTTGATATAGGTAGATCCAGCCCACTGTGGGCGACACCATTCCGTATGCAGGGATGCTGCAGTGTATGAGGGTGGAGAGATGAGTTGAGCAGGGGTCTGTGTGTATTAATCCTCACTCACGTGACTACTTGACTGTGGATGAGTTGTAGCCAGTTCTCTCACACTCGTGTCACTGTGGCAGCCCTGCTATGATAGACTGCAAACTGGGACTGTGAGCCAAATAAACCCTGTCTCCCTTGTGCTGCTTCTGTCGGTGTATTCTCTCACAGCATCATACCAAGGCATGTGCCTAGACAAAATAGTTCTGTGTTTGTTCCCATGGGTTTAACCTACTCCTTCAGATCCCCAGGCCCAGGGCTTCTCAGATGAAAGACTCAGATTGAGCTGCACTGGGCCTTGATCCTGCCTTGGCGGTGGTGGCAGTGGCATCGGGGAAAGGGGTGTCCTTTCAGGTTTCCACACGGGCTGAGATTGCAGCATCTTAAGTGCAAATCCTTCATGCCTTGGTAAGGTGGCTGGGAACTTGGAAGACCAGACCCGTCTGCTTCTGCACAGCTGAAGGCAAAGGCGCAAAGGTGATAGTGTTGGGTAGACTTCAGTCCCTGGCAAGATTGAGAGAGAAAACGGTCACCCAAAAGTGAGAAGTCAGAGGGAGTGGAGATGTGTTTCCCACAATGATGTCCCGATTTTCCCACCCCTGACAATTTCAAACTTAAAAAAATAAGTTACTTTTATTGAGAAGGAGATCTAGATTATAATGAAATATAAAGAATTAGAACAACTATCCTACAACTACAACATCTGGAAATAATCTCTGATAGCCTGAAACTACTGGATTTTTTTCATAGTCGCGCACGCGCGCGCGCGCACACACACACACACACCATTACTGCCACATTATATAAAGAATATTATAACTTTTCCCTTTTTATTAAAACTAGTCACTATTCAACAAATAGTTATCACGTGCCCATGAGGGTTAACATTATCCCTGTGTTGGTTAGTTTTGTGGGGTTGTAGTGTTTGTTTTTTGTCAACTTGACACAAACTAGAGTCATCTAGGAAGAGGGAATCTTAACGGAGAAAATGTCTTAGTTTGGTTTGTAGGCAAGTCTGTGGGGGCATTTTCTTGATTAATGATTGATGTGAAAATGCCACCACCACCCTCCTGCCCCTGCCCCTGGGGAAGGTAGTGTAATGAACATAGCTGAGTCAGCCACGGAGAGCAAGCCAGTCACCATGGCTTTGCTTCAGTTCCTGCCTCTAGGTTCTTGCCTTGAACTCCTTCCTGCCATGGCTTTCCACGGTGATGGACTTCTTCCCCAAGTTGCTTTCGGTCATGGCCTTTATCACAGCAGTAGAAAAGGTAACTAGGACAAGCTCTAAAGCCACCTAGGACATAAACACCTAGGCATGCCCATGAGGGAATTTCTAGATTGGATGCCCTGAATGTGGGCAGCTTCATCCCACAGCCTGAGGTCTGCGACTGACTAGAAAGGAAAATGGCAGCAAAGCTGCAGCATGCATTTCTCCTTGTTTCCTGACTGTGGACACAGTGTGACCAGTTGCTGCTGGCTCCAAGCCATCCTTGCCTTGAGGGAATAAACCCTGAAAATGTGAGTCGAAACAAACCCTTGCTTGCTTCTGTAGGTTTTTTTTTTTTTTAATCAATACAAGTCTTTTTGTCCCAAAAGACACCCCAAATAGTACTTAATTCAGGATCTTGTTTCTGGAACTGGTTAACTTAGGTTTTACTCATCAGCCTGCTGCACTGTTCCCTTTTCAGACACATAGATACCATCCAAAAACTTCCTGATATCTTTGCTTTTAACTGTTGTGGCTTGCTGAATCAGAGCTGCTGAATTTGAAACAAGTTCAATATCATTTCCTTCAAGGATTAATTCATCCTTTTGGGCTTGAGAGACAGAACAAGCAACACCTGTTCTCATCCGAACCCTGCGGATGTATTTTTCATCCAAGAAATTTCGGATTTCAACCAAAGACCCATTCTCCTGAATAACAACGTTGATGGGGAAGTGAGCATACACAGACCTCATCTTTGTAGCGGAAGCCCAGTGTGACTCCCTTGATCATGTTCTGAACATGACTGCAGATAGTCTGGACAGTTCCTTTCTGTTACCCCACCATTTGTCTACCCGGAGCCTCTTCTTCTTCCCGAGGAGACTCAGCTCTACATTGATGTGATTGAAGTCCCTCCGGAGGATTCCTCTAGGGCCCTTCACAGTGACTGTGTGCCCCTTCAGAGTGATGTCCACATTTTCTGGAATGTCGACGGTCTGATTGCTGAGAATGGTCTTCATTCTCGCAGTAGATGGGGCAAAGAGAGTGCTTATGTGGCTTTTGCCAGATGTTTTATGGCAACAGTGAAAGAAGTGTCCAAAGTGCCTGTGTGTCTGAAGTGTTGAAGGCAGAAGGGATTGAGGGCTGAACAAAGCAACTGGGCCTCTGCATTTATGGAATTCACTTTTTAGGAGCCACTGGGGTCATGAGTATTGTCTTGCATTATTTTAATAAAACAAATTACTTTGATGAAAATGATGTAAGTTGCCAGGCGTTAGTGGTGCACGCCTTTAATCCCAGCACTCGGGAGGCAGAGGCAGAGACAGGGGGAATCTCTGTGAGTTCAAGGCCAGCCTGGTCTCCAGAGCGAGTGCCAGGATAGGCTCCAAAGCAACACAGAGAAACCCTGTCTCGAAAAACAAACAAAAAGAAAGAAAGAAAGAAAGAAAGAAAGAAAGAAAGAAAGAAAGAAAGAAAGAAAATGATGTAAGTTAACAGCCTGGAGAGTTCAGATGTGGCCTAATTTTAAACACTATTTTATTGTTTTTAATTATGGCGATGTGTGTGTGTGTGTGTCTTCAGGTGGGTTTGTACATGCGAGTGCAGGTACTTGTGGAAGCCAGAAGTGTTTGATTCCCCAGATCTGGAATTGCAGACTATTATGAGCTACCTAATACAGGTGCTGGGAACTAAACTCAGGTCCTTTGGAAATGTAGCAAATGATCTTAACGCCTGAGCCATCTCTCCAATCGAAACATGGTCTAATTTTGATGCTCCAAAGATGACAAAGATGTATCCATAAGAAGATCAGGAATACAAAAAGCCTGGACTCTTGCTGGACAAGGTTGACTCGTGACCAAAGAGTCCAGTGGAGGTACAATCACAGCCTGGGTAGCTATGCCAACAGACTCTGTCTCCCAGGCTGCAGATAGAGTTTATTTACTTTTGTTGATCAGTTCATGAGCAGTTTATTTGCGATCCATCTCCCCATCTGGCTTCTACAATGAGCATAGGAACAGAGACAGCTATTATAACCTTGGAATATGATCTGGAAAGTGGAAAGAGTGATCCCTCCATTGGCAGGCTTGGGCAAGTCTCAAAGACCAGGTATGCATGGGCCCCCACACACAGCAAGGGCCAAATAAACAGCAACTTATTTATTATGCAATATTCATTCATGTGTGAAGCATGCCACAAATATTTGCTGAGTTCCCAAATGCCTGGGCAGTGTGTCCTGTGCTAAGCTCTGAGTTCCTTGAGGGCTGGGCCTTGCTCAAGTTCTGCCATTGGCCAGGCTCCTGGGGAAGTCTCACTCTGTGTCCTGGAGCAGGTAGGTTTTGGTTTGCTGAACATGCTGCCTCTCCCCTGTCTATCCAGGGCAAGTGAGTCCCATAGTCTGACTGTAGACCCAAAACCATGGGCCACACAGAACCCATTGGGATGCTCTAGCCTGAAGAGGGTGTGACAACTTGCACCCCATGTTTGGGGGCTCATTTTGTAAGCTAGACATCTAAAGTCAAAGTCATGATGGAGTTGGTATTGTTCCCAGCATCTTCTCCTTGGCTTGTGTATGTCTACCTTATCATTGTGACCTTACATGATCATCCTCTCTCTCTCTCTCTCTCTCTGTGTGTGTGTGTGTGTGTGTGTGTCTGTCTGTCTTTCCGTCTGTGTGTGTCCTAATCTCTTCTTAAGAGGACACCAGTCAGATTGGATTTGGATTCAGGTCTACTTTAGTGACCATTTAATTATAATCAACTCTTTAAAGTGCCTGTCTCCAACCTGAGTCACCTTCCAAGGTACTGGGGATTTGAGCACGGGATTTTAGAAGCACACAGTTCATCCCATAAGACAAAGGTTTGGTTGTGACAGAAAGCAACTGAAGATTATATCACCAAAAAGTGATGAAGAGAAGCTAGAAAGAGGGGTCAGAGGTTAAAGAGCACTGGCTGCACTTCCAGAGGACCCAGGTTTGATTCCCAGCACCCACATGGTGGATCACAGCTGTCCTTAACTCCAGTTCAGGGGACCCCAAGCCCTCTTCAGATTCCCATGGGTTCTGCACCTTCATGGTTCAGACATACATGCAGACAAAAACTCATATACATAAAATAAAAATAAATAAGTCTTTTTAAAAGGGGGATGACGAACAAACTCTCCTAGGGAGTGCTGGTGAGGAGTGGAAAGAGGGTGCTGTGGGTGGGAATATGAACTAGTACAGCCACTGTGGAAAGCAGTATGCGGTTGGAAAGCTAGTAAGGGAATTACCGTCTGACCTAGCTATCCCATTTCAGGTATACATCCAAAGAAAGGAAAATCTGTGTCTTCTAGAACTACCTGCATCCCCAAGTTCATTGCAGCATTGTTCATGATTTGGAATCAGGGCTGGGGGGCATTCAGCTTGGTTGGCTTACCTAGTATGCACAAAGCCAGATCCCAGATCCCCGGGTCACACAAACACCAGGAGTGGAGGCACAGACCTGTAACCCGGTGCTTGGGAGATGGAGGCAGATCAGGAGTTCAAGGTCATTTTCAGTTACATAGTGATTTTGAGGACAGCCAGAGGAACTGAGAGCCTGTCTAACAAAAACAAAAACAAAAACCCAAACCAAACCAACTCAAAAAATCTATGGGCTGAAGAGATGGCTCAGTGATTAAGAGTACTTACTGCTCTTCTAGAGGACTCAAGTTGGGTCCCCAGGACCCCTATCATGTGGCCCACACCACTTGTATTCCAGCTCCAGGGAAACTAACAACCTGTTCTGGTCTCTGTAGGCACATATATACACACGTCTCAAACACACACAGATGCATAAATAAATAGTAAATTAAAACACATAATTGTCCTAGTTTCATTTCTGTTGCTGTGACAAATGCACCAACCCAATGCAACTTTGGGACAGGAAGGTTTTATTTGGCTCATGAATATGGATCACAGTCCATCATTGAGGGAAATCGAGGCAGGGGCCTGAAGGCAGGCCTGACTGCTAATTCAATCAATATTACTTCTGAGCAGGGAAGTCACAGCCAAGGTAAGCTGGCAGACAGGCAGGCTCATGCTCAGCCTTTTATTTCTTTTTATGTTGTTTTTTTTGGGGGGGCGGGGGACAGGGTTTCTCTATGTGGTAGTCCTGGAGCTCACTGTGTAACCAGGATGGCCTTGGACTCACTGGAATCCTCCTGCCTCAGCCTCCCAAGTACTGGGATCAAAGGTATGCTCTATCTTGGCTCAGCTAGCTTTCTTATACAGCCTAGGATGGTTCTGCCTACAGCAGGTTGGTCTGTTCTACTTCAGTCAACCATCAAGAGAATCCCACACAGACCCACAGGCCAATTTAATCTAGGGAATTCCTCAGTTGAGATTCCCTTTCTAATTATTGTAGGTTGTACCAAGTTTACAATGAAAGCTAACCAGGACAGTAATCAAACTAAGTAGGCATTGGTAGATGGATGGATAAGCAAAATACGATGTGCACAGAGGGATGTTCTGCCATAAAACAAGGAAATCAACAATGAGTGTGAACCTAGAAGACATTATGTTAGGGGCTGGAGAGATGGCTCAGAGGTTAAGAGCACTGACTGCTCTTTCAGAGGTCCTGAGTTCAATTCCCAGCAACCACATGGTGGCTCACAACCATGTGTAATGAGACCTGGTGCCCTCTTCTGGCATGTAGGCATAAATGCAGGCAGAATACTGTATACATAATAAATAAATCTTTAAAAAAAACCCAAAAAAGAAAAACAAAAAACAAAAGCCGGGCGTTGGTGGCGCACACCTTTAATCCCAGCACTTGGGAGGCAGAGGCAGGCGGATCTCTGTGAGTTCGAGACCAGCCTAACTAACTACAAGAGCTAGTTCCAGGACAACCTCCAAAGCCACAGAGAAACCCTGTCTCAAAAAGACATTATGTTAAGTGAAATAAGCCAGGTATAGAGGACAAATGCCAGATGATCTCACTTAGGTGTGGAATTTAAAATTGAACTCATAGAATCAGAGAATAAAAGGTAGAGGCTGTAGGAGGAGTCTGACTTTCAGTTGCATACGGTGAAAAGAGACCATGTTTATTTTATAGTATAGTAGCTATGGATCATACCAACCCATTGCATTCCAAATTACTGCATAGAGAATAGATCTTAAATAGTCTCGTCATAAAAATGACACGTATGGAAAGCAATGACATGTTAATTATCCAAATTTAAACATTTTACCATATATATAAACACCACAATGTCATATTGTATGATACAAAGCTATATGACTTTTATTTGTGAAATACACCCTAGGAAAGCAAATAAAGAAAAATAAAATCATAAACGACATAGTAATATACAAAATATAACTTGCTTTGAGAGGAAGATGGATGGTGGAAGTGTAAGTAGGGCTCCCTGAGTCATCTGAAAAGCCCTCCTGTTCCTCTTGCTTTGCAGTGCTGGTCATCGAATCTACAACCTCACACGCGTGCTAGGCTCTATTGCTCAGCTGCCCCCACCCATACACTTCAGACCTCCCAGGAAAGCTGGAAGCTGGCCCTTACCTGACTCCTCCCCTCAGGGCTTGTAACACCCCTAGGTTCACTTGCCTAGTGGGGCTCTTGACCCTGACTCTGTACCCACAAAGGAGAGTTTTCCCCTCACTGAAGAGAAGATGTGGTCAGCAGAGCTTAAACAAGTTGGGGAACTGGTATGAGTGGCTCAGAGGCCTTTGCAGGTGAGGGGACCCAGACCCCCAACCTTGCCAAAGTCCTGCAAACCTCCAGGCAGAATTTTGTGAGCCTCACTGTGCCCCCCTTCAGCTTCCACCAGGCTGCCATGAAGGTCAGCAATGGAGGTGTCAACATCCCGGGCTGGATGTTAGGAGTGGGGACTCCTGACTGGGGAAGTAGAAGCAGCAAAGACAGGAGAGGCTTCCCACTTGTGGGAGATGCCTTCTTCTGCTATGTGCTCTTCTGCACAGACACACGTTGTTTGCCTCATCCAGGGCTGGCAGGCTTAGAGAACAAGAACTGCAGGCTATTCAGTTTTCAATTTCAAGTAAAAGGATGAAAAAACCATCTGCCATGAATTTATGGTAAATACTGTTTTATCTGAAATTCAGATGGAGTAGACATCCTGGTCTCGTATCCGTAGGCGAGGCTTGTCAGTGCTCTGCATGGTGCCTGCTCCCTACCCTGCTACCCGAATCCAGGCCCTTCCCCAAGCCTGACCCACATCCTGGGCCCTTGGCAGATGGGAAGCTCAGCATCCTCAGGTCTTTGTCTCAGGGAATGTTTGCCTCCCAACTGGGGGAGGTAGGGCCTGGAAACCACTTTGCTTTGTGGCTTCTGTTTCCTGGGGTGAGTCATAGCCATGGTTATCTCATTCATTCGCTCAGAAACTGCTCATTTTCAAAGCCTCCCCTGCCAGTCCTTTGTGTTAGAAACCCCTTCTTTGCTGTTCTTTTTCCATACTTGAGCAGTTACCTTTTCCATGAATGACTCTTTACTGTTCTCTGTCTTATCTCGGGGTTGGGGGATTGGGTGATTTAGGCTAGTGGCCCTACTCTCCTGACCCCTCAAGACAGCTGGCTCCAGATCAGCCTCTGCATCCTTTCCCTGGGGGAGGCCCTGGTTCCAGGAATAGGTGGTTACATCTTCTGGGACCTTCTTTTTCTGTGACCAGAATGCTGGACCACTGGGAGAGTTGAGGCTCTAGAAGATGGATCTATACTTTTCAAAGGCTGCCATGTGGTTGCTCCTCTAGATCAATCCTCACAGGGGTTGGTTGACTATACTTCCTGTCCTGGATCCTCTCAGAGACTCTGATACCCCGGTGGGCTGGAGGCTCCCTGGTGACTAGTTCTCCCAAAGAGCAGCACAACCCTGTACTCTGGGCCTCCACAGGCCTCTTGGGTCCATTTACTATTCTGCTCTCTACAGGTTGTGAGAGGATTAGGAATCACCTTCCCTTTGTATGGCCTAGGACCCAGGTCCTCAGTAAAACCCCAAGGTCAGCGGAATCTTCAAGTTACACCTATGTTCCCACCACCGAGTCTAGCATCACAGACAAGCTAGTTGCTGGCACTAACTCCCAGCGCATACTCACGGCACGATTCTGCCCAGAAGGAACTTTCCAGGGTAGGAGCTATGTGGGTCTGCTCTCTGGGACAGTGTTTAGAGATAGGACCTCTACTCTCTGAATTCTGCCCACTCAGAGACCAACACCAGCTGGGGCTCAGAAATGAGAGGGCTCTTAAAGGGGGTTCTAGCCCCTGGTGTGGCCATGGTAGGCAGAACCCTAGCTGGGGTTCCTTCAATTTGGAAAGAGGAGCTCCAGATCTGAGGTACAGCAGCAGCACCTGGTCCTCACGTGGCATCTGGGAGGATCACAACCCGTGAGAACAACAGGCTTCCCTCCCAGGGGCGAAAGACTGCAGCATCCTCGTCTAAGGGCCTAGCCACTTACTGCTCTGGGCCAGCCCTGGTGAACGAAGGGCACAGAAAATGTGGAAGGACACAGTCTCTCCCTCTGGCAAAATTTTCAAGATTACCCAAGGCAGAGGGTGCTGAGGAAGGACCCGGTGTGAAAGGAGCCAAGTCCATCTCCAAGTTAGTGTGAAGTGTTATTTTCCTGGTGGGTGTTACTCTCAACATGTCTCTTCGTATGCTTTCTTGAGAAACGATCGCTCCTTTCTCACACAGAGCGGCCGGGTCTCTGGGCTGCTCTGGGCAGCGGCCTGGGGTGAGTGGGGCGGCCGGAGCAGGCGCAGGCTCAAGCAGCCACCGAGGCGGAGCGCGCCTGTCCTCCTGCGCAGCTAGAGAGGCCGGAGGGGCTGAGCCGGGCCGGGCGCGCGTCCGTTGCCAAGGCCGCGCGGCCCTAGAGACCGGGCGCCGGTGGCGCGCGCAGGCGCGGTGGCGCGCTGCGGTGCACTGTGGGATGGGAGACCGGCACGCTGGGACGGCGGGCATCTGCGGGCACCGGGCGGAGGCGCGGCGGGCGAGGAGGGGTGCGGGCGGTGGCGGGCGCCAGCGCCAGCGCCAGCGCCATGAACGCCACGGTGGTGCGGCGGACGCAGGAGGCTCTGGGCAAGGTGATCCGGAGGCCGCCGCTCACCGAGAAACTGCTGAACAAGCCGCCGTTCCGCTACCTGCACGACATCATCACCGAGGTGGGCGCGGGCTGGGTGCGGGTCAGGTCGGGTTCCCAGTCGGGATGCGGTGAGGGTAGGGTAGGGTAGGTGCGGGGCTGGGTGAGGGCCAGGGCAGGGTGCCGCGCCGGTTAAGGGTCAGGGTAGGTGTGGGACGGGGTGAGGGTCGGTGTGAAGGTTAGGGTTGGGTGTGGCACGAAGTGAGTGTCCGGGTAGGGTGAGGGTCGGGGTAGGGTGCGGGTTGGGGTGAGGGACAGAATAAGGGTTAGGTCAAGGTGAGTGTTGAGGTAGAGTGAGGATCGGGTTGAGAGACCCAGGAGTGCGAAGGTCGGGGTTGGGTGCCAGTCAGGGTTCAGGCCCAAGTGAAGATTAGTCCCTGGGTGCAGACCTAGACGAAGATGGGGTTCGTGCGGGTCAGGCCCTAGGTGCTGGTTGGAATGAGGTCCGGATGAGGTCAGGGGCAGGGTTGGGCTTCAGTTGGAGTGAGGGTAGACTAGAGGGTACTGGTCAGTGTGACGGCCATGATTGGTTGCAGGTTGGGGTTGGGTTAGCGGGTCATGGCCCGGTGCGGGTCTGAGGCCTGGGTTGGGGTCTAAGGTCAGCCTGTGGATTGGAGGGCCAGGCTGATAGGGAGGGTTCCGCTCAGGGTCTGGATCCAGGGTCTAGGGTTCTTTGTAGGTTCGGAGGGCTGGGCTGGGCTGGCCAGGTGCAGGCCAGGTTGTGGGCTCCGACCAGGGTGAGGGTCTGGGCTAGAGGTTGGGTCAAGTGGTTTGGGTAGAGATCTAAGGGTCAGGGTCCAGGTCTGGAGTCCAGAGTCAGACTTTGGTTAGGGGACTGAGGCTGGGATGGAGGCGGAGGCCAGGGCCGACATCATTATGTGGGGCTGAGTCCTGGGACAGGGTCAGAGTGCTGTTATGAGCTGGAGTGTATGTTGGAGGCCTGGGATTGGGCTCTGCTTATAACTGAGGCCCAGGTAGGTTGGAGGTCCTTGTCTGGGGCCTGATTAAGAGCTTGGCTAGGGCCAATGTGCCTTCCATGCTGGGGACCCAGGCCAGAAGGTCTTGGGACATGCCTTACTTACCACCTCTTACAAGGAGGCTTCTGGGCTTCCCCCAGAATCACTCGTATTTTTTCCCCAATTACTATTGTGTCTCTTTAGAGCATGTCTTCCATTTGCTAGCGAATCTGCGGGTCGCTACACTGGATGAGGTACATAGCATTGTACAGCAGTCACAGTTGTGTGGGGCCTGTCAGGGCTCCTGGTAACTTCAGAGAATCACTGTAGGGGAGGAGCAGAATCGCCATGGTACTCCAGAGGGTCTCTGGGACTTAGGGCATTGTCGGGACTTAGTCTCCAGAACTCAAGGTCTCCCCTGGTGTTGTCCCTCAGACTTACTCCTCTCAGCAGGTTGAGCACCTCAGTCCACCCTTCGCTTTACTCATTTTGGCATGTCTACCTTAGCTTGTAATAGGTGCTGTCGAGGAATGTGGCCCTGTGGGTTAGCAGTCTTAGGTGTGTCCAGGAACGCTCTGGAATCCACCCGAATCCCAAGGTACTCAGCTGGGCTGGTAGTCTCCCCTTCCAGACTGTGAGACACTTGCAGCCTATCCTGGAAGGCTTGAGGAAGGGATTAGCTATGTGGAGCCCCATGAAGCAGGCAGTTGCTGCCCTCCAACACGAAGGAGCCAAGAAGCGCTAGCCATTGTGGCGCTGGCCTGTCACAATGGGGACTGCTGAGCCTGGGCTTTTCTTCTGTACCATCAGCCCGTGGCTTACTGGGAGTGCACTTTATCCTGAAGTCACTCAGGAATGTAGTGGGGCTTGTGGGAGGCAGGAGGAACATTGCAGTGGAAGTGAACAGGTAAGGGGAAAGGCCTGCTTGTCTTCTAGACTTCAGTAGATCCAGTGCTGAAGCCAGTATGTTCTGGTATAAAGGTAAGTACACTAGCTGTCACCTCCTTGTCAGAATTGACATACTTGGAAGGATTTTCAGGTCACCGGTGGAGAGCCTTCTGGATGATTTTTCTTTTCCCTGAATATTGCTCTCAAGTCACCTTCATGGGTTAGCTACAGCTAGCTGACTGTTTCTTCATTAAGTCTCCATTCTGTGACATGAATGTCCCTTGTCACACTTGCTGTGCACAATTTAAACTGCCATTGTCCTAGGAAAATCTGAGCAAAGGCAGTTTCAGTAATGCTAGATCAGGATGTGCTGATGGTCCGTCCATGTTCCAGCTGTCTTCTCTAAACCTTAGCTCAGGATGCTCTGGTGCGAGCTTTCTTCTCAAAAACAAATGACCCAGCACAAGCCCAGCCCACCTGAGTAGTGTGGCTCTCCTTAAGTTTGTTGTGAGATGGACTCTTCTGGATTAATTAATAACTAGCATGATGCAGCCAGAGTAGCTGCAGCCCCATCCCAGAGGAGGAGGTGGCATTCACCTGGGGCTGTCTTGCTAGCAATGTTTTAAACCTACCTCCTGGTAACCTGTCACTGTGTACCATTTGCCTAGTCATTCGTGTCCTTACTGAATATCTCCTTACTGAGTACTAAGTAACTCCTTCTGGAGTCCATTCCCCCAATGTGGTCTGAGTGCCCTGGTGAAGGGTTGTGTGGTCAGGTCCTCTGCTATATAAAAACTGTGTCTCCTTGGAGTGCTTCAATTTGAGTTTCGGGTCTCAAGTGGCTGCAGAGGGACTGGAGTTAGGCCGGGTGTTACAGTGGCCTCAGGCTCCTGCCTCCCTACGTAACTTTGGTCCCTCTGATGGAAGCTGTCAGCCAGGACTTGGTGTTTGTTTTCTTTTGTTCAGTGTGTATTTCCCAGCTCTTCCCTGTCAGTCTCTGGCCTCAGTGGGAAGCTATCCTCTTGGTCCTTCCATCCCCTGCCGTGAACTTCCCAGCACCTGCTCAGTGTTGGTAGTCTTTGCTGTCTTCATAGCTGGTTGTTCTTTGAAGCCCAGACCCCACATTTAGTAGCATCAAATGTCTGTTGAGGAAGGGGATGAGTCAATGAGAGCTGTAAGTGTGGCTGGGTTCTGTCCTCTCCTGAGAGTGGGGTTCAGTGGATGAGGTCGATGAAGAGGCTGTCCAGTGAGGTGTGTTTGATGCTTCCTCTGTGTTCTGCAGGTGATTAGGATAACTGGCTTCATGAAGGGCCTCTACACAGATGCTGAGTTGAAGTCAGATAATGTCAAGGTAGGTTCTCCTGTGAGTTCCTTTTCTCCACACCCTTGCCTTCAAGAACAGAGCACGTTTCACAGGCTGCACACTGTCGTGTGTATCATGCCTGTTCTGATAGACGGGTGGGATACAAGGCTGGTTGATTTTGTGTTATGTTATGCTCCCTTGTTTCATTTTCTCATTCATGGCAACTACATGCTATGCTAAATTTGTCTATTGAAAAGCAGTACAAACTCCTCAAGTTATGTATCTAAAAATCAAGATTGTATTTTAAAAGACTTTAAAAAGAATTCATGCGTTTGTGCAGAGTATTTTGATCACATCCACACACCACTGCCTTCCTCCAACTTCCAACTCCACTGGTGCTCCCTGCACTGTGTTCGTGTGCAGTGCCTGTGGGTACTCCCTACACTGTGTTCCCGCCAACAGTGTGTGTGTGTGTGTGTGTGTGTGTGTGTGTGTGTGTGTGTGTAGTGCCTGTGGGTACCCCCTACACTGTGTTCCTGCCAACAGTGTGTGTGTGTGTGTGTGTGTGTGTGTGTGTGTGTGTGTGTGTGTGTGTGTGCAGTGCCTGTGGGTACTCCTACACTGTCTTCCCGCCAACAGTGTGTGTGTGTGTGTGTGTGTGTGTGTGTGTGTGTGTGTGTGTGTGTGTGTGCAGTGCCTGTGGGTACTCCCTACACTGTCTTCCCGTCAACTCTGTGTGTGTGTGTGTGTGTGTGTGTGTGTGCGCGCGCGCACGCGCGCAGTGCCTGTGGAGTCCAAAATAGGATGTCAGGTCTCTAGAGCTATAGTTACAAAGTGGTTATGAGCCACGGCGCTGGGAACTGAAACTTGGGTCCTCTGTAAGATCACTATACACTTTTAATTACTGAGCCATTTCTCCAGCCCAAAATATTTATTTTAACATTTGCCTCTTACATGGAAATATTTCAGGATAAAGATGCAAAAATCAGCTTCCTACAGAAGGCCATAGATGTGGTCATGATGGTCTCAGGAGAACCCTTGTCAGCAAAACCAGCTAGAATTGTGGCCGGGCATGAACCTGAGAAAACCAATGAGCTGCTTCAGTTGATTGGCAAGTGCTGCCTTAACAAGGTAGGTGGAAGCCTGCCTTTTGAAGCCTGTCCTGGAAGGCAGCTTTTCCTGGACTGGCAGAGCTGTGTGAAACGCTTTCTTTTAGTTTATGCTTCTGGAGCAGGTGTGTGAGAGAGCAGTTCCTCTGCTGAGAGCTGTGGTTATTTGGGAATTGGCTGGTGGGATGGAAAAGTCCACCTACAGAGAGCTGTCCACTACCGTGGATGGCTCTGAGGGATGCAGGAGCCAGAATCTGCTTTTGATGGGACTTGAGGTAGTTTTCTGTTGTGTTAAACCCAAGTGACAACCATCCCAGTGGGCATACACTTTCATAGTTTGAATACATTAGTGACATGTGATTATCACTGTTGTCCACTCTTCATTTGCAAAACTAACATTCTGTACCCATCAGGTAAGAATGTACTCTCCTGCTCCTCACATCCTAGTAACAACTGTCCCATCTCTGTCACCACGAGTGTGACTGTCCACGTACCTCATGGATGTGGTAGTGTTAGTCCTTTCATTAGCATGGTGTCCTCAGAGTTCATCCATGGTGTACTGGGGTCAGTTTTCTTGCCGCTTAGTTAGCAATAGTCTGCCGTGTGGCTGGACTACATTGTTTGTCCACTTGTCTGTCAAGGGACTACGTCTCTGTTACTTCCACATGCTGGCTGTCACAAACAGGGTTTCTTTGAGTGCAGAGTGGAACTGTGTCTTTAGACCAGTTTTCAGTTCTCTTATAAACCCCAAGAGAGTGGTGGCTGGGTCATGCTGGTTGTTCTGTGTCTGCTTGTAAGGAGCCACCATATCGTTTTCCAAAGGGTGGCACCACTCTGCATCCCCAGTGACTCACAGGCTCCTAGTAGATGTGTGGGGATTAGATCCTGGGGTTTTGTTTGAAGACATTTGTAGTGCTCTGTGCATGTCCACACTGGCAGTTTGGTAGCAGGGTGGCAGGATTATCAGGGGGGCTGTCATTAGTAATGTCTGTCAAATATGGTGCTTTGTCACTAACATTTTTATAGTTTATCCTCCAAATGTCTTTTATGGTGGGAAGGAAATCTGTTTAATGAACTGTCCTTGAATGCTCCATCTTCACTGGTTGTTTGTGTTAACATCATTTTCTCTTCCCTGGCATGGCCAACAAGCTCTCCAGCGATGAGGCAGTGAAGAGAGTCTTAGCTGGGGATAAGGGGGACCCGAGAGGACGGACCTTACGGACCTCCAAAGCACATGAGACTGATAACAAGAATGTGAAGGAAGAAGAGTCCAGAACTCATAAAGATGTGAGTTGTAGGCTGCACGTCTTTGAAGTAGCAAGTCTTTGTAATTAAGTCAAATGTGAAAAGTGACGCACCTGTACATATATTTTCCTCAGGATAAAAGAAACTCCGAGGTGAAGGAGAGAAGCACAAGCGAAGAGCACAAACAGAAGGAAGAACTGAAAGAAGAAAACAGACCCCGGGAGAAGGAGAGGGACAAGGAGAAGGCAAAGGAGCCTGACAGAGACCGACACAGAGACCCTGAGAAGGACAAAAACAGAGAAGGAGATCGAGAGAAAGCCCGGACACGCACCAAGCAGGACAGGGACAGAAGCAACAAAGACAGAGACAGAGAGGCAGAAAGGGACAAGGAGAGGGACAGGAGGGGTGAGGGGGGCAAAGAAAAAGAGAGGATGAAGGACCGAGACCGTGACAAGGGAAAAGACCGGGAGCGGCGGAAAGCAAAGAATGGGGAACATTCTCGTGACCCTGACAGGGAGAAAAGCAGAGATCCAGACAAGCCAGAGAAAAAGGCATGGTCACGATCAAGACTTTCCTTCTTTTCTTTAAGATTTTATTTGGTATTTTTAGGTTTATGTGAGTGAATGAGTTTGTGTACCATGTATGTGCAGGAGCCCCTGGGGCCCAGAGAGGGTGTCACATACCCTGGTGCTGGAGTTACCAGAGGTTCTGAGCTGCCGTGTGGATGCTGGGAACTGAACCCAGGTCCTCTGCAGGGCCAGCCAGCGCTCATAATCCCTCCAGCCCCGAGGCCCACTTGGAGAGTGTGGTGTGCTCTCTAACACAGTATCTGTCCTACTTTTGCTTTTTTAAAGATTTAGTTTTTATTTTTAATTTTTTAAAATTTGTGTGAATCCATGTATGCTGGATGCATAGGTGGTTGTGAGATGCCTGATGAGTGGGTGCTGAGAATCGAACTCTACATCTCTGCAAGTGTTAGCAGGGACTCTTAACCTCTGAGCCATCTCTCCTGCTCCTGAACCTGTCGTCCTGGAATATTTGCAACTGTGAGTTGTGGCTGTCTTTGATTCCTTGTACTAATCTAGGGATATAGTAGTTTCTTGCCAGGCATCTTGAATGAATGAATGAATGAACGAATGAATGAATGAATGAATGAATGAATTTGTTTGTTTATTTATTTATCATTATGTGTGGGTGCATGCAGTGTGTGTAGATGTGGTGTGTGTATGCCTCAGTGTGGAGCCAAAGGACAACTTTGCGGAATTGGCTCTCCTCACCTGTGTGTGGGTTCTGAAGATCTCACCCAGGGTGCTGGGTTTGCATGAAAAATGCTTTTACACTCTGAACTGTCTTACTGGCATCGTTCTTAAAAACTTAAGATGTTTTTGTGACTTGTTAATAGTAGTTCAGCCATTTAACTCAGCATTATTCAGGAAGTTTTTGAACATTTAAAATACCCTTAAGCACATACTCTGGGTGTTATTAAAGCTCACTGTTGAATTCCTGGTCTAATAGAGTGCTGGCACATAGTAGGCATACAGTAGATCTTAGGTGAAGGAGTGAATCAGACATCCAGGGATAGTTGGCTTTTCTGGTGTTGAATGTTTGGATGGTGCTGATCAGTTCATAGCAGTCTATGAAGTATCTTGGATGCCAGCAGGCGAACTGAGATAGGGAGCCAGGGAACACTACTGTCCAATGCTTCTCTTCTTGGGAGACTCTTGGGGTGTTTAGGCAGAGTACCATGGCTCTCAGATCTGGAGTGGCAATGTGCCCCTGTGTGAGTGGCTGTCTTGTTTGTTCCTCAGTGTCATGTACTGTATCTCTGTGGTTTTCTTTTCATTGTTAATATTACAGATTTGAACAATTCTAAAGTGTAAAAGTATTCCTCTTTTTATTTTTATAGTCAGCAAGCTCAGGGGAGATGTCTAAAAAGTTGTCAGATGGAAATTTCAAAGATGCCAAAGCAGAGATGGAGGTAAAGTTTAAAAAACAGGTTCTCTTTCTGTGTGTGTTTGCTTTTCTGGTGCCATGATAAAACACTGACCCAAACCAACCTGGGGGAGGTAAAGGCGTATTTGGTCTATACTTCCACACCACAGTCTATCATCAGAGGAAGCCTCGAGGCAGGACCATCTGAGGGAGGCAAATTCTTTCTCCCTTCCCTTTCCCTTTCCCTTTCTCCCTTTCCCCCTTTCCCCTTTTCCCCCTTTCTCTCCTCCCCCTTTTCCCTTCCCCCCTTTCCCCTTTCCTTGTTCTGTTCTGTTCTGTTCCCAGACAGGATTTCTCTGTGTAGCCCTGGCTGTGCTGGAACTTGCTCTGTAGACCAGGCTGGCCTCAAACTGAGAGACCAGCCTGTCTTTGCTTCCTCAGTGCTGGGATTAGAGATTTACACCATCACACCCAGCTCTTGAGGGAGGCAGCTGTTTTTTTTTTTAAAGATTTTATTTATTTATTATGTATACAACATTCTGCATTCTGCTTCCATGTATATCTGCACACCAGAAGAGGGCACCAGATCTTATAACTGATGGTTGTGAGCCACCATGTGGTTGCTGGGAATTGAACTCAGGACCTCTCGAAGAGCAGTCGGTGCTCTTAACCGCTGAGTCATCTCTCCAGCCCAAGGGAGGCAGTTCTTAAATTGAGGTTTCTTCTTCTCTTGTTTCCTCGTTGGTGGCAAGTTAACAATAAAAACCAGTATTGTGTGTGTGTGTGTGTGTGTAGATTGGAGGACACCCATGGTGTCAGTCCTCTCTCCCACCTTTTTTGAGACAGGGTCTTTGTTTTTCTGCTTTATACCCCAGGCTAACTGGGCCAAATTTCCTGGGGTTCTCCTGTCCTCTTTCTGTAGGAACAGAGGGATTGTAGACATTTGTTCTGTGCACCCAGCTTTTCTGTGGATTCTGGACTTCCAAATTCAGGTCTTTACACGAGTAGGCATTTTACTTTTCCTGATGCTGTGATGAAAATCCCCTGACAAAAGCAACTTAAGGGAGAAAGGTTTTGATTTGGCTCATAGTCCCTCACAGCAGGGAAGCTGTAGCCACGGGAGCTTGAGGGAACTGATCATAATTTCCAGCCAGTGCCTGGTGCCACCAGCAGTGGGGTGAGGGGTTCATCTACCCGAGGTGATCCCACAGTCATACCCAGAAGCCCATTTCCCAGGCAATTGCAGGTCCATCACGTTGGCCTATTGAGCTGAAGGATCATTTGCAGCCAGCATTTACCACTGAGTCTTCTTCCCAGCCCTTGAAGAACAGTTTTAAGAGATGTCAGTTTAGACTTGGTGTTGAAGCTGTGAGTGCTCTCTCCTCTGGTCTGCTGGGCCTGGGAGGGTGTTGTGCTTAAATTGCACTGTCTCATGGATGTTGTGTTGTGAAAGCTGTGGCGTACCTGCTTTATCACCTGCTGCACAGGTGGGATGATGTTCTGTGGGCACTTCCAGGTTTATGCTCATCTTTGCAAGACTTGTCCAGTATGTGTAGATCATTCGGGAGAGATAGTGGAGGTGGCTTCCAGGGGTAGCCAGGTAGAGGGATCCATCTAAGCTCTGCCTGGTGAATTTTGGACCCTACAATATGTCTCCTATAGCTGATGTACAATCATGGCATCATCCTTTTGTAGGCTGGACTCATCAAAGGTATTGAGGGACCATTGAAGAGTTGAAGCCAACTTCCACAATTCATCTTGAAGCATTCAGAAGCAGGAAATGCAGGCATAGAGCAGGGCCAAGGGGGTCGGGGTGGAGACATGGGACTGTGTGAGGATGGGAGCATAGGACTTTGCCAGGCAAGGAGGGGTTGGGGGGACGGTTGAGGGAGGTTGGAGGAGGAGAAGGTAGAGAGAATGAGGGAAGAGAAGGGGTGAAAGTTTGAGAGAAGGAGGGAGGGGTAGAGGGAGAGGACTATTGTGTTCTCTCTGGCTCCTTTTGTTGTTGTTTTAAAACCATGTTAGCAGTTTTTACTTACAGAGTTCTGTACAAATCCACTTCAGTAATGGAGCGCAGTCATGTACCATGTGTGACGTCTTGATAAGAGATGGGCTGCATCTAAGATGGGGGACCTGTAAAGCTCTATAGCTAATTAACACTATAGCATCTTGGTTTGTGCAAATGCTACACCCTGAGGTGTGGAGTCACTGAGGAACTCACCTACTGCACAGCATAGTTTGACAGGTGTCTTGTCCTTCAGCTTAGGACTGTGGCAACAGAGCTAGGCTCCTTATAGGCACATCTCCCAGTGTTTCTCTCAGTAAGTGGCACAGAGGGACTAAATGGAGGGCGAGAAGATTTGATGTCCTCTGTGTCTTAGGTTTGAAGATGTAGTCACATGGGGCTGGTATGGTCCCTCAAGCCAAAGGATGTAACCCTTTACTCTCTTCCAGCAGAGCATGAAAAGTAAGTTCTGATGGGCTCCATGTGCCATGTGCCAAGTAACTCTCTTTCTTCTCTTTAAGGCTGAGGTTTCTGTGGGAGCATCCAGGTCCTTGACATCAAAAACGACAAAACGGAGATCTAAGAACTCACTGGAAGGTACTGCAAAGCTGCCTGTGCATGCAGCTGAGATGGAGGCCGGTCTTTATGTATGGCCAGAGTGTAGGAAATCCTGGGGAGCACAGCACTGTCACAGTTGGGGGTGGGTGGGTGGGTAAACTCTGAAACTGGAGATTGTGTCTTCTGCACATATTCACAGAGGGGCATGTGTACATATATATGCCTCCCAGCGCAGGAGAACCTGTTGCAATCTTAAGGGTGCATTGAACTTCCTTTCAGAATTACTTGTCAGTCATCTCCGTCTCATTGGTTCTTCTGCTCTGATAGAAAGAGCTCAACCCTGTTGCAGATCAAATACAGAGCCCACAGACAGATGTTGTTGCACTTAGAGAAGGAATCATGTTGAATGCTGAACTCATAGGCCTGGCCTGGGATTTGCTCAGCAGACCAGCAGACAGGCCAGGAGAGCCTGGGGACCCTGGGACAGCCACTAGTGTTGGAGGCGCCCTAACTTCACTCAAGTGTGGAGTGGCTTTGTTGAGCAGTAGTAGTTTTGGAAGAATCACCCTCTTCCTAACTTGGGATGTTGTGAGAGGCAGGAGTATGGTGTTTGGGGTTTTTCACTCAGTAATGACTCTTGCCTAGCTTGTGATGCTGCGGTAACATTTTATGTCGAAAAGCCTTTTCCTATGCCTGCCCTCTGTGAAAGAAGCCCACAGGAATGGTTGCTGGCCTAAGGGCGAGGGTGATGTTAGGCCTGAGCCACAGGGCCCCATGGACACCCATCCCATCCCTTCCCTGTGCTTCAAAGCTCCCCAGGTGTCACAGATGTGGGGTGTGAATTCTAGTGGGACTGCATTTCCCTGGGTCAGCAGTTTTGGGTTGCTCCGATGCACCTGTTGCTCTGCCTGACTGCTGTGAAGTCCAGTGGTATTCATTTCACACACCCCTTGTTAGGGTGTCTGCAGGGTTTGAATGGTTCCCCTCTGGCTTCTTAGTTATTCACTTGGCTTGCCTTCTGAATTGCCCGAACATGTAATATTTTAGCTACTTGTGGTTTTTGGTGATGTGTCTAGAGATTGGAGACGTGAAGATTGGTCTTATCAGACATTTTTATTATTTAGGCTTTTAAATGAATTCCTTTTTGTAGTTCATGGTATAAGCTGAGACTCTGGATTGTTGAGGGTAGTGTCCTGGTGAGCTGCGCTGTCTTGTTACCTGCCCTCTGCTGCTGTTCTTTGTAAAGAAGTTTTATTTAAATTAAGCCGTTTGATTTGTTTATCTTTACAGAGTAAAACAAAATTTTTCTTTTTGAGACCAAGTC
Source organism: Cricetulus griseus (assembly GCF_003668045.3). NCBI lineage: Eukaryota > Metazoa > Chordata > Mammalia > Rodentia > Cricetidae > Cricetulus > Cricetulus griseus. The sequence goes on from NC_048595.1 coordinate 443,024,350, forward strand.
TCACCATACAGCCCTGGCTGGCCTTGAATTCAAATATTCCTCGGCTTCTGCCTCCTGAGTGCTGGGATTAAAGATGTTCACCATCATGCCTGGGGTGTTGTATTTTGCTTTTTCTTCTAGTTAAATTTCTTTCAGATAAATGAGTTTAAATCACTTATCCCTTATATTTACCCTACTGCCAGGAAGTAAGAAGACTAACTTGTCATGACTTGTGTTAACTGTGTTTTCCATAATTTGGGAAGTCCTGGCTGTGTGTGTGGTATGCTGGGGTGTCTTTTAGTTGAGGTGATTGTTGATACCTTGTGTTGTTTTATTTCTGGGAGCCCTGTTTTCCTCCTCACCCTGCTTTTTCTTGGTGGTTTTGTTCGAGATAGGGTCTTACTATATAGGCAGCCTCAAACACACTTTGTAGTCCAGCAGGCTGCCTCAGCCTCCTGAGAGCGGGGATTATAGGTGTGCATTATCACACCCTCTATTCTAATGCTTGCTAGTTTGTGGAAGCTTTGTGACACTGTCTCCCTTCTCTGTGTCTCCTCTCTTCTGTGATCCTCAAGAGAATATTCCATCAGGGACTTGCAAGAAATCTGACTGTGAGCCTCACTAAGCTGGCAGCTTGGTGGACTTTTCTCTTCCCAGCCTCACTAGCCAGACACTGATTCACTGGAGGTCCTTCCCTCAGCAAGACTGGCACCACACCAGACATTCTGCCTTTCTTGAGTGGGTCATCATTTGAGCAAATGCCCTGAACCAGAGGTGCCCAGGACACAGGGCTTAGGTGTTTGGTTCACAGGGTAAACCTTGTATCCACTATGAAGAACAGGGATTCAGACATGAATAGACTCTTAAGGCTCTTCTGGAATTACCATAGCACTTAAGAGACATATGAGAATATGACACTTTTCCTTACTCAGAAACAGCTCATATTTTATATATTTCTAGCATATACATATACATATACATATACATATACATATACACTTACATATATATATATACACTTACATATATATATATATATATATATATATATAATATATATTATTCAGAACTTACTGAATTCATCTTAGTTCCTTTGCTTGGTAACTGCAGCATTTCTAAGTTTAACACTTATTTCCATCGTGTAATTTCATGTCAGGAAGAAGGGACTCTAGAGCCAGTGAAAATAGCCTTTCCCCAGAAAAAGAATGTAACGCTTCCTACCGTAAAGCTAAGAAGGACCATAGCATGAAGCAGCTTGGTAAGATCACTCAAGCAGCAGTGAGGTTGGGGAGTGTGTGTCTGTGAGTGGAGCCAGTCAGTGTCTGATCCTTTGCTTCTGGGTGATCTCTGACCATGGAGGGTGGCCACTCAGTGCTTGCTGCTATGTGACGTCAAACCTTGTGTTTGGAGCGTTTCCCCAGGCTACAGTAGATGGGAACGGACTGTGGGCTCTGTCAGGGCTGCCACAGTGAGCTGCCACATCTTTCTCTATGTCAGCCATGGACTGAGGTTGCCCATTTGAACCTTTTCTTTCCTGGGCAGAATCCAAAGTATAAAGAGACTGACTGCTGGAGTACAAACCTGTGTATGTGAAGGAAAGTGAATCCAAGAGAAGCAGGAATGAGGGACTCAGGCAAGGACAGCCTCAGTAACCCAGGGCATCAGCTCCTGAGCTGCCTAGGAAGAAAGAGGTCCTGTAGCAGGCCTGGAGGAGAGACTGTGAGCTGCTGCAGGCATGTTTGAATGCATGGCAGAAGCCAGCTGTGGACTAGAGTGGAGAGAGGGACAGTGGTTGGAGAAGGGCCCATATCAGCTGGCAGGGCCCTGAGAAGCTGTCTTCTTGGCTCTGTGGGCTGCAGGTGTGTGCAGAAGGCCTGGGTGGATTTTACACAGGGTAGGGCTGAGATTTGGCTCTGGAGGGTGGGAGTGGAGGCTGGAAGACATTGAGAGTTTGTAGCATTGAGAGATGGTGGTGTGTGAAGATGACAAAGAGTGGTAGCTCAGCTGCAGAGCCGTGGTGGGAGCAGGTGAGAATTAGGGATTTGGCAGTGCAATTGATGGATTAGATGCCACTAGCCTGGAAAGAAAAGACTCTAAGGGGAGACCCTCCTGGGAAATGTGGGGTGCAGGTGCTGGTTGGCGGGTTATGTGGCATTGCCAAGAACTCTGCGACATTCAAGTAGGAGATGTCTGAAGCAAGCATAGGTGTGCATATGTGTGTGCACAGACTGCCAGTCATTTAGGCCATGGTGAGGGAGAGTCATCGAAGCAGGAGACTGCAGGTGAGTGCTCTCGGTCTGCAGTGATGGCCAGTGTGGCCTTTAGATGGTCATGAGCCCAGATGCTGGAGGAGCAGGGGGCCTGCCAAGACTCAGACTGGAAATTGGATCAGAGGAAAAGTTGAAGAGGGTGTCCTGAATGTCAAAGGAAGGACATGATGGAGAGGAGAGAGGGCATCGTGTCCAGTCTCCTAAGGGCTGTCCTGGGCCAGCTGAGAGTTGAGCACTGACTGGACAAGGCAGTCTGTTGGTGACCTTGGTAGTAGGCCCTGTAAACCCTAACTAAACCAGCCCAAATACAAAATGCCTTACAGCATTTTAATCTGCTGTTAACTGTTTTATGTCAGGAAGGAAAGAGGATAATATTTCAGCTAAGATTTTAGACTCCATAGTGTCGGGACTAAATGACGAACCAGATCAGGAAACGGCAACTTCAGAAATAGGTAAGAAAATGCATCCTTCAGTTTGACTCCTCTGGTTTTGATATGAAATAGTTCCATGTTGGTGGCACTGTTAAGAGAAACTATCCTTCAGTTTAAAATCTTCCTGATTTTGATACAGAATATTACGTGTCCGTGAGCTATGAATTATTTTTATTCTAAGCACTTTAATGCTCATCATATTACCCCTACCCCCCCATGTATACTGAGGATCAGATATGACTGATTGATTTAATTTGCTAAGTTATGTGATAATTTTATTCAATTGGTATGAAGTAAATCTTTAAGCTCCCTCCCCCCATTTTTTTCTTCGAGACAGCATCTCATTCTATAGCCCAAGCTGGTCTCTAACTCACAGTGATCTTCCTGTCCTAGATGCTAGGACTACAGATGTGTGTCACACCTAGCAGCTGCATGCCTTTTTGTATTACATGTACATACTATTGCATGTGTTTGACAGGCATGATGTATGTTCATAACATTTTGCTCTTTTTTTTTTTTTTTTTGAGACGGGGTTTCTCTGTGTATCCCTGGCTGTCCCAGAATTCCCTCTGTAGACCAGGCCGGCCTCAAACTCAGAGAGATCTACCTACCTGTGCCTCCTGAGTGCTGGGACTAAAGGTGTGTGTGCCACCACTGCCCTGCTCTTGCTCATCTTGACACTGATGGCAGTAAGATAATGTGGATTGCTCCATAGAGGAGTTACATTTTTATATGGGGATATAAAAATCCATTCATTCGCAATTCTCTACCATTAAGGCTTTAAAAAGTGGGTCAGTGAGATGGCTCAGGAGGTAAAGATGCTTTCGGCCAATCCTAGGAACCTGAGTTTGATACCTGGAACCCACATGGTAGAAGGAAAGAACTGACCTCCACAGGTCAAACCCCCCCACACACACACATACAGAGAGAGGGGGGGGAAGGGGGGAGGAGGGAGGGAGGGAGGAGAGAGAGAGAGAGAGAGAGAGAGAGAGGGAGGGAGGGAGGGAGAGAGAGAGAGAGATTCTTTAAGGCCTTAAAGAGCATGTCCATGGCACATTGTGATAATCATTATAGTTAAAGCTGGCAGGGTCACCCTCACTGTCAGGCACTCTAGTTTCCTGTAGCTTTAGAACACATTCTTTAGGAAGAGGATCCTTGAGTTGCACTCAAGGGAAAACATGACACTAATTTTGATTTTAAAGGAAAATAACATTTTTTCTGGGCTTAACCTGCCTTGTATCTACCAGATTTTGTATAGTTTTTCTTTTTCCCTTGGTGGTTTTGTTTGTTTGTTTGTTTTTGGATTTATTTTTATGTGCATTAGTGTTTTGCTGGCATGTGTGTCTGTGTGAGGGTTGTCAGATCCCCTGGAATTGGAGTTACAGACAGTTGTGAGCTGCCATGTGGGTGCTGGAAATAGAACCCAGGTCTTCTTGAAAAGCAGTCAGTGCTCTTAACTGCTGAGCCATCTCTCCAGCCCCCTTTCCCCTTGTTTCTGAGACAGGGTGTCTTCATTTCTTTTAGACTGGTTGGCAGCAGGCTCCTGGTATTGTCCTGTCTCCACTTCCCCAGTGCTGGGATTATGGGAACGTGCCACCCTCCCTGGTTTTTTTGTGTAGGTTCTGGGGCTCCAGACCCAAGCTCCCATGCTGCGCAGCAAACAGTAAAGTTCTGAAACTATTTAGAATGATGGTAGGTTGCATTTGTGCATGCGGTCCTTCTGAACTCAGATCTTTAAGAGGGATGTTTGGACCATTCTGTTCCCTTATTGGTGAGGAGGTACAATGGGATTGCTCCATAGAGGAGTTACATTTTTATATGGGGATATAAAATGTATTGCTGCCTTGTTTCACGTCAAACTCTGTACGTGGCTTCTCTAGGCTGTCAGTCTTGGTTGGCCAGATACAAGGCTTTTAACTGGGGCAGTCAGTGTTCTTACCGGCACTGTGGACCTGTTACCCTTCAAGCCCATCTTGTGATATATGTTTTATTTTAAGAAGAGCTTTTCCCGTCTGTAGAGGTGGTGGTGAGGGCTGGGAGGTGTCTTTGCTTATTTAGCTGTGACTCCCCCATCCAAGACCAGTGGATGACTCCACCTCTTCCGCTTACACCTCCTGGCCTGGAGCAAGCTTTCAGGCTGTTCCCTGAGCCACGTTCTTGAGCCCTCGTGTTCCTCATTGCATGTGGGTATGGGGATAGCTGCTCTGAGAGTGAGCGAGATGTAATCTATTTGAAACTGACAGCCCAGTGGGACCATTGATGTAAAATAAATTGAAACCATTCTTAGGCTTATTTTGAACAGTTTATAAATCTTATCTACAGGTGTGAAAACATAAGTTCTGTCCTTAAGAAGTACACACTGTACCATTGTTCAGTAGCTTAGAGAGAAACCTGATGCCCCCTGGTAGTGTGAGTGTTACTCCTATACCTCCCCCCAGTGGGGTGGTCAGGGTGTGGCTCCTATGCTGCCCCTGGGTGATAGGGCTGACACTGTGGGTTTAGGTAACAGTGGTCAGATGCAGAGTCCTGGCTTGGGAGTGCCCCAGGCATCTCTTCCCCAACCCATCTGCCCTGCTGCTACACAGGTCTCAGCCAGGAACTAGCTCTGGTTGCTGTCATGGTCACTAGCATTGTCTCCCAGCACAGTTGTTTGGGAATTGAGAATTTAGCAGCTGCTGTCCGTTCTTCAGTGCCTTGCATGAGTATGATTTCCAGAAACAATGTCCCAGTGTCCATTGAAGGGTCCTCCCCCTCCCCCCCACAGCCTTTTGTTCCTAGTTCTTCAGAGAGGAACTGTCCTTTCTCGTTTTCTTTTTGAGATAGGGTGTCACTATGTATGTAGCCCAGGCTGGCTGGGGACTCAGGACCCTTCTCCCTCTGCCGGCGCAAGCTAGGATGGTGGGTATGCATCATTCTTGACCTGCGTGTATTTTCAAAGAAAGCAGTCATCTGGCTGGCCAGGTCTTGCATGTGACAGGTTCTACTGTGGGTTGCCCAAGAGTGTGCATGAGTTTTGGTGTGTTGAACGCACCAGGAGTCTACCCATGTCCCCTCAACCTGGGAACACCTACTTCCTGCCTGCATGGTTGCTGTAATGTGAACTTGCACCCTGTGTCTCTCTAGTTGGACATTTCCTGGATTTTCTGCTGCATTAAACCATCATTTTTTCTGCTCACTTTATCTCACTCATTTTGTTTTATTGCTATTATCAAAAATATAGCAAAGTATAGCAGTGCAGCTCACCCAGTGCCTAGGCTTCATGTGAAGTTTAAACGCTTTATGCTTGCTTTGCCTTAGCTGTGAATTTTTAGGAATGATTACAACATATGATAAAAACATCTTGATAATTTTCTGTGCAGCCCCCAAATGCAGTAAAACAAAATAGATATTCTCTGACATAACAACACTGGGCAGAATTATTTTCTGATTATTATTTAAAATCCAAGCTGTGTTCTAATTTTTTAAAAATTATTTCCCACTGTTTGAAAATGTGGTTATGCAATCAGACTTAACAGCAGCCCTGCATTGCTGGCTAACACTGGGCAAAACCACTAACACAACACCAGAGTAATAAAGGCTGCTTCCGAATACCGGGGAGAGTGCAGCTCAGTGGTTGAAGTGCTAGCCCTGTAAGCCTGACTGGAGTTGAGTCCTCAGGGCCAGTGGGAAGAGCTGACTCCATAAGGTTGTCTTTGACTTCCATGTGCTTGCCCACACCCATGGATCATATCCTCTCAATAATATAAATCAATAAAAATATTTAATATAAATAAATCAGAATTTATTTAGAATTTATTTATATTACTTGACCAGTGGAAGCCAAGCATAATGGTGAATGCTTGTAATCCCATCACTTGGTTTGGGGAGGCAGGAGGATCTGGAGTTCAAGGCCAGCCTTGGCTGCATGTTGAGTTCAGGGTCAACCTGGGCTACATTAAACAAAACAAAACAAAATAACCTCGATCCAACAAAACTAAAAGCAAACAAAACACAACCCAACAAAACAAAACCAGTAGATCTTGAGAAAGGTAAAATTATGTGATGTATCTGAGCTAAGAGGTATATATAACTCAGTGGTAGGCTACTGGTCTAGAACGTGCCAGGCCAGGTCGGGCTTGGATCCCACCACACTCCCCTACCCCAAATCAATGAACTGATCAAAGCAGATGGACAGGAAGGAAGCACCAGTGCCGTGGGCTTCCCACAGGCAGACAGTGGCGTATTTTCACTTTCCTCTCTGGTGCTGGCTTTTGTAGAACAAAAGTGCTTGGTGCTCATAAGGGCAATGAGAAGACTTGGGCTTAGTGGCTCTTGTGCAGTTGGTGGTTCCCATAGCTGCCGACTTGCTTGTTCTTAGATCTTAGAATCTCATCTCATTCCTTGGCTGTGCTCTATAAAACACTTGCAGCACTTGGTCCCTTCATTCAGACTGTTAGGCCAGTATTTTTATAAAGTGAAGAGAAATTTACTTATAAAGCCATGCACTGCTACTTTATGTAGTTCTTCCTAACTAGAGTGGCCATTTGACAGGTAATGGCAGATTGTGGTGTGAACTATTCTTTGAATGGCTTTAAGAACTTACACAGTTGGGTTTCAGGAAGCAGATTTTTCCAGGGCCCTTGAGTTGGTGAGTCAGTTTCAGAGTTGGGCCCGCTCCCCATGCACAGCCTGCTCAGTGAGCCCCTCTCTTACCCTTTTGCTTTTAATATGGGAAGTATTTTGTTTACCTCACATTATAGACTTTTGTCTGTTTTTAAGACTTGCACATTAGTAATCAGCAGACCGTATTTGGGACTCTAATGTGTTGAGGGATGTGTACCACGACAAAAGTATTTTCCCTTTTCTCTTTCTTTCCTGATGTGCCAACTGTATGAAGCTTGGCTCTCAGGCCTGGCTGGTGGGAGCTGGTATAAGTAGTTCTAGGATGGGGAGGTCGGGCCAGTCTGCTTGGATGGGGAGTTCCCTCAGCTCTGGGCCAGGCTCATTTCTGGTACTCTCCTCCCATGTCTTGTCCCAGAACCACATGTTCTCAAAAGCTACCCTTGGCATCCTTGGCATGTGGCAGTGTGGGAACAGAAATGTAAGTGCTGGGCAGGCCGTTAGTCACAAGCCCTTCAGGATGCAGTCTCGTGCCCAACTTTGAACTCTTATGTCAGGATCTGAGAAGCTAATACTAACTGAACTAGTATTTCAGATGATAACTCAGCTAGTCTGTGGCGGGAGAACGCTGAGCCAGAGCCAGCAGTAAAACAGAAAGGTAAGAATGACCCCCTTCACAGCTCTTGGTGGGAAGAGACTAAGCCACATAGAGGAAGCTAGCTGCCAGGTGCCAGTGTCCTCTCAGGGTGCAGCCAGGGCTGAGCATACCCTGATATGGCAAGGGAGTCACACCTGTCTTTCCCACAAAACAAGGTCATGCTTGGTAGCACAGGCAAGACACTCCTGGGCCTAGTGTGAAACATTTGTGATACCAGGGGTGTCATGAATGATCCCTGAAACAGATACCAGGGTCTCTGGTCAGAGCCCTGCAGACCACCCCCGTTCGGAGGACTTTAGATAGCTAAAAATGTGACTGCTGCCTGGTCCTCTGTCTGCTGTGGCTCCAGTATGCAGACGCACCGTTTGAAGGACTGAGGCATAATACCTTTCAGTCTGTTCCCAAAGCCTGGGAGCCTCCAGCAGGCCTGGCTTGTGCTGGGTCTGGCATGGTGGGTGCATCCAGCTGAGGGTGATAGTTGTCAACTAGTTTGAACAGAATATTTGTCTGAGAGTGATTATATGTCAGGACCAAGGCAGGAACTGCATGGGAGACTAAGACTACCAGCCACCTGCCTTGCTGTTGGTACAGGAGCTGCAAAGGTGGGTGAAAACCCACAGTAGATGATGGAGGGAGAGTGGGGGAGAGGGACTGAGGATGGCCTGGGAAACAGGAGAGCCTACCAGCCATCCTGACAGGAGGGTGTCCAGTGAAGCTCGGAGCTGGGAAGTGTTGATTTGGCTGGCACGGTGAGCAGAAACAGGGAAAGCAAGATGTGGGTTTGCAGAGGAGCCGTCCCAGCCAGGTCCTTCCAGACTCCACGTGGCCATGATAGGGAGGTTAGGCTTTGACGTAGAGCAGTGGGAGATGGTGACATCGGTTATGTTAGATTTCAGAAGCTCCATGTTATTGTAGGCTTGGAGGGCAAGGCAGAGGTGAGTAGAGCATAGCTCAGCCTGCAGGAGACACCAGGTCTGGGCATGCAAGGACCTGAGGGTGTCCTTGTGCCTGCTTCTGGGTTCAGTGGAGTCCCTCATGCCTGGTGCTGTTGTTCTGAGTCCCCACTGCTGTTTTATACTGTCCTTCTGCCTAGTCCCCCACCACTTCCCACACTGCTGTGACACTAGGGTCTCCTAGGGCCACAGAGAGGGGATCCTGGGTCATCTCCCCCTTCTGTGTCCCCAAGAACTCTTGCCTCCCTCAGATGACTTCGTCTAGGAGCTCAACGGATGTCCTGTGCGAGTCAGATCCCAGGGGCCATCACCCCTGTACCCATGTGTGGGTGCTCTGATGCTTGTGCCTTTGAGGGCAAGGCTGCTCTTGTGTGGAGATGGGCATGTGTGGTTGTGTATTGCTCTCCCCAGCTGAGGTGCCCCAGCCCTCACCATATTGGCCTTAGGTAAACGTGTTCCTGGATGTGACACAAGGATTATGTGCCTTCACTTTTGTTGTCTGGTGGTGCTGGGGTTGGAACCCAGGGACTTAGAGATGGTTGCCAAGCTCTGCCAATTCGGCATCCCCAGCTGTGGAGCTTTGGCTTTGACTCCACCCTGTGGTACTTTTGACTGAACGGGCTGTGTTTGTGCCCAGAGTCCAACACTTGAAGAGAAAGGACCCTGGGTGCAGGTGCAGTCTAGGCTGCAGGAATCTGGTGGAGGTGTCTAGTCAGTTCGTTAGGGAGGGCTGAGCTTGCTGGTCCTGCTGGCCCCACGCTGTCACAACAGCTTGTTTCTCATGGCTTCCTGACCTCAGTCATTTTGCTTCACTTAGTTCTGTAGCATGGTTCCTTCACAGTCTGTGTGTTGTCCCATCCCGTCTCCCCACCCCCGTTTTTCTTTTTTTCTTTTCTTCTCGGTCTTTCAAGACAGGGTTTCTCTGTGTAGCCTTGGGTGTCCTGGAACTCACTCTGGAGACCAGGCTGGCCTCAGACTCAGAGATCCGCCTGCCTCTGCCTCCCGAGTGCTGGGATTAAAGGTGTGTGCTGCCACAGTCTTGTTATGTACAATGTTGTGGTTCTGGCTGACCATAGCAGACTGATGGGGACATGCTAGAGAAGTGCCCAGAGGAGCCCTGTCCCTGCAGGTTCCCAGTTACTGGAGGTGTATGTTCTCTGACTGCTCAGTGATTCACTGTGTGTGGTTCCCTTACATGAAGGCTAATTTTCTGATGCTTTTCCTTTCTAGGCGACTCCCCCAGTGACGCAGGTGAGAGCGGTTCTGATGTGTTTGGTGTGGTCATGCATGTGCAGATGTCAACATAGGCTCTCATTTCTGTGCTTTAAAAATGTACCAGTGAAATACTAAGGGAAACACAACATTTGAATTTATGTTAATTTTCTGTGTTTTAAATTTCAGTCTTGTATGTGGGTTATACATGTTTGTGTTTCTTTTTCCTTTTTTTGTTTGTTTGTTTTTTGTTTTTTCGAGACAGGCTTTCTCTGTGTGGCTCTGGCTGTCCTGGAACTTGCTCTGTAGACCAAGCTGACTTTGAACTCACAGAGATCTGCCTGCCTCTGCCTGTTTGTGTTTTATCTTGCAAAGCCCCATGTTTCAGGGCTCTTTCCAGAGTATCACATTTATTTCTGATGTTCAAATTCTAATTTATCTTTATGGTTTTCTAAAGTGTACATTTCTTTTACTTTAAATAGTAGAATAAATCCCACTGTTTTAGTAGTTTGGACTTGTAACTTGCAGGCTTAATCTTTTTATTAGAATGAAAAAACTGTGTTTTAGCCAGGTGGTCCTGCATGTTTTTAATCTCAGCACTCAGGAGGCAGAGGCAATTAGACCTCTATGAGTTTGAGTCCATCCTAGTCTATAGAGAGAGATCCGGGCCCTTCAGGGCTACATAGCAAGACCTTTGTCTCATAAACAAAAACAAAACTATTTACTGACTATGAAAAGAATATAGTATTCACTGTAGATAATTTGAAATGCAGACCAGTGTAACAAAATGAAAGCTACTTGGTGACTGCATTGTTTATAACTGAGCCATACACACTTCTAGGACTCCACATGTGTGAGTGTGACTGATGTCTGTTACTACACTGTGTCGTCAATTAGCTGGTAGGATGCGGAGTCCAGGATTCGAGTGGACTGTGGTTTGCTGAGCGATTGACACGCCTGTCTGTCTAGGGGTGCTGCTCCTTTCCTTAGGTTCAGTTCATTTGTATTAAGTTGTTGACTGGATCCATCCACCCTTGATTAGTTGGCCAGTTTGCATTAATAGAGTTTGCATGTCCCCATGTCCCCAAGCATCCACATTTAGATGTGAAACTCTTCTGTTTGGATGAAAAGAATTCATTGAAAATTTCAGTCATTTGATTGATGCCTTTTCAAATACTTATATTTGAAATAGTTGGTATTTATATGTGAGTAAATTTATTTTTGTTACTATTGAATTCTTTTTGAATTGCTGATTGGATTGTCACCTGTTCAGAAGGAGACGCTGGACCTATTGGCCAGGATAAACCTGAGGTGTCAGAGAATGCCGAAGTCCCCAGTGAACTTCCCTCCAATCTCAGGTGTGTCCTTCCGCAGTGCTTGGGAGTGTGGCCACTCCTAGGCCAAGCTGTGGCGGCTCCTGCCATAGCTTCTGCTGCCTATTCAACACTTGTGCAATGTCATAGTTATTATCTGTACACAGTAAGTGAAAACTACTTGTACAGCTTTCTTGTGTCTGAGTTACATGGCCATGTTTGGAGCATTGTAGCAGTTTGGGGAATCTCTAGCAATGGCGAAGGTCTGTCATGCTCCGATGAATGGCAGCTGTGCTGCGTTAATGGGTGTTCATAGTCCTCCGCAGAGTGTGTCTCTGACTGTCACACTGACAGTGGCATTGGAATGAGTATTAATGTTGACCTAGGCTTTTATTTTGTCCAGTTTGAAATGTGTGGGAGTGTTTCATGTCCTATTTTTTTCTTTCCAATACTTACTTAGGAGAGTACCTCGGCCTGGAAGTGCACGACCAGCACCTCCCAGGGTCAAACGACAAGAGAGCACTGAGACGCTGGTGGGAGACAGGTAAGACGGCCTGGCCAGGAGGTTCTAGAGGACTGGGCCCGTGTTCTCTAGTGTATGGGCCAGGGGTACGGGCATTTTGGGCCTATGCTGAGAGACTAGGTGGGGATGTAGGAGGTATTTCTGGGAAAACTTGCTTTTGAAGAAAGGTGGGGTTAGGTCATTGCTTTAAAGCCACAGAACAGCATGCATTCCAGACTGGCAAAAAGGAGAAATGTGTGTGCTCATGTTCATGATATCTCAGAATGCATGGGCCCATGCTGGGTTGTGTTTCTCTGACCTCTAGATAGAAGACTTTCAAAGCATAAAAAGGAATAGTTGAAGGCTTAACTGCATAAAAGTTAGAAACAAAAGGGTATCCCAAAGAAGAGGATATGGATATGGAGGCTAGGCCTAGGGGAGCTGCCCTGTGAAGAGGTGAGGTCTGGGTCTATCTGAGAATCAATGTCTGGGAAAAGGGGGTCCCAAGAGCCTTTGTGGCTCCAGCAGAAGGACCAGCAGGGCTGGGGGAGAGGGCTGGGGTGGCCTACAGCTCTTGGCAGTATGGAGGCTTTGGGCTAGTGAAAGGTGGTGGTCTCTCTGTCCCCACTATTCCCGGAGATTTCCCTTCACCGTCTGCGGCAATGGCAGTCTGGCTTCTTTCAGATAAATGTGACGTTTCAAGGTGCACAGGGCTGATGACAGCTGGTGGCCGATGAGCCACTTCCAATGTAAATGGCTCTCTTCTTGTTCAGGTCAGGAAGTGGTAAAACCGTCTCCAATGTGATCATCGACTCACAGAACTCTGACAATGAAGAGGATGAACAGTTTGTGGTGGAAGCTGCCCCTCACCTTGCAGAAATGTCAGAAATTGAGATGGTTAGTTCACTGGAGGGGCCTGTTCTTAGTGAATGGTTTTAGAAATTAGCACTTTGGCTTTTCAATTTATGAGATACAGTGTTTTCCCCCTAATTTTTCTGTAAGCCGACTAGTTTCTTTGGTTTTGTTTTTTACATTTGTCTGTTTGCTTAATGACTTTGAAAATTCAGCATAGCTGGTCTTTCTCCTTTTCTGCTCAGGTGCCGGCAGGGGACCTGGAGGATGAGGAGAAGCACGGTGAGTGTGCATGAGTCCACCTGTTCATGTGGATATGGCTGTCTGTGAGTGCTCTCACAGAGACGCAAGCGGCCATCCTGTGCCTAGCTGTGTCCTAGGAGGGACACTGTTGCTGCCATCATGTGGACCTGTAGGGAACCGAAGGGCCTGGAATTATAAGCGTGCGCTACCACACCCACCTCAGTCTTGTTTTTTCTTCATATAAAATATTCCCGGGGCTTTAAGGTTAAATGTACACAGCTAAATGCATTAAGAGGTGGAAGTTTGTTGTTTGTTTTTGTTGTTGTTGTTTGAGGCAAGGTCTCATTGTATGGCTCTGCCTGGCCTAGCAGTCACTGTAGACCACTTTGGCCATCCTCCTGCCTGCTCACGAACACTGAGATTGTAAGTGAACAGCATCCCTCCCAGTGCTGAGGTGTAAGACTTTAGACCTTCTTCTTTCTCCCTTTACTCTCCCTCCCCATAGGTACAGGTAAGGATATGAGTATTATTTCCATTTTAAAAGTGTGTGTGTGTGTGTGTGTGTGTGTGTGTGTGTGTGTGTATGTGTGAACTTGATAGTCTGCTGGCTTTATTCCAGCACAGCGGCACAGTTTTGGCCTCTCTTCCTAGTGGTCTATTCAATGCCATGTGGCAACATCATAATTCATCTACTTAGTCTCATTGAGGCATATTTGGGTAAAAAATATTTTTGTTGTTGCTTGAGACAGCGTTTCTCTGTGTAATAGCCCTGGGTATCCAGGAACTTGCTTTGTAGACCAGGCTGGCCTCAAACTCACAGAAGAGATCTACTTGCTTCTGCCTCTTAAGTGCTGGGATTAGAGGCGTGCGCCAACACTGCCTGGCCAAAAGAAACCAAACCAAACCAAAACAACCCAAAAAGCAACACTTTTAAGTATAATATTTTATTAATGCATTGAGAATTTTATGAAATGTGTTTTGATCAGTTGTGAGTTTGTGTATTCACCACCACTGTCTACTACACAAAGAAACTTCTCTGATGAAGTCTGAGGGCTGCACTAATTGTGGGTAGAGAGATATACATTTAGAGGACAATTTGATGCTATTTCCATTTAGCAGAATAGAAGAAATTCTCTCCTAGGGCTGTTGAGCTCCTTAACCATTGAATCTTGGCCAGATTTACAGTACAGTGTTTGAATTTCCTTCTATGGGGCAGGTCTCAAATTCAACCAGAAAGTGGCTGGTTACCTCCATACCATTGGCGCTGCTGTTGCACCCATGGGTGTGCTGTGCCTCACTGGTCATCACAGTGTTTCACAGGGTTTTCTACTGTTGATTACACTGCCCACAGCAGCCTGCGTAGCACTGTAAAACAGTATTTTTAAGTGATTATACCAGGGAGAATTCTAAAAGAAATTTAGTATTCTTGCCTAATCTAAAAGAAGCATCATCAGCACTGAAGAACCGTTAGAATCACTCTGTTTGCAGTGGGTGGTTACATTTTGGGGTGTTAATCCACTTTTTTTTTTTTTTTTTTTTTTTTTTTTTTTTTTTTTTTTTTTGGTTTTTCGAGACAGGGTTTCTCTGTAGCTTTGGAGCCTATCCTGGCACTCGCTCTGGGGACCAGGCTGGCCTTGATCTCACAGAGATCCGCCTGCCTCTGCCTCCCGAGTGCTGGGATTAAAGGTGTGCGCCGCCAACACCCGGCCACATTTCTTCTTAACTCGTGGAAGAAGAAACAATCTGTTTATTTATTTCTAAAATGCCTCTCTGTGACACTTTGTGACTAGTCTCTGCCGGCAGCAGGTGGCACTGTGTTCTCTTTTAGCACATGATCGGAAGGTGTTTCGAGATGCAAAGAGAAAGGAGGAGAATTCAGCACTCTGCCCACCTTCCCAATGAGGTCTAAGAATAATAAGTAGCTTCTTGGGGTAGAAAATATGCTTTAACTGAAAACTCCTGATTTTTAACAGGTGGGCTTGTGAAAAAGATCTTGGAGACGAAGAAGGACTATGAGAAATTGCAGCAGTCTGTCAAGCCGGGAGAGAAGGTGAGAGCTGACACGGGCATTTGAAGAACCTTTTAGATGCTACCACCTTCAGTAGATTTGAAGTCAGTCATCTTGTTCATGCGCTTAGGCGCCGTTCCCCTCACAGCTGACATATAGAGAGCGAGGGGCTCTGCTCAGGACTGTCCATTCGTTGTGTGAGGCAGTGGCTGCATGGAGAGGCTGTTCTACCTCCTTTCCACAGCTTCTCTTCCAGTCTTGCCTGCTCATTCTCCCTGGTAGTTGTGAAGAGTGGACAGACTGGCCACTGACCCTGGGTCATTGCAAATTAAGAGCTGGGGGTTTTCAGGCCTGGTTCTTACTCTGAGTTCTATGTGTGTGTGGCTTTCAGGATTGTTTTACTGATATAGTTTTGTTGTTTTTGTTAAACTCTGTTATATCTATAGGTCCTGTCTGCCATCAGCCTCCAGCAGAGTCAGAGGCCATGAAAGCTCCCACAAAAGAAGGGCTAAGTCACATTAGTAAGAGGTTGGAGCACTAAATACCTGGACTGAGTTTTGGTGGCTGTGGTGGTTTGAATGACAATGTCCCCTGTCGGCTTTGACATCTTTTTTTATTTTCTCAAAACTTTTTTATTCACCGTCGATTTCTTTAATAGTTGTAACATTTTTATATTTCCTCTTAATTTTGGAATAACTGTAACTTCAGTGATGTCAGGAGGGTTTTATTTGTTATATCGGAGTCTGGTGGCTGAAATCCAGCTGGCAATGGCCTGGGTGCCTCTGTTTCATCCTTCTCCATGCCTAACTTCAGGTCCCTTGTGGAATACAATGGCTGCCCTTACTCAAGCCCCCAGGACTGCAGTCCAGCCTGCAGGAAAATAGGAAGAGGGCATGCCTTCCTCTTTTAGCATACTTCCTGGAATTGGGTTGCCACTTAGATTCTTTATAACTGTCACATGGAACACCATAGATTAGAGTATTTTGGCCTCTGTTGGTTTAGTTATTAACTACAGTCAGATGCCATCACTCTTAGAGCTTGGGCATGGTTCTTAGGCTGAAGTCTTGGCAGATCCAGGGTCAGGGGAGTGAGCTGCCTTGCTGGGCTGAGGTGGTCTCACACACGTGGGCATGCATGGCAAGAAGCTTTGCACAAAGGGAGATAAGAAACAGGGTCCTCCAGCTGTCACTTCCATGACATTTCCTGGGGATCTGTTTATTTCACCATGTTTTCTAGGTGGTTCTGAAGTAGGGCTCTTTGACTTTAGGAATCTGTCCACAGTTCCAGGTCTCCTCTGCTTAACTGAGTTGTCTTCATCTTCCATGATGGGATTTGCACAATCCTGGACCCTGGAGCTGACCAGCTTCAGTTTGGCAGTTAACTCTGTTGCCATGACATCTTCCCATTTCATTTGGACATCCTTGGATATTTAGTTTTTCTAGTGCTTATGTAGCAACTTGTTGTCTGTTTATCTGTCAAGTAATTCGGGCTGGAAAGATGGCTTGGTGGTTAAAAAGCCTTTCTGTGCAAACATGAGGACTGGAGTTTGAGTCCCACACAAACTTGTAATCCTAGCCACCAAGGGAGGTGGAGACAGGGGGATCACTGGGGCTGCTGGCTGTCAACCTAGCCAAAACAAACAAAACAAAACAAAGTATGAGCCCAGGTTCAGGGAGAGACCTTATCTTGGAAGGAACAAGGTGGAAAGTGATAGAAGAGGATACCTGACACCTTCCTCTGGCCTCCAAGTGCCCCTGGACACATACTTGCACATAGCCATTGCATATACACAGAACCAAATCAGTACGTGTTAAAAGGTGAACAGACAAGAGATTGTACATTTCCTTTTCAGTATACTTTATCCTGAAGAGAGAGAGAGAGAGAGAGAGAGAGAGAGAGAGAGAGAGAGAGAGAGAGAGAGAGAGAGAGAGAGTGTGTGTGTGTGTGTATCAGTATCAGGTAGGGGATGTGGAGGTCAAAGGTCATACCTGGTGTCCTTAGTTGCTCTCCACCTTATTTTTTGAGGGAGTCTCTCTCACTGAACCTAAAGCTCACTGGTCTGCTGGACTGTATTGCCAGCAAGTCCCAGGAACCCTCCTGCCTCCACCTGCCCAGCATTGGTAGCACTGGCCTGTGCTTCCCTGGGTGCTTGGGACCGAACTCAGGACCTTGTGTTCATGCAGTGGGCACCTTACCAACTGAGTAAATCCTTTTCCCAGCCCTGTGCTGACACTTTCAACTCCTTTGTGTCAAACTGATGTTGCATAGTAAAAGCTGTCTTTTAATATCTGTACTGGGTATGACCTCTTCTCTGATGTGTGGGCTCTCAGGTGGATCTTTTTTTTTTTACCTTTCAAGCAAAAGTTTCTAATGTTTTTTTATCAACAGTCTGTACTGTAATAGCAGTCACTTTTTAGGAATTGATGAGTCTTTCTTGGTAGCTAATTTGTGAGAGTTTTTTTTTTAATTATTATTAATCAGTATTTCACAATGCATGCAAAAATGTATCTACTCTCTGACTTTCTTGGGTACAGGATTCTGGCCACCTTGTAGCTTTCAGAGGCAGATGTATGTCTCACTCAGCTCCATCATGGTGGCTGTCTGCCGCCAGCAGACTCCTCCCTCATCTTCATCTAAGTGTTTAAGTAAGTGGTTCTGGCCCAGATGCATGAATCAGGCATGCCTTTTGTCCTGGTGGCACTTCTTTTTAGAGGGAATGTTTGTTTTTTTGTTTTGTTTTGGGTTTTTTTGATGCTAAGGAAATACATTATTTCTAATCTTGGTATCCCTGCAGGCTGTAAAGAGATTTCTTGCTGTGCTAATGGACTTGAACAATATGTAATAGAATAAATACATGGATCATATTTACTGTATTATTGTATTTATTGTATTAAATGCTTTATGCATTTTCCCAGTTGCATTCTTGCTTTTTTCAATAGGTTATGCACTGGTATTACTAGCTCCTCTCAGCATTTTTTCCTTAATTCAAGTTCATGAGAAGTTTTTGAAAAACAGCCAGAAATTCAGTTGTTTTTTTTTTTTTTTTTCATTTATTTATTAGTTCTAGTTAGGGAACAAGCTTGTTTCAAGTCCCTTCTCCCTCTCCCTCCCCTCACTCCCAACCCTCCTCCCCCACCCCCAGCCCACCCCCACCCCATCCACCCACCACTCCCCAGGCAGGGTAGGGCCCTCAAAGGGGGCTCTGCAAAGTCCACCAAATCTTCCTGTGCTGGTCCTGGGCCCTTCCCCATGTGTCCAGGGCCAGAGTGTAACCCTTCACGTGGGATGGGCTCTCAAAGTCCCTTCTTGCACCAGGGAAAAATACTAATCCACCACCAGAGGCTCCCTGGAGTACAGAGGCCTCCTTATTGACATCCATGTTCAGGGGTCTGGATCAGTCTTGTACTGGTCTCCCTGACAGCATCTGGGGCCCATGTGCTCTTCCTTGTTCAGGTCAACTGTTCCTGTGGGTTTCTCCAACCTGGTACAGACCCCTTCGATCTTCATTCCTCCCTGTCTTCAACTAAATTCCCGGTTTCAGCTCAGTGTGTATCTGTGGATGTCTGTCTCTGCTTCCATCATCCACTGGGTGGGGGCTCTAGTTCCTGGGTCGGTCGGCCCAGAAATTCAGTTTTTACAGTGTCCCTTCCACTCTAAAAAGTCTTGCTTTCTAAAGCTTGATAGGTGAAGGCACTGTCAGTGGTGTGGGCGTCACAGGTGTGCCTCTAAAGCCTATGACTGTTTCTCCCTCGACGTCTTCAGTCCTCTTTTACGTTGCTGCCTCTTGGCTCCTCTTCATTTCGGGTTGCTCTGGTCAGATGTAAATGCTCTGCTGTTTTCTCCTCCTGTTCACAGGTGGCTACTGGAACATTCTGTTCTCTCTGTGTTGGTTTAAAATCTTTGCTCCTGTGAATCAGGCCTTGCTGGTGTCCACTGGGAACTGGGTATCTGTCACCTGTGACCTGTAGCAGCTGTCAAGGAATTGTGGATGGTGTCATAGAGAAAACATTTAAAATGGGGCATGGTGGCGCACTCCTGTAATCCCAGGAGAGCCAGCCTGGCTTCATGAGACACGGTAGAAAAAAAGAATTTCTTAGGAAATATATCTTCAGATGCCTCTTAATGAACAAAATAACCTTCTTGTGTTATATTTTAGTTAAGGTGAATAGTCTGTAGTAGTCTGTTTAAACTCAGTTCCCTGTGAGGGATTTTGGTTTTTTACTGGGTGATCTTGTTTGCTCCTCAGATTCTTACTTAGCCGCCAGGTGGCGCGGTGTCATCAGCCATGAGTCAACTCTCAGGTAGCTGTTCTAGAGAAAGCCCTTCTGATGCTCGGTTCCAGACAGTGTTTTTATTTTGGCTTTGTTTACCTGTGGTTCTTACTTTGTTTGAGTTGATTTCTTAGGGGCATTGTTTCCATTGAGAGGGACAGAGAGAACATACTCAGTGCTATTTCCTCAATGACCTTAATAACAATAATAACTTATTATTATAGCTGTTATTGTATAATATAATACTATTATTATGTAGTATAATAACAATAGTAATTTATTGTCCTTGTTATTATTATTACTAGGATTGGTTTCTTTCACAAAAGCTTAAGGAAAAGGTCTGTTAGTTTGTGGGAATTTGGGTTTGTCTTTTAAGGAAATAAGGTGATTTTTGTCCTTAAGTCTGTGGTTGTGCACAGAACTTGATCACAGTGTCACATGGCCTGTGCATTCTCACCTTATCAGCATTGTCATTCAGGAGAATCGGCCTCAAAAATATATGTGCGGGATTCAAGTGGGTACAGGTGATACCTGTTGAGTGTCTGATGCTTACACAGCTGGGTTGGTTCTGGTTGAAAATGATGCTGACATTGTTTCAAATCACAAGTTGTAGTTGTTAAAAACAAGGCTATGGTGGTCAGGGGTGGTGGAGTGGATGGTACCTGTGTCTCTGCAAAGGACCAATGCAGAGGCTGGCTGGTAAGATCCGGTTGCTGGAACCGGATCCTGGAGTGTGAGACTGATCTGTGGGGTTTCAACGATGCAAGGAAAGACTTCTACTTAAAAAATTATGAGTGAAACACTTTCCTAAGCTGTGTTTGGTGGTGCAGTCCTGTCACCCTGGCGTGGCACTCGGGAGCTGGAGAAAGGAGGATAGAAGTTCAAAGTTTTCGCCGGGCTGTGGTGGCGCACGCCTTTAATCCCAGCACGGCAGAGGCAGGCGGATCTCTGTGAGTTCGAGACCAGCCTGGTCTACAAGAGCTAGTTCCAGGACAGCCTCCAAAGCCACAGAGAAACCCTGTCTCAAAAAACAACAACAAAAAAGTTCAAAGTTTTCCTGGGCTACATAGCAAGTTTGAGGCCAGTTGAGACCCCATCTCAAAACAAACCAAACATGGACCAACCAACCAAAGACAGACGTGTGCTTCAAACCCCAGCCCCTGCCTTCCCATTGCATCGCTGGACAGTTGTCACTAATGCCTTTAGGCTGCTTCCCTTTCCTGAAGTCTGAGCTGACTGGCTCTGAAACTTTGATGTAATTAGCTTTCTTTGACACTCACATCCCTCCCATGGCTGTCACTGGTCAGGATCAAGCCAGAGTCCTCATCGTATTTTCCACATCCCACCCATGACACTTCCCGCTCTCCAGCCCTCGGCCTTCCCTGGGCACAAGCAAGGCCAGTGTGTTCTTTCCCAGGGATTCTGTGGCTGTTCTCACTCCATGGTCCTGCCCATGGTACAGGACCCAGTTTGCCTTCTGTCACCCCAGCATCTTGGTAGCTGGTTCCAGGATTGGTACTGTGCTTGCTACTAGATAGTAGTGGTGCTATGAGTGTGTGTGGCTATTCTACATATGCTCAGCTTTTACAGCAGTAGACATAGAGAGGCCTACTGATTTCCATATAATATAGTTCATTTTCCTGTAGAAGTAGTTTGTTACTCCTTTTAGCATTTTGGTTTAAAGGGTTTTATATAACCAGTCACCACTCCCTCGTGTGTGTGTGTGTGTGTGTGTGTGTGTGTGTGTGTGTTGTGTGGGTGTGAGTGTGCGTGCGTGCGTGCGTGCGTGCGTGCACACCTGTTTGTACAAGTACATGTAGAGGTTAGAGGACAACCTCAGATATCATATGTTTTTCAGGTACTGTCCACCTTAAAGTTTTGTTTTGTTTTTTTAATGTGGGTCTTTTGCAAGTCACACCTGGGTCCCTGTAAGAAGAGCCAGTCTTTTCTTTTTAGACAAGGTGTCTCACTCACCTAGGAAGCTAGGCTGGCCAGCAAGCCCCACCTGCCTGTCTCCACCTCCAATCTAGGATCACAAGTGTGTACCACCACGCCTGGCTTCCCCATCTCTCTTAACAAAAGCATTTTATTTTGAGGTAACCATGGATCCCTCTGAGTTGTGGGAAGCAATGGAGGTGTGCTCTAAAGCCATCCTAGTTCGCCTATGGGGTTTCCCCCACACCCAAGTTACTAACACTAGCATAGTCAAGCTCTAGAACGTTCCTGTCACAAGATCCTTGCTCTTTTATAATTTGACCTCTTCTCTCCCACTTTTAGCTCCTGGCCGTCACTAGTATGCCCTCCACTTCTGTAATTCTGTCCTTTCAAGCTGGTGAATATAAGAGGATTCAGTTTAAAGCATAGCAGGGTTTTTTGTTTTTTTGTTTTTTGTTTTTTTGTTTTCAATTTGGCATAATTCTCCAAGAGTTGTCCAGGTGATTGTGTGTGTGTTTGTTGCTGTATAGTCTTCCATGGTATGGATATACCACAGTTTATTTAACATATTTTAGCTATTTCTAGCTTGTGACTACTTTTTGTTCTTTTCTTTATTTTTATTTTTATTGAGACAGATCTCAAGCTGGCCTCAAACTGGCTATGTATCTGAGGATAATCTTGATCCTCCCGATTCTACCTTCCAAGTGCGAGTTACAAGCATATGCCACCATGTCCAGCTTAACTGGTTTGAATAAAATGTCAACACTTATGTATAGATTTTTGTGTGAATATGAGTTTTAATTCTTTCTGAGTAAATGCTTGGATGTTCCTTTGCTGGATTGTATGTGTATTGGCCGCCTTTCTGTTACTATGATGGAATACCTGAGGAAAACAACTTCAAGGGAGAAAGTTGTGTTTTGGCTTGAAGCTTCTGGGGTTTCTGTCTGTCAGCTCCAGTGCTCTGGGCCTTGGTGAGGTTGTGTGTCATGGTGGAGAGGGTGTTCTGACAGCAGAGCACAGCTGCTCACCCATGCAGCAGAGGAGCACAGGGAGCGGAGAGGTCAGGAGCAAGATGCACCCTCAAAGACAGCTTCCAGTGACGGCTTCCTCCAGCCAGGTCCCACCTCGTAACAGTCCTTCAGTGTGAGTTCTCAAGGGTGAAGAGAGACCCTCCATTATCCAGTCACCACACCTCTCAAAAGCCCCTTCATCATGCCCAAGCCTTCAGCAGACGCTTTTAGATTCAAGCTATAGATTGGGAAAGTCTTTAAAGACACCCCCAAGCTGCCTAACCAGCAGTTACCAGAGACCCAGTTTCTTCTGCCTGACACCGGCATTGCTGTCTAAATTGCGCTTAGAACCACTGGTGCTCTTGGAGACGCTTTCATGAGCTTACTACTGACCATGTGTCACCTTCAGTGAAATGTCTCTGTGTCTCTTGTCCCTCTGCAGATTGGTTTGCGTGCTTCTGCCAGAGTTTTGAGTTCTCTGTGTGTTTTACTGACTGTACATGTCTTCGATGTAATGTGTGATTTGCAAATGTTTGTTCTCACTTGTCCTTTCAGCTTCTTGGGGACTCTGCAGAATAAACAGTTTCTGATAAGTTCAGTTCATCAGGTTTTCCTTTCTTGGAACCCACTTGGGGTGCTGCCTCTAACTTGCCTAGCTCACTCCTAAAGACCTTCTCTTCCTCCTTCCCCTAACTGAAGGAGCGCTCACTCCTCTTTGAGTCAGCATGGAAGAAGGAGAAGGACATTGTTTCCAAGGAGATAGAGAAGCTCAGAGTGTCCATCCAGACCCTGTGTAAGAGTGCACTTCCCCTGGGAAAGATCATGGACTACATCCAGGAGGACGTCGACGCCATGCAGAATGAACTGCAGTTGTGGCACAGTGAGAACAGGCAGCACGCTGAGGCCCTGAGCAAGGAGCAGAGGTGGGGCTGCAGAAGGGAGGGGGTGGGGCTGCAGAAGGGAGGGGATGGGCTGCAGAAGGGAGGGGGGGGGCTGCAGAAGGGAGAGGGTGGGGCTGCAGAAGGGAGGGGTGGGCTGCAGAAGGGAGGGGGTGGGGCTGCAGAAGGGGAGAGGTGGGGGATCTGAACGAGATACTGATGAACTCATCCAAAATTGTAACTGAAAGAAATAGACTAGCCACTGAGAAGTGAGGTTTATTTGGAAAGCTGTTTTATTTAAAGGACATTTATTTAGAAAGGTCCCCTGCGTTTGTAATCAGTAAATCTAGAAGCACATGACTGTTAACATGTGGCTTTTTCTTCAGAACATACGATTTGACTGAGTGGTACGTCTGTAAGTCCATGTTACAGAAAAACAGAGGAGAGGTGTCGCCTGGCTGGTCCAGGCTGAGCCCAGTGTCTGTGGGGACTTGGTAGCCCACTTCCCTGCTGCCCCTTGGTCTTTTGTGTGTGTGTGCTTCAAGGACTTCAAGCCTGTCACTGAGGAAATAGTAGCTCCTTTTCATTTTGCTTTTGAAAGGGAATCTCATATGGGCTAGGGAAACAGCTCTGTAGTAAAGTCCCTTCCTAGCATGAGGCTCGGGTTCTCTCCCTGGTTCTGTGGGAAGAAAACAAGTGATTGGCATTTTCAGGCTTGGTTGCACCACAGGCCTGGCAGTTGTAAGTGGTGCCTGGGGTCTGGCACTTAACCCTTTTCTTGGTGAAGTCAGCACTTTGCTGGAGGGAGCAGTACAGACAGAACCCTCAGGACACTGATGAGCTACTGGTTGTCTCCCCCCAGCATCACGGACAGTGCGGTGGAGCCCCTGAAGGCAGAGCTATCTGAGCTGGAGCAGCAGATCAGGGACCAGCAGGACAAGATCTGTGCTGTGAAGGCCAACATCCTGAAGAATGAGGAGAAGATCCAGAAAATGGTGCACAGTATCAACCTGACGTCACGAAGGTGAACAGCCAGCCCTGCGGAGATGGAGCCGTCTTCCTCATGATGGGAGAAGGGGAAGGAGACAGACATTCTGCCCCAGTCTGCTGAGAGCATGGACTGCAGATGCCTGGACCCAGCTAAAGTCAGAGCTTTCGGTTTAGGCACTAAACTTATTAAAAGGCTGTGTTTTTTTACTTCCAGCTGCAGTACTTGCTACTTTAGTTTTCAGCTTGCCTTTGTGGGAGGGCTTATTTCTCTGGGTTTTTTTGTTTGTTTGTTTGTTTGTTTGTTTTTTTCTTTTTTGGCAAATGTTTTCTGCTGCAGCCTGTTTAATCCTGTACCCAAAGTTTCTAGCAGGTAAGTTGTGTCATGCTACTGGGGAAACTGCAGGCCTTTATTCTGCTTCTGAGTCTCCCAGAAGGACTTCCTACCAGCACCGAGCAAAGGGTGACTGTGGACTTTGTGGTGTGTACTTTACAAATAGAAAGAGAACAAGGCCTCAAACGATTAATTTCACTTTCATTTCTACCTGAAAGGGGTATTCCAGCCGGTGTCCTTGAAAGGTGCCTGTCACCTGTGCAGGGTTTCTGCCCTTACTATCATACCTGCATCTTCCTGCAGTCTCTCATGGCCCTGCCGTCTGCCTTCCTGGCAGTTCATATGCTGAAAATCAGTCTGCCCTTCACGGATCCATCTGATGGGAAACTGTCGCTGTTCACCTCCTTGGCTTTCTTCAGCCTCCAGGGTTCTTCTGGTGGATAAGCAGTCCCCCAGGCCTCCTAGGACTTTGTAACATGAAGGGCAGCACAGCCCTTTTCTTCTGTGTAGGTGTGTGCACTGAGAGCTGGGAGAGAGGGAGACTGCAAGGAAGACAGCATACCAATTCACAGTTGCGTTTGTTTTCCTTTTCTAAAGGTCCTTTTTTTTTAAAGCATAGTTTTTATGGTTTATATTCAGTTTTCGCCAACGTAAAATACTGTAAATACTTATAAAGGTCTTGAATTATTGTCTAAAGGATCTCAGGCTTTGGAGATGTTCTTGTGGCTTAAGGTCTGAGATGGTCCTTACGTTTCTGAGTATTTATTATGTTCACGAAGGCGAGCCCTGAGCACATTGTTTCCTGAAGGCTTGCACATGTGGCACAGTTACTGTTTCTCAGTCAGTGAAAAGCAGCGGCCCAGCCCTCAGCCTGGGGCTGTTGCCACAGTGTGGAGACTCCTTCAGTGGGTAGTCTTTCTCCTGGCTGAAGCACACCACACTTCTCTCCCACCCAGATCCTTCTGAATAGTTTGAGGGGGATGGGAAGGGAAGGCTTGTAGTCAACTAGTCTTTTTTATGTTGATAATCTCTTTTCTACTAAAGTGAATGGCTTAGCCATAACTGTAAGTGGACCCTCTGTAGCCCAAGTTAAGACATATATATATTCATAACCTTTTATGAATTTGTATATATGAATAGAATTTTTATGTTGCAAAAATTACATACATTGTATGTGAGTAAATTTTATATGCTGTAGTCTATCAGATTGTATCATAAAGTTTTATTTTTCTTTTTTACATAAATCATTAAAATAATCACCTATTTTTCCTATAAGTGTATGGGTTGTCAAGTTGATAAAAAAATGTAAGCTTTTGGACTTTTAATTTCAGATGTGTCCAGGGGAAATAGCTTCTCATCCAGACTGTGACACAATGCTTTTCCTGTAGTGATTGACACTTTGTGAGCTCGCTCCTCTTCTGCTAGAAGGTTTAAGATGGCATGAGGCATTTCTGAAGGCCTGTATTGTGACTGTCTTTGTTTTGGGGATATACACATTAAGCCCTGACCTTACTTTGAGAGAGTACAGAAGTAGAATTCCTAGGTGTTTCCCTCGCTGGTTTATAAGTTTCTAGAAGGATGGAGTTACACGGTATTGTGTAACTCCATCTGTGAAGTTACAGATTCAGCTGACGTTAATCCGAGCCTGGAAGAAATGTGTTCAAGTCGCCTGGGGTGCAGTGGGGAGATGTTCCAGTGAGTAAAGTATTCACTGTGCAAGTGCGAGGACCTGAGAAGGGACCCCAGAACCCGCATCAAACAGCCAGATGTGGTAACTCACATCTGCAGTCCCAGAGCTCCTACAGCAGGATGGGAGACAAAGGGGCGTCCTCAGGGGCTGGACCAGCCTGGTCTATGCAGCAGCAAACAAGACCCTGCCTCAGATGAGGTGGAAAGAGAGAACTGACTTCAAATGTGCATCTGCTCTCATACACATACCCAGACACACGGGTACTCAAACAGTAGCTCAGGGCTAACATCCATACTTCAGACTTTCTTATTCAGACTTATTTTCCTTCCAGGGGTCAACCTCACAAAAAATAACAGTGCCTCAAGTGTCAGGGAGAGTTCGGGGTGGATAGGCATCTAGTCTGTTGACAGTGATCCTAACTTGCTTTACCAAGCAAGCTGCCTGAACTAACCAAGTTCACTCTCTATTTTTGATGTGCACAAATAAACTCAAGCAAGCAGAAAAACTCCTTATCTATGGCTTTTAAGCATTAACCTGGTTTAAGCAATCTGGAAACGTCCTCTAAGTGCTCCACATAGGTCCTGTGGCCTGCAGTGCTGTGAACAGAAGTACTTTCCTAGGTGAGTCACAGGCTGCTGCTTCCCAGGCCACTCAGAGCACTCCCAGAGGCACCAGGTGCCGCAGGCTGCTCCTCCAAGACAGCTCTCCTGTTGCCTGTAAAACTCAAGACCACCTCATTCCTCATTTTTATTTTTAAACCTGTCAAGGCATCCATCTTGCTGTTAAAATACTTAGATTCCTTAGCAGTAGGAAGGGTTCAATGTCTACAGAGCAAAGAGGTCTCTGGAGAGAGTGGACATGGCTCCAGTCACCTCCAGACCCTACCTGCTTGCTACTTTCTTGACCAAGCGTGAACCCAAATTTGAATTCGCCTCCCTTCTGTCTGTAGTTTGTGATTACTGGCCTGTCTGCCCGCTGGTCTGTTGTGTGTGTCAGGTCTGTCTTTCTGATGTGTTGTGCCTGTCCCTAACAAAGGGACTTATTTA
The DNA here is from genome assembly GCF_003668045.3 of Cricetulus griseus. Classification (NCBI taxonomy): domain Eukaryota; kingdom Metazoa; phylum Chordata; class Mammalia; order Rodentia; family Cricetidae; genus Cricetulus; species Cricetulus griseus. The sequence goes on from NC_048595.1 coordinate 443,051,521, forward strand.
TTGAAAAAGGTATAACCACAGAGTTTAAGAGGGTGCTTTTTATGTTATATATGGTATTCTAGCAGTTTCCATTCCTAGGACTAGTCAGGTATCTAATCCTTGAAACTATACAAACCATAGCTTTTAGATATCTTTTTCTCTAACTATATCTTGATTCTCCCCTCTATGATGTCAGAAGTATTTTGTGTCATAGAGAGCAAAGTTTGTATAAATGAAGCATTAAATTCATGACAAGGACTAGAGAGATGACTTAGTGGTTAAGAGCACCTGCTGTTCTTGCGGAGGACCTGGGTGCAGGTCCTAGAACTCACATGGTGACTTACAACCATCAGTAACTCCTGCTCCAGGGGAGGGGATCCATTGTCTTCTGAACTCCTTGGGCACACACACACACACACACACGCACACGCACACGCACATGCATGCGTGCTTGCGCGCGCAAACATCTATACATAAGTCTAAATCTTAAAAAATGTTAACTTATGATAAAAAGGAAAATAAGCTGTGTATCTATACACCAAGGTCACAATTTTATATGTTTATGACTGAGGACATGGACAAAGTCATATATTTACTTATGTGGTGTGTGTGTGTGTGTGTGTGTATGTGTGTGTGTGTGTGTGTGTGTGTGTGTTATATGCTTGTGTGTACATGTGCCCATGCCTGTGTGCAGAAGCTAGCCAGAGAAGGATGTTGGATGTTCCACCCCCTGCCTTACCCTTTACTACAAAGCCTCACTGAACTTGGAACTCATCTTTTTTTTTTTCTCCCCAGCTAGGCTGGCTGGCCGGCCAGACCATGTGATCCTCCTGTCTTTGTCCTTTTTCCTCCCCAAACACTAGGTTGTAGTCCTGTATGGCTGTTCCAGGCTTTTTATGTGGGTGCTGGGGACCCAAACTCAGCTCTTCCTGCTTGTACAACAGGCACTCTACCTGTTGAGCTGTCTCCCCAGCTCTTGAAAATGGGTGTGTAATAGGACTGAAGTAACTGGAGGCAACTTAATTTTGTTTCAAAACTTCCCTCCGTGCACTCAGGGTCAGCACCTGTCAGTGTAGATTGAGTGTTTGGATGTTAGGCCTGTCCTGGAAGCTGGGGAGCCAAAGATTCAACAAGTTAGAAAGCATGGTTCATAGCCATTGTGGTGTTGGTATTGGTTATGTAAAAAAGAAAAGTGGTATATAAAGAAGGCATGTTAATATAACCAACATGTGTCCTACAATTCAAAGGTAACTTTAAAATAAAAGTTTGGGAGATGACCAGCTGAGGGGGTCTCAGTTGGCAGGAAGACAGTGCCAGCACGTAGCCATGAAAGCATAGCCACTTCACTCCTAAGAATAAGTCTGAATTACTGAGTGCACAACTGAGAGAGTCATCTCAAGGACAAAGGGCAAAGGGCACAGTGGCCCTGGACCACCACATCACCCACTCTAGGTTGTCAGCAGGTTGCTCTGGGCCCCTGTCTTTGTGCCCTCAAGCTGGGATTTAAACTAAACAGATTTCCTATAGGAAATGCACATACAATCACACTCTGCTAAAGCTACTTTTATGGACATTTCCCCTCAGAAATATTTCTCCCTGGAAAAATAAATTCACAGGATGTAATTAAAGCCATTATGTGTGTATGTTGGCTGAGCCTGTTGCTAAGTGCTCCACCAAACGGGCTACCAAATCAAGACGTGAAGGCCAGCTTTGTTCCTGTCCATCAACAATGGTATTTATTAATTGCAACGCAAGGAGTTTTGAACCTTTATGGCTTCAGAAATAGCCTTCTGCTGGTTTCCTGCCCAAGGTAGTGCCATTGATTTTGACCCCAGTGTGACCTCTGCAGGAGCCTCAGCTTCCACAACAGCCCCCCTTTGTGCTTGTGTCTTTTGGTTTGGGGCCTAGGAGGAAATAAATCCTAAGCATGAGAATAATTAACTTCTGAAAGAAAAAGTCCCCTAAACAGTGCTTTTGGGCAACACAGCTAAGAGCAGCTACATGCTGTGACGTCTTTGTCTTTTCCTGTCTTCCAAGTCGTTTAGGGGAGCCTTTCCTACACCTCATGTCCTGGTTGGGGATCCAACTGGACTTGTTCCTGGTCCAGAAGGGAAACCAGAGTGTTGTTTTCTGTGACTGTGGGAATGTGGTGAAAAACTACTTGTTGAATGAGGAGATGGTGACCCTTTAGTGAGGCCACAGCGCAGGCGCTCACAGTTGTTTGAGCCAGTGACAAGATGGCATTTTTCTGGGAGCACGTGACAGAACAAAACCACTTGCTGCATATCCAGAAAGTAAAAAAGAATGAGGAAGATCTGGGTCCCACAGTCTGATGGGACATTTCCAGTCACCCCAGTTTCTGACATTAGGCTCCTCCTAAGGGTTCACCAACTCCTAATAGCACCACAGACTGGCGACCAGGCCTTTAATTGCTGTGTCTTTTGGAATAAACTTTACTAGGGAGTCTGCCCTACTCCAAGTGACTTCATTCTGAGGTTCTTCACTGACATTTGCAAAGACCCTTTGTGTAGCTGACTTGCATTCACTGGGGCCAGTTCTCTTTGAGGCCACTCTTCAACACTCTACTCTGGTCTGCGGGTTCCAAGGGACAGTGTTCCACTTTGACTGTCCCTGCATTTCTGGATCTTGTTGGCTCTGGCTGTTGAGTGACATTGATCCACTTGTCCCCATAAGCCCAGGCAAGTTCCCATGAGAGAAACACACACTCATCCCAGCAGAGGGAGAAGTCAGTGTCTACAGGAGATAGCTTCTGGAGCAGCTGTGAGGTGAGGCGACCAGATAATGCCAGGGACCACATGGGTGGAGCAGGGCTGGGTGCCCAGGGCCCTGATGGTCAGATGGGACACCTGATGAACTGCAGAAGCTCCTGGGATGGTGTGAGGAGGCAAAGAAGCCATGTCTGTATATACAATGGGAGGTGGGGGGTGGGGTGGGTGGGCTTCCCTAATGAAGGGACTCCATCTGCCTAAGGGGCACAAGGCTGGCCTTCAGAGATCATTAGTGGGTTTATGAGTCCAACTGACAGAAGCCATGTCTTATGGGAGGAAAATGTTACCCGACAATGAGGAGCATACAGTATAGGGCAGAGTCCAGGCTGCAGAGGGGCTGCAGTCCCAGTTTACTCTGGCTGTGAAACTGTTCTGGAGCCCCTCTGTCCTGGACTAACTTCCTCATCTGGGATGGGAGTCACTCTCAGATTGTGTCCGAGTGGTTTTCTCTGCTCCTCTCCCACTTCAGGCTGAGGTTTCTTCAGCTCTAAATCTCCCACAGTTCCAGCGCACAGTAGGCACCATACACAGGCAAGTGTCCACACTCCTGCCTACAGCAGCTCCCGGAGCTCTTCCAAACTCCACTCAGAGGAAGCAGAAAAGAATTTCTGTGTGAGTCACAACAAGCCAATATTGTGTTTATTTAGACAAAGCTTTCACAAAGATTTAAGCATGGGAATTAAGAGACGACGATTGGGATGGAGATGGCTGAGTGGAGAAGAGTGCTTGCTGCTCTTTCAAGGCCATGAGTTTGGTTCCCAAGCACCTGTAACTCCAGCTCCAAGGGAACCAACACTGGAACCTCTTCTGGCTTCCTTGGGCACTGCATGTGTTCCGAATATATAAACATACACACAACATTTTTTTTTTCAAAAGAAAAGCAAGAGGACAGTAGTCACACTCTGGAGTGGGCACAGGCTTCTCAAAAGACAGTCACAATCCAGTGTCTTAACATTCCAGTGTGGATAGATTTTGGCTTTTGAAATTAAATTGTTCAAAGGGTTTAAATATGAAGTAAAAATGTTTTAGCTTTGTGTGCTGGTTCATACCTGTGATCTCAGCACTTGAGGAACTGAGGCAGGAGATTTGCCATGAGCCAGAGGAGGGAAAGAGGGAGAGTTTTGGAATTGATTGATTTCACAAACTCCTATGCTGGGGCCCGAAGCCCTGGCATCAGAGGGGCAGCTACTGGATGTCTCCCTGGAAAAGGTGAATTGCACAGTTCACATCCATTATTGGGACCATATGGGAGACGACCTTCCCGTCATGAACCAAGGGTGACTTACCTCTTCACAAGAGCAGATGACTTCCACACAGAGGCTGTGAAAATATAGGGCAGCTACTTGGGTTCCTTGGGACTAGGAAAGGTGGCACAGCTGAAGCTGGCTGCATGCTAGAGTCACCAGAGACTTTGACAACCTGACCCAGGCAAGACCTACCTCATCAAAATCTCTTCAAGGTTGTTACACAATGTATTTTGATCATATTCATTCCCCTCCCCACCTCCACTGCCCCAACTTCATCTCTCTCTCTCTCTCTCTCTCTCTCTCTCTCTCTCTCTCTCTCACACACACACACACACACACACACACACCTTAAAACAAAACAAAAAGTACGCAAAAAAAAAATACAGTCCAGAATCTCTTTTAAAAAATTTGTACTGGGTCAGTGGCTTTAATCCCAGCACTTGGAAGGCAGAGGCAGGCTGATCTCTGTGAGTTCAAGGCTGGCCTGGTCTACACAATGAGTTCCATAACAGCCAGAGCTACATAGTGTGACCCTGTCTTGAAACCATTTTAACCTTTTTAAAGTTATGACTATGAGTAAACACAATATAATCAACCCCAACATTTTCATCTTTCCAGGCTGATACTGTTCCCATTAAAACACTAACTTCTGGGGCTGGAGAGATGACTCAGTGGTGGAGCAGAGCTCAGTTCCCAGCACCAGTTCACAACTGTCTGTAAGTCCAGCTCCAGGCTATCTAATAATTCCCTCCCCTGGCCTCCCAGGGAACCTGCACACTCATGATGCTCACAGCATGCACACATACATTAAATAAATATAAAAACAGGTATGGTGGTGCACTCTCCCAGGACCTGGGAAGCAGAGGCAGGTGGATCTCTGAGTTCAATGTAAGGCTGGTCTGCATAGTGAGTTCCAGGCCAGCCAAGGGCTACCTAGAAAGACCCTGTCTCCACCCCAAATCTTTACTCACTTCCTGTTCCTCCTGAGGTAGGATAGAAAGGAAAATTATGGGGTTGTGAGAGGGAAGAGGTGCCCCTCACCCAGGAATTTGGTGGAAGCCTCTTGCCTACAGAGAAGCAGGGATGCTGGTTCAATTACTACTCAAGGCCATCACCCTTCCCCAGCTATACCGCTGCATTTTTTCAGGACTCTCAGCAGAAACTTCCTTGACAGGAAAAGGACCAGTACAAAATTGTACAAAATTTCTTATGCAACCATTGGTTCTGGTTTTACCTTATCAGATTATAATTCCCTCTGAAGCCACCCCCCCCCCACACACACCCCAACACACTCTGGGCAACCGTTTGAGAGCTAAGTTGAAAGCTATCAAAATGGTGCACACAGCTAGTGCTAAGATTGTGAGTCCCGTGAGGAGCTACACTGGGTATGTTTTCTTAGTTCTCTCTTCTAAGCCTTGTGGTTAAAGTCTATGTTAAATTTTCTTTAATAAAACCCTCAAATTTGCTTTTACTAGTGCTAAAATTCTTGTCTGAGGCAAAGCCATGAATCCAGTTTGCCCTGAGTCTTTTTGCAGTCTCTAAGAGAATTCTCTGGCTAGGGTGACAGCATGGGGTTTTATCTCTGTCCCCTCACCTTGGACACTCCCTCTTCTGGCAACAACCTGGTATCCATTATTCCACTCTGTTTCTATGAAGTGATTCCTTTAGTGACGTCCTGAGTGGAGGATTTGTCTTTCACAGGTGGCTTATTTCACTGAGCACAGTGTCCTCCAGAATTGTCCGTGCTGCAGCCTGGGATGGAGACTTTTTAAGGCTGTGTGGACGGCCCACAGCGCCACATTTTGATGCGTGTTTATCCGTCTATGCACACCTGGGTGGTTTTACACTTGAGGCATCCCAGCTAGGGATTCTGCAGCTGTGGAGTAGAGCCATGAAGCCCCTGGCTCTTTGCCTTGCAGCGTCATTAGTGTCACCTGTCCCTCATGCCAGCAGTGCTCTCTGCTGTTATCAAACCCAAACACCACGGCTGGAATCTCTTCTCTTTCCCCTCAACACCCTCAATGCCCGTGGCTGTTCCCGCTTGTCCCACCCAGCTCCACAGACCTGTGCAACCGAGCCAGTCGGGGCACGAGGATATGCTGGGTACCTATGGGTTGTTAGCTCTCAGCTGGTGTGCCATGACCACACAAAGATGCAGGCAAGTCACAGCCACCGTGTTGGGGACTGCGGCCTCGCCCCCACCTCACCGGACGGCGGGGAGCTTCTGTCTCCTTAAGGCGCAGCCTCCCCGGCTCACTGGGGTCCTTCCTCCCCTGCAAGGCACTTTCCCTAAGTCGCGAGAGAGGGAATGGAAGGACCCGGCGGCGTCCGTGCTTAGGAGCTGCTCGGGACGCGATGCACACGGTGTGACCCGTGTAAAATCGGGAGTTCTTGACGTCACTCGGTGCGCACGCCTTGCCAGGCTACAAACACTGCGGGCTCCATGGAGGCATTCTGGGCTGCGTTCAACTAACACCACTTTGCAAGTCAGCGACTGGGAAGGACGGGCGGCACCACACCGACCGTCCGGAGCCGCGCGGCAACCACAAGCGGCGCGGCCCGCGTTCCTAGACGACCTTCAGCGGCCGCGGGAGGGAGGCCGGGGACAGCGGGCTGGGCCCTAAGCGGTCACGCCCACGTCCCGCCTTTTTCGTGGGCGGGGACAGAACCTGCCAATCAGGGGCTCCGGGGCATGCAAATTAGCCTCCGCCCCCAGGGGAGAGGCGTTTCCCCAGACTCGCCGCGCCCTTGGTAGACGCCGCTACTCAGTTTTGCCTTCCTCACGGATCGGCTCTCGAGTCCGTTAGCTAGGCCGGAAGTGGGGACCCAAGCGTCCTGCGGGCAGAGCCGGAAGTGCGATAGGGAGGCGCATACTGGCCGGAAGCCGAGCTCCGGGCACGCCCCCCTGCCGGAAGCGCCTGAGGTATCTCTCAGGCCCGGTTGCTCTTCGACAGAGTCGCTGCGGAGGCGGCCGGTCGGGCGGCGGGGTCGGGGCGGCGGCTGAGGGCCGAGTCGGCATGGCGGAGGGCGGGAGCCCCGAGGGGCGGGCCGGCCCCGGGCCCGCAGGTAACGTGAGCGGCGTGGTGTGGTGTGTGTGTGTGTGGTGGGGGGCGGGGTGGCGGGAAGGCGGGGCTGCGACTCGGGTTCAGTCAGGGTGGCTCTCGGGCATCCCGGGGCCCTCGTCCTCCGTCCCCGCCGGCCAGGTTCGCGGAGGTTCGCGGAGCCGCCCTCGGGGTCAGTAAGTGGGCGTCAGGCTTCGCGGGGCCCAGGGCGCGACCTCCGCCCTCGGCCTCTCGTGGACAGCCCTCCGCGGTCCCCACCCCCACCACCCCCACCCCCGGCGGAGTTACCAGGCCAGGTGCAGCCGCCTTGTAACTGCCACCGTGTTAGCCGATCCCCGTTAGTCTGCGATGACCCCCGCTGTGACATGGGGCACGGATCCTCTTCCCGGTCTGAGCACACTGGTCAGAGGTCGGGCCTCGGTAGGGCACGCTCCTTTTCCTCATCCCGTCCCGCCAGTCAGCGCATGGCCGAGCCGGTGCATCGCAGCCACTGGACACCCCCTCCTCCCCTTTTGACTGCCATGCTGTCCCCAGCGAGCTTGCCAGTGAGTGACACAGCGCTTACGCCGGCCCTTGACCCACCTTCAGAGAAAGGCTGACACTTGCCATCTGGCTTAGCATCTCCCACTTTGCCGTGCTGCTACTGTGACACTGAGAATTTCCAGGTACGAAGTCCCACATTGGGGTCTTTCTGAGACTGCCACGTGTGTGGTAAGTAACTTGCTGTGTGCATCTCTGGAGAGGGCACTTGTTTTGTTCAGCGAACTCTCTTAGTTGTCAAAAATCTCAGAAGGTCACCCAAACAACGGCCTTGTCATTCCTCCCTCCATCTAGTCAACTATTGATGGTCTACTGTTGGCTTGGCTCACTTGAGGCTGTGAGGGTGACCTGAAAAGGCTAGATAAAGCCTCTACCACCAAGAACTTTGGTTGGCATTGACTTTGGTCTGAGGGACAAACAAAATTTTTGAGTGGACTGCCCTGTCATGCAGGAGTGAGAGATAGGAGAGAGGTGGGGAAAAGATAGCTATTTCTTAGTAAACAAGGGCCCTGGGGAAGAAACAGTGATTTTGGTCCCCTCCAGTCTACTTTTCAGTACCTGTTTGTTAGTGTGTTTCCAGCTTGTGGGTGGAGGGGCAGGTCTTGAGTGCTACCTTGGGTTCTGAAGGGTTCATGACAGACTAGGACTGGCTAACAAGGTGGCAGTTACAAGGCCGGCACCACCTGGGGGAAAAAAAAAAGGCTGAAGCATTGAAGAGAGGTGAGCAAAGGGAGGTCCAAAGACTTGACCAAGTCCTTGGTGCCCACTTTCCTGACAGTTATCCCACACATCTGAATCTTCCCCAACTGTGGCCTTGGGTTTTTATACTGGTAAATTTTATATATTGGCAACTGCAGTATACTTAACAATGGAGGAGGACCTGGACGGAGCCTTTAAGAGTGGTTTCCAGGCTTGATGTCCGCCTGTTGATCTGCGGCACATCTGGTTGTGGGATCAGGGAGCCACATAAGGTGTTTTTGAACCTTGTGCTGCCGTTAGCCTTGTTGTCTTGGACTTTCAGATTCTGGAGGGCTAGGATACTTACTCATCACCACACTGGGACTTGAAGCAGGGACTTGAAGGATATTTTATTTGAATATGGAAACAACTTCAACATCTAGAAAAAGCCTGCCTTCGAAGGGATCCTCACAGGGTGGGAGACTTGTATCTCAGCAGTTAGAATTTGTGCTGTTTTTATAACACCTGTTGGTGCAATTTTTTATAAAACTTTTCAGTCTCCTGGAGTTAAGTTTGGGCTGTGATATGAGCAAAGATGCAAGTGTTTCCAAGCAGGTGATTAATTGTACAAATAATCTCGATTAACTACATTTCTCTTTGATGCCTGTTTTTTGTTGTTCTTGTTTGGTTTTTGTTGTCGTTGTTCTTCAGTTTGGTGAGAATTTTGTTATCTAACATGATAGAGTTTTTTTTGGTTTTATTTTTTACCCCATTATTCTTTTGTTGTTTGTTTTTTTTTTGTTTTTCAAAACAGGGTTTCTTTGGCTGTCCTGGAACTAGCCTTGCACTCACAGAGATCCACCTGCCTCTGCCTCAAGTTCTGGGATTAAAGGTGTATACCACCACTGCCTGGCCCATTATTCTTACTAACACAAAGAGCAATTCTCCCTTATGTAAATGCACAAATAAAATTTGAAATTTTTTGTTATATTTTGTATCAAATTTCTGAAGAGGCTGGCTACATTTTATTTATGGGTAACCTTGAGAATTTCTCTAATATTGAATCTTCTTCTAGTACATGGTATGTATGGTTTTTCTATTTAGTCCTCTTTATTTTTTGTTACACAGGCTGGATTTGTATTTATGCATAAATTTTTTTAGTTTTCTACTTTACTGAGGTACAATTTTTTTTTTCGGTGTGTGAACATGTGTATGTAGAGGTCAGAGGTCAACATTTAATGTTATCCTCATTCTCCACCTTATTTTTGAAACAAGGTCTCTCACTGCACATGGAACCTACAGATTTGGATCTAGCTAGATTGGCTACCAGCCAGCCCAGGTATCCACAACCCAAGGGAGCCTCCTGTCTCTGCCTCCCCTACCCCCAATAGAACTAGAGGCATGTGCAACTAGTCTTGGCTTTTTATATGAGAGTTGGGAATCTGAGCTTAAGGGCTCATGTTTTCGTGACAAGTACTGCCAATTGAGATATCTCACTAGCCTCTTGAAGTGTGATTTTAATACAAAATGTATGCCTTTGAGATTTATTTCCTGTTATTTCATTTCCATTGCTACAATAAAAATACCTGAAAAAATACTATAAAGAAAAGAGATTTATTTAGTTCAGCCTTAGAGGCTGAATATCATGGTGCAGGTTCTCATGTAAGCCTTACCTATGGTACCTTAAAACAGACAGCAGTGGGGGAGCTGTGATCTCCTGATATCCAGGAAGCCAGAGACTAGGAGGGCTGGTCTCATGCTCTTATAATAACCGTCTGATAAGAACTAGCCAGGATTCCAGGAGAAATTCTTTAGTCCTGCAGGAAGACACTTTGCCCTGACACTGTGGCCCAGTGTGATGCCATACTGGTTAAAGGGCTTTGCTGTCTCCCAACACTACCATACTGGGACCATACTTCTAACACATGGACTCTGTGGATACAGTAGTACTCTGCTGAATTGTTTCTTATCGAGACACCCTGCTGCTATTTCTCGGAGCAGCATGGTAGGGAGCTCACCTACCTTCCAGGTAGCAACTGTTGTTTGGCCCTAGGCTTTGGCTAACCAGCTGTCTTTGTAGTAAAGGAGATGGCTGCCATTCTCCTTTCAGATACCCCAATTCAGAGACGCTCTTACATACTTGCAATAAATTAGAGTAATTACATGCTAGATTTTTTTTGGCATAATATTTTAAATTGTAATTTGGTAGTACTTTATTTAGGTTCTTCTATGTTATAAAGTACTATTGACTTATTGTTCCATTGTTCCCCAGTCCATCACATTTTCTTTTCTTAGAAAAAAAATTCTTATCAGCTTTGGTGTCAGGAATGTGCTAATTTGATAAAGGGAACTTTACAGCTTTCTCTTATGAATTATTTTCTGGGAATTTGAAAGTTCCTGTGTGGCTGGGCAGCAAGGAGCCACTTCAGAAGTCATCCTATTTGATTGGCCTTGCTAACAATTTCCCACACTGATAGGAGCCCCTCTCTTCAGTGCAGGTCCTAATCTGAAGGAGTGGCTGAGGGAGCAGTTCTGTGACCATCCACTAGAGCACTGTGAAGATACACGGCTCCATGATGCAGCCTACGTAGGGGACCTCCAAACCCTAAGGAACCTATTGCAAGAGGAGAGCTACCGAAGGTGAGCATCCCTGCTGGGGCTGGTAACAGGTATTGGCCTATGGGTCTTCAGGAGGCTGGACTTTGTGGTTTGGATGGCAGATTAAGACTGATGCTACAGGAATGCATTTTTGGTTTTAGAGGAGGGACAAAAGGAAGAATTATTGGTGGCCAGATATTGTGGGCAGAGGTTCCTGGATCCAAGTCTGGCCCTGTGATTGGCCTTCATGTTTTCTGGCAACTTGTCCTATCTGGGCATTGGCATTAGTTTCCTCAGTGTTTTTCTTGAAGGCAATGTTAGAGATATCAGTAGTGACCTTATCCCTCCAAGTCTCCCATGGCTCTTTAAAAAACAAAAAAGATATTTTATTTATTTATTTGAAGCAGGGTCTTACTCTGTAGCCTTGGCTGGATCAGAACTCGTTATGTAGACCAGATTGACCTCATATTCACAGAGATCTGCCTGCCTCTGTCCTGAGTGCTAGGATTAAAGGTGTGCACTACTATTCCTGACTATTTTACTTATTTTCATTGTGTGTATGTGGGGGTGAGTGGGTGGGTATGTGCATGTAAATACAGGTGGCCACAGAGGCCTGAAGAGGTCATCCATTGGAACTGGGTTACAGGTGATTGTAACCCATCTGATGTGGGTGCTGGGAATTGAACTCAGGTCCCCTGGAAGAGTGGCTCATGCCCTTAGCCTTTGAGCCATCTCTCCAGCCTATCTCTTACGGCTCTTTATCTTGGGTAGTTCTTTTCCTACTACCACTTTGTTGACATTCCTCTGATGTTCTCTTCTTCACTTCTCAGGTCTGTAGTGATCAGCCATAGGCCAGCTGACTTCCCAGTATAGGGATGTGGGGCTGCCATCTTCTTTGTTTTCTTTTCCTGGCCTCATGATTTCCCTGAGTTCTTTGTGTGAATGAAGTCCCAATTAGATACTGAATACATGAAACTGGCACTTTATACTTAAATGTGTTTCTACTTTGCCTTGAGGAATGGATGCAGTTAATTGATGGAAGTCCCTGTGGGAGACCTACACTACTGCCTTTGTGTAGACAATTCACAAGCAAAGGATTCCTAACCAGCCAGGAGTATGTTTCTTTCATATCCTTCTAATGTCTTAGCACTGTTTCATAGAGCACATGTCAGTAGTTAAAAATCAAAACACAGACTAGACAGATGATTTAGCAGTTAAGAGCTCTTGTTGCTCTCACAGAGGACCCAGATTTAATTCCAGCACTCACGTGAGACAATCTCTTCTGACTGCTACAGGCACCAAGCATGCATGTGTACAAAAATATCCGTGCAGGCAAAACATTCATACATGAAGTTAAGTGAATAAATCTAATAAAACAAAACACAAAATTTAAATTTATTTAATGTGACTTAAGCCCCTGAAAGACTTAAGCACACAGATATAGCAGTAGAATGAAAGGGTTCAGTGAAGTTCCTATTGTGCTACCCTCCCTCTCCCTGCCTCTCTTCTCTCTTCCTTCTCTCTTTCCTTTTTCTCCCTTTTCCCCACCTCTTCCTCCCCATTTGGCCATCATATAGCTTTGTAGCCTAAGCTGGCCTTCAACTCCTGACCCTTTGTCTCTGCTTCCACCTTCTGAGATCTAGATTATTGACCCATGCCACCACACTCTCTCCTTTTTTCTTAAACTCAGGGTTCATGGAGTGGCCTCTTCCTTTGACATATTTTCTTTTGCTGTACATTTCTCTGTTGGTGAATTCTGGAGGGTTTCAGGGCTTTATTGGCTCATATCAGCCCATGTATGACTGGAGGAGGAACACCAGGAATTGGTTTAGTGAGACACTGCTTCAGTGTGGATGGTGAGGTGAAGCACACCTTGGTTGCTGACTTGGAGGATCAGTGAACAGTGTAGATAGTTATCTGGTGGTCATACTGACTGGGAGCTGCATCTGGACAGTTTGTTGCTACTGCTGGTCAACAATGCAGTCCCTGTAATTTTAATGATCTCCTAGGTTCTCAGTTGCTCTGGGTCAGGGTAGGAGGATGTTACTAATACTGATAGTCTCTATATGGAGAAGATTCCAGCCTTGAACCTTTATAGGTGGTCACTAAAAAGAGGGCGTGCATGGCCCTGCCTTTCTTACCCTGTGTCCCCAATGGATCTATATATGTTTGGTAGAGGAACAGGCTTTGGAATGTGGGTTAGGAATCCAAGAACTAGAAATCTCAGTTTTAGTGCTAACTATTCTGTTGAAGCCTCTAGCTTCCTTGCCGTGGGCCCCAATGCCTATTTTCTCTGCTCGATTTCAGTAGGGGCAATTGTGGAAGCCTTTCAGGACATAGAACTCAAAGGGCTGGAAATGTAGCTCAGGGGTAGAGTTCTTGCATAGCATGTACAGGATCCTGGGTTTGATCTTCAGCACCATGAGAAGGAAAACAGAACACAACGGAAGGTATTCTAAATCTGAGGGTTTGCTACCAAAATGGCTGTCTTTCTTGGGAGCCCTTGCCAGTGTGAGAGGAGGGAGAACAGCTCATTTGCCTGGGCTGACTCTCATAAGCTTTCTGTGTTCCCATCTAGCCGCATCAATGAGAAGTCTGTCTGGTGCTGTGGCTGGCTCCCCTGTACACCACTGAGAATTGCAGCCACTGCAGGCCATGGGAACTGTGTGGACTTCCTCATACGCAAAGGGGCAGAGGTGGACCTGGTGGATGTCAAGGGGCAGACTGCTCTGTATGTGGCTGTAGTGAATGGGCACCTGGAGAGCACGAAGATCCTTTTGGAAGCTGGTGCTGACCCCAATGGCAGCCGGCACCACCGCAGCACTCCTGTCTACCATGCCTCTCGAGTGGGTAGGGATGACATCCTGAAGGCTCTTATCAGGTTAGTACAGCAGGTCCGTAGCCACTTCCCTTGTTTCTGTACTTGCCTTTCCTGCTTTAAGGGTCTGGTTGTTAGAGGACGTGGAAGGACTGCTTCATTAGTGCTCTTCATTGCTCTCTGACCCACTGATGTCTTACCTTTACTGTTATTTTTCTTAACTTTTTGAGTTGTGGGCTTATTTATTTATTTTTAACAATGTAAACTTTTTGTGTAATTTACCTTCATTTATAGCTTTGGTCATATCCTCTAATGTTCCTTATTCTTTAAGTATTAAATTTTGTGTGTGTGTGTGTGTGTGTGTGTGTGTGTGTGTGTGTGTGTGTGTGTGTGATGTGTGGGTAGTAGGGGGCATCAGATCCCCTGGTGCAGGTAGTTTTGAGCCATATGATGCATGCTGGGAACTGAACTCTTGTCCTCTGCAAGTACAGCAAATGCTTAACTACTGAGTCATCTCTCTAGTCCCAGAAGCTTAGTTTTTTAAATAGCTGTAGATGAGGTTGATTTCTTCTTTGTTCTTAGAGTTATTATGGAAGAGGATTTTATGATAACAGTGAAGATATTCATTTTTTTATGTCACTCACACACATTGTTGTGAATGCTTTTGTGGTGTGTTAACCTAAGTTCTTTTCTTCAGGATCCCCCTTTTTTCTTTGCCATCAAATCTGCCAAGATTTAGAGAAATGTTTAAGTCCTTAATTACTGTTGTGACTTTTGTCAGTTGCCTCTGCATTTCAATTAGGTTTTGCTCTGAGTGTAGTGACTCAATTATATTAATATTACATTTTCAGGTGAACCAGCTTGTGTTTTCCCTTTTCATATTTTCAGTAGCATCTTTCTACCATAGATACCTTGATCATCTCTTACTGTGGAGGCTAGCTAGTTCTATGGTAGGTCACTGTAGCTTTTGTAGCTAGCTAGCTCTTGTGAGCGTGTTTGTGTAGAAAAGGAGCAGGTAAAAGTTTGTAGAAGACTGCTAACAGTGGGCTCAGGTGAGTGAGCATTCTTGCTTGGTACAGAACATGGCTTCTCAACCAGGTTCTGGAAATATATTCTTTCAAAAGAGTTTTATACTAATCAGCTATAGACTTGTCATGGGGGAAGAAAAATTATCAAGGAGGTTTTAAATTAGAGGGCAATAAAGTTTGGGCTTTAAAAAATAATGTAGGGATTTCTAGCATGCAATCTGTGCTACCTTAAATTCATGCTTTTGCATCTTAGAGAATTTATGGCATTAATGTGGAAATGGTTTAATTATTTAAATGGTTTTTTGAGACAGGATTTCTCCGTGTAACAGCCCTGACTGTCTTGGAAATTACTCTGTAGACCAGGATGGCCTTAAACTCACCAAGATCTGCCTGCCTCTGCCTCCTGGGTGCTGGGATTCCACCACTGCTGCCAGGCTGTGTTTTTTCGTTTTTGTATTTCTGTGTTTATGTGTGTACACACACATGCTCATGCACATTCCACGGTGTGCCTATGGAGATCAGGAGACAACTTATGGGAGTTGGTTTTTCTTTCCACTCTGGGTTCCAAGGTAGAACTCAAGTCATCAGGCTTGGCAGCAAGATCCTTCACCCACGGAGCCATTCATTTGCGCCTGTGGAAATGTTTTTGAGTAGGATCAGTTGATGAAAGTCTGTTTTAGTTCAGAAATCCCTGTGGACATTTTAGACAAAACATCTTATTTCCTCTGTGTATAGGGCACTATTTAAAATCTTTCTATATATTCTAAACTATGATGATTGACTTTTAGAAAATGGAAGTTTGCTGGATGTGGTGATGCATGCTTTTAATACCAGCACTGGAGAGGTAGGAGCAAATAGAGTTTGAGGCCAGCCTGGTCTACATAGCAGTTCTAGGGCAGTCAGGGTACATAGTAAGACTATGTCTAAAAGCAAGCAAGCAAACAAATAGCCAAAAACAATAAAGAAGGAAAATGAAATGGTACTGTTAAATTACTAAATGGCTAATGTTATCTAAATAAAACCCAAACCTGCCTGCCTGTCTACCTGGTCATTTTTACTGTATGCTGTCTCTCATCTTTCATTATTGCAATTTCTGGCTCTCTGTAAGGAACTTCCCCTGATTGTTTGTAAGCTCCCTTGGTCTACATTGCTGATATTTTAGGATAGAAGGTGAGAAGTGATGTTTCTGTGTGTTCAAAGTTATATTGATTTGTTCAGCTGTTTGGGTGTATAGAGATAATAAAAGCAATAGAGAAATTTAGAAAATATTCAGGATTAAAATTAACTGGATCCTATTCAGTATGTTTTTATGAGCTTCAAAGGCTATCCTTCCTACAGCTCAGTTGGTACCAGATTGCCATACTGTCACACAAAGATTATAAACACTTTAGAAAACATGTCTCCAATGAGAAGGGAGGAAATAATTACTATGGAGATGTCAATTTCCTTTTGCTAGTTGAAAAGTGAAATGGAACAGTTTTCTGCTTATATTCTCCTCTTACTCCTAGAAAGTCTCAGGTTTTATTTGTAAAGGAAAGGGCCTTGTGTGTCCTCAGGCCTATGCTGCCTCAAAGAAGCACTTGGGATTCCATTTCCTTTGGATAGCTGAAGTGCTGGATGGAGACAGATTTTGAAGCAAGGCTGCTGGCTGAGACTGTTGGCTGGCTGTCGTCTAGGCAGGGAAAAGGTTTTACTCCATCTTCTCTGGACCCTGGATATTAGGTCCCCCATGTTGTGTCCTCATCATTCCTATGTGCTGTCATTTCTTGTTTCAAGTGAAATATTCAGGTGACCAACACAGTTTGTGAGCCATCACAGAACTGTCTGGGGCCAGAGAGGGCTTCAGTGTACAGGTGGCAGGTGACTGATTGTCTTGGACAGGAATCTTGCACGTGTGAATCCTGCCATCGTTGATCACTGATCTTGTTTCTCCTGCCTTTTCATTCTGATCCTTTGGTGATAGTGATGTCCTCCAGGTTTTCCAGCTGTTGTTTCCTTTGTAATTAGTGTCTTGTGGGGAGACATTTTGCAACCAAATATATGCTTCATCTCAATTTTTATTTATGTTATTGTAGACTTATGGTTTCTTATCTTGTCCAGGTAGAGTTAGAATCCATTGTTGTTACTTACTTTGAGGATCACATTAATATTACTGGTGGTTTAAGCCAGCTTTGTGTCCTTTTGACTTGTCCTTACTGTTTTGTGAGCAGTTCCTTACTTTCTGACATAACAGGATAGTCTAAGCTTGTTGTGGATTTTCCTGAGTCCTGGAGTAAGTCCTCCCAGAGTCCAGTCTTCTTTCAGTGAAGAATGCTGTGCAGAAACAAAGATCTAAGCTGGCCAGAGTAGCACATGCCTGCAACCTAGCTATTTGAAGATTGCCACCAGTCTGCGCAACATAGTGGGACTGTGCCTCAAAAAGAAAAGAAACCAAGACTAGAAGTACTTTCAGGAGTGTGTTCTACTCTGGAAGCATTGCTGTTCCATCCCTGGAGCTGAGGGTGTGTGTTCATATTCCTTTCTGACTGGAGCTGATCTGCATCTCTTACTGCCTCTCCTCATTCCCCCTTGTCCCATTTGGGCTCTATTGCCTTATGCCAGGCCCCTGTCCTTAGCAGGTCCCTTGCTCACTTTGTCAGGACTCTGCCCCCTGAGCCAGATTACCTTCCCAGTTGTAGTTGGCTGACTCCTGGTTGGAGTAAAAGAGATAACTAGTTTGCACTTGACCTCAGACTACTCAAATTGCCATATATTTGGGTGTCTGTAGAGTGTACCAAGGACAACAAAAAAGACTGGCTGTGGTACTTCAGCACCTGCACCTGGTGAGAGATAGTCCTAACATCTGGACTGTCTTTGGGAGTCAGGAAATGGTCAGCTCTGGGAATCACTTTCTGACTGCCGTTCACCTGCCTCCTGGGCAGTGCTGCATGATGCTGCCCTGCTGTGAAGCCATGCTTCCTGTTGTAGGTCCTTAAGTCCTTGCAATTGAACCTGATGCTGGGAGTATCCCTGCTAATCCTGTGAGGCTGGATGTTTAGGCTGTCTGAAAAGAAGACTCACCATGTTGGGTTTGTTGGTTCCTTTTTACTCTCAGGTTTTAGTGGTTGCCTCAGCGTGTAAAGTGTTTCCATTGTTCCAACTGTAATCTATATAACAAGGTGTATTGAAAGGTCTAGCTTTTAGCCTTGTTCATTGTCTTGCTCTCCCCTCCCCTCTAGGTAAGCATTTAGGTCTATAATTTGTCCTTCACTATTACAAATGAGCAAATGCACATGTGTGACTTGAGTTGTATATTATACATGGCAAACCTATAAAATAAGTATACACTGCACTCGTTCCTATCATCTTCCTCACACATTCGTGTGCTCTAGAGGACATTCCAGAGCATATAGAGCAGTATTCCTCCTTCCCTTCTTAGCTTCTCAGTTCTGTCTCTTAGGGATAAGCCACACAGTCCCTGTTGGTGGTTTCCTGGCTCAGCTGTTAGGAACAGTGCTTTAATGAATTGTCTTGTGCACACATCTTCTTAGTTTTGTAAATATGTCTTGGGAATAAATCCCAAGAAGTGTGATGGATGGGTTCAAGGGTAAGTGCATCTGTAATTTTGATAGAATTGCCAAATTTCTCTCCATAGGATTGCTCCATTTCAGTTATCAGCAGTGATAGTTCTGTTTCTATTAAAGCACAGCCAGTAAACACTGGGAGTAGAATCTTAGGTTACTTTAAAATTCAACATTTTTTAAGTGTGTGTGTGTGTGTGTTGGGGCGGAGGAGGGGAACACTTCATGGCATGGGCGTGGAGGTCAGAGGACAACTGGAAGAAGTTGGTTCTCTCCTTCCAGAGTGTGGGTACCAGGGATTGAACTCAGGCCATCAGTCTTGACAACAAGGGATTTTACCCACTGAACCATTTTACCAGTCCCAAGTGGTAAATTTGACCTAAATAAACTTTTCCTAGTTTCCATATTGTTTTATAGTTTATTTGTAAATTCTGATCTATTTGGAATTAATCTTGGTGTGCACTGTGATGAATGGACTTAACTGTATCTTTTCCCATATGAATTTCCAATTGTCCTGGGGGAAAAATATCAAAAAGTTCAAGACCACTCTTCCCCATTAAGACAGGAAACTGACTGTGAGTGTTCATTATAGGCTGAGTTTTTCCCTATTTTTGATCCGTAGCTAGTTGAGTCTTTGGATATGGTACCTGCAGATGAGAGGGCTGGCTGTGTTTGTGACCAGTAGAGTCTCCCGAGGCTCCCCGTGTGACTGTTTAATGCCTTCTTCAGGGTGCTGGACAGTCTTTGTGGTCTGAGTTTGGCTTATTATAACTTACTTTTCTCTTCCTGTAGGTATGGGGCGGACGTAGATGTCAACCATCATTTGACTCCTGACACCCGGCCCCCTTTCTCAAGGCGGCTTACCTCCTTGGTGGTCTGTCCTTTATACATCAGTGCTGCCTACCATAACCTTCAGTGCTTCCGGCTCCTCCTGCAGGCTGGGGCAAATCCTGACTTCAATTGCAATGGCCCTGTCAATACACAGGAATTCTACAGGGGCTCCCCTGGGTGTGTCATGGATGCTGTCCTGCGCCATGGTTGTGAGGCAGCCTTCGTGAGCCTGCTGGTAGAGTTTGGCGCCAACCTGAACCTAGTGAAGTGGGACTCACTGGGCCCAGAGGCGAGAGGCAGAAGGAAGATGGACCCTGAGGCCTTGCAGGTCTTTAAGGAGGCCAGAAGTAAGTGGCCTGAACACAGCACAGTCTTGTGGTCTGGGGTGGATTGAACCAGTGAGATGTAATAGTAACTAAAACAGGGCCTGGAGAAATGGCTCAGCTGTTAAGAGCACTGCCTGCTCTTTCAGAGGACCTGATTCCCAGGGGCTCACAGTTGTCTATAATAGGAGGCCCTCCTCTGGCTTCTGTAGGCACTGCATGCATGTGGTGCCTAGACATACATGCATGCAAAGCACCCATATAAATGAAAATAAATAAGTAAATCTTGAATAACAACCCCCACCAAAATATTCCAGCTAAGCACTGATTAAAGCCTTCAGAGTGTGTGTGTGTGTGTGTCTGTCTGTCTGTGTGTGTGTGTGTGTGTGTGTGTGTGTGTGTGTGAGAGAGAGAGAGAGAGAGAGAGAGAGAGAGAGAGAGAGAGAGAGAGAGAGAGAGGGTCAGAGGGCAACTTCAGGTACTCTTCACCCTTACTTTAGAGACAGGCTAGTAGAACAGCTGGGATCTGCTCTCCCCTCCCTCCCCAGTGCTGGGATGACACTGTGTGCCACTGCTCTTGGTTTCTTTGCAAGGATGACTCCTTGTGTTTTCATGGCAAGCTCTTTACTGATTAAACTCTCCTCAGCCCCAGATGGTTATTTTGCCATTCCTAAACACCTAAAGCTGATGCCAAAAATCTAAAAAAGTAGATGTATGCTTTCAAAGTTCTTAGAATTGTATTCTCTACCTTTTGCTCTGCTTTTTGACCTCATTCTTAGCTAATGGTTTCTTTTTCACATTTTTCCTTTCTATTTCTTGTTTCTTAGATCATTGTACCATGTCATTTTCTTTAAACATATTTTAATATATTATATGTGTGTGGGGGAAGCATGCATATGCCATAGCATGAGTGTAGAAATCAGAGGACAACTTAAAGGAGTCAATTCTTCTGCCACATGGGTCCCATGGGTTGAACTCAGGTGATTAAGTGTAGAAGTAGCATTCTTACCCTCTGAGCCATCCTGTTGGCCCATCGTGGTGTTTTCATTCATGGACCATTATTTTTTATTCTTAATCATCTTTGCCTTCTCTGCCCTTTGTATCCCTGACTTTCTCTTCATATGTATTTTAGTGAACAGAGTTAGAAGCTCATTTTCTAGAGTTCCTCTCCTTTTTTTAGTTCCACTCAGATAGCCTTAGACTGAGTTGTGTGATAAGCCCAGTTTTTGTTAAAATGAAATCTGGAGTTCGCTTGTTTGTGTAGAAGCATTTTGCCAAGGAGTTAATAAGTCAGTGGCAAGAGAGTGTGAACTTTACCTGTGTTTGGGTTTGTTGTCAGTGCTCTCTCGAATTCAGAAATTAACCTGTCTGTCTTGTCTGTCTGTTTGTCTGTCTGTCTGTCTGTCTGTCTGTCTGTCTGTCTGTCTGTCTTATTTCCTGCCTGGTGCCTCCCCCCCCCCCTCATTCCTGCCATCTTGTCAGAGGACATCTGAATTGATAGTCTTATCCTTGGTCTCTTATTTCTCAAAGAACATTAATACCAGTGTGTTTTTGTTGTCTATATCCAAGCCAGTTCATGGAAACATGTTCTTTTTTTTTTTTTTTATTAGTTAACATGTTCTTGTTTAGCCTTTCTCTAAGTTGCTGGCTGATGGCCTGGTGAGAAGCAGGCTGATAGAATGAACCTTTTTCTTGTCATCATCTCCTGAAGCAGGGGTTTGGCTGTGTCTTTTTTGATCTGGAGCAGGACTGCCATCCTTTTCTCTGAATTCAAGTACTGCAAACTTGGTGTCCCCAGGCTTCCTTGCCCCTGCTGGGACATCAAGAGTGAGGGTCATTTGCTCTCATCCGTGGGGTCTCCTGTGGGCAGCCTTTTCTGGGACACTGAGGATTGCAGAAGGAGGCGCTGCCATCAGAGAACACATGCCTGGTTAGATGGAAGCAGATAGCAAGGCCTTCCTTGCCTCCAGGGCCTTCTTGTCTCTGAGATTAGGAAGTTGTTGTGTTAGTGCAGTTGTGTCCACTGTAGTCAGCTCTGGGCCTTTAGAACTAGAATAGAATAAACTTCTCTCTTCACATTCTCCAGGTATTCCCAGGACCTTGCTGAGTTTGTGCCGTGTGGCTGTGAGAAGAGCTCTTGGCAAATACCGACTGCATCTGGTTCCCTCGCTGCCCCTGCCAGACCCCATAAAGAAGTTTCTGCTTTATGAGTAGAATTCAGATGCAGTGTTGACTGCAGTGAGGAAGCCGATCGTCTGCAGTGAAAGTTGACACAGACTCTTGCATCCTGTGCTGCCAACTTGTTCCCTCGCTGTCAGTGAAGAAGAAATGGCCATGTTCTCCTGAATTGTGATTCCGTCTCAGGTGCTTGGGCCATCGAACACTCCTTGAGTCATTGTCAGCTGAGAGGCGTATACAAACTTAATTTTGTTTTTCAGTATCTCTGTTTTGGACTTTTACTTTTGCATATTAATGAAATGGGCTGTAAATGTGCAGTATGGGTTGAATCTGCAAGCCTCGTGGTAGCCCTAGTGGGGAAAGCTTGTATTTTACAAAGCTATGCTTCTATTTATGTTTTACTTTGCAATTTAATTGTTCTTTTAAGGCTTGATATCCAAACAAGAAGAGAATTTTGGTAAGAAAGCGTGGAGAGAACAGAAACACAGTTCATGCACTTGCTAGTCTGATTTCCTGCCTGGCTTTGTCTGTATGTGCTGTCAGACGCGTATCCCTTCTTGCCGCTGCAATACTCTCTCTTGGGAGTGTCTTCGTTCCAAGATGCTTTCTTGGCTGCATATATTGCCTGCTGTCTTAGTTCATGGAGGTCCCAGCACAGCATCCACAGTGCAACACCTGTCCTGGCAGGGGTTTTCTGATGGCTGTCTCACCCTCGGGATCTTCAGACAGTGATTACCTTTAGGAGGCCCACCTGGAACTAACCAGGAAGTGACTGCCCATATTCAGACCAGGGACCATCCCACTAGCACTCACTGCCAGTCATCACAGGATAAGATGACACTGGGGTGCTCCACACAGACCCTCCCATACAGAAAGTGGGAACTGACTGTATCAGCCACCTGGGTGGCTCCAGTCTACAGCTGCTTGGTGCTCACCAGGCTCTTTCTCCCTCTTTCTGGTCCAGTGCCTTTGTGGGCACTCCTAGAGATCTTTCCCCATCCATCCCAGGGTTGGTGAGTGAGAGAGATGAGCTCAGTGCAGGTGTGAGGGTCATGGACAGGTGGGGCAGGGACTATGCATAGATAGCCTTGAGCATCCTCAGGACACTCCTGTTTTGGTGAAATCGAATTTTGTCACTTTGAATCCTCTTAAGACTGTGGATCTGTGGTGATTGTAGACTTGAGAATATTTAGGGAGATGTTAAAGTTGTTTAGAGTTTTGGCCATCAAAGAGGTCTAATCTGTAATGATACTTTACTGTTGTACCCTTGTATGGTTTAGCTGACCAGATAGGAAGTGATGGCCTGCATTACCAAGCTGGCCAAAATGCACTACATGGATTTCTAGTGGGCCTTGTCCAGCACTGCCAGTGAGTTCTGTGTCTGGGGAGGGAGTGAGCTGGGCCAGAGCCTGTTCCTCTCCAGGCTCCCCAGCTGTAGGGGGCCAGGGCATGAGTAGCTTCCCCTGTGCTAGGGTTTTCAGAGTCTCAACACTGTGAAGTTCTCCTGCTTGTTCCAAACTTCCAGCTGGAAAACCTGAATGTGAATGGCATTGGTGATGACTGAGGCTGGCCCTCCTTGTTTCCAGTAGCACTATGAAAGTACTGCATTTTGTTGCAATAGGAAAGAGCAGCACTATCGCCGTGAGCACCCCAGGTTCATGAGAGGGGCACCATGGGAAGTTGATGTGGCCTTGGTGAGGACTGACTGCCACTTTACTCAGCAGACTTCTGAGCTCTAGGTACCTGTGTCCTCCCTAGCATGGAAATGTGGTAGGCCTGATAAAACTGCTGCCTTCTGGCTGAGCCGGCCCTGGTGGCTCAGAGGGAAGGAGCCTGAAGCTGTCTCTGCTCATCCAAGGGGCATCTGTATGATTGTTGCTTTTCCTGGGGCAGCCACTTGATTTTAAGAGTTTAGCCAGTGCTGAGGCCTCAGAATTTGTCTTTGCAGTGTGCTTTTGGACTTATTTCCAGAAGCCTACCAATATCATATGTTTTGTAGCTATTTTACTTGTTTTGTTAATCACTTTACGTATTTATTTACTTATTTATCTATCTGTATTTATTTATTTGTTTATACTCTTATTTTGACATTAGGTAGAGTCAGGCAAAAATACTTGTTATGTAGATAATTAGCAGTTTTCAAATGTTGACCATTTCTTTTGTCAGACTTAAGGACCATCAGTTTCAAAGTTTTCCCTCTGCTTTTTCGTGCTTGGTTTTTTTGTTTGTTCGTTTTTGTCTTTGTTTTTTTTTTCCAAAATAGGATTTCTATGTGTAACAGCCCTGGCTGTCCTGGAACTTGCTTTGTACACCAGGCTGGCCTTGAACTCACTGAGATCCACCTGCCTCTGCCTCCCAAGTGCTGAAACTAAAGGCGTGCACCACCACCACCTGGATCCATGCATGATTTTTTTAAACACGTTTTTCTTTTTATTTATTTATTTATTTATTTATTTATTTATTATGCATGCAATGTTCTGCTGGCATGTATGCCTACCTGCCAGAAGAGGGCACCAGATCTCATTATAGATGGTTGTGCGCCACAATGTGGGTGCTGGGAATTGAATTTAGGACCTCTGGAAAAACAGCCAGTGCTCTTAATCTCTGAGCCACCTCTCCAGCCCCCAATGATTTTTTTTTTTTTTTTAAGATAAAAATTTCCTGAAAGAAAAAGTACTGTGTTTGGGTCTTAAGCAGAGGAAAGCATGTCCTGACTTGCCTTGACCTGCCCTGACCTGTCTCAGCTAGTTCCTGGAGGACCCTCCTGCTGTGCCTTTCAGTGGACTCTGGTGAGGTCCTATAAGAGTTGACACAGTCAAGTACTTTGGGAGAGGTCTCTGTCATGTGGGAACTATTTCTTAGTGGAGTGCACCTATGGTAGTAACTGCTGAGAGCTGCATCTGGAGATGCAGGACCGGCCTTGTGCTCTGGTGGCACACTGGGACCATTGTGGCCCACAGTGCAGCATTCACAGAGAGCTGTTGAGGTGCGAAGGTTAAGGACAGCATGGAAGACTTGAGGAAATCAATTGTCTTCAGCTGACTGGATTGTCTTTTATTCTGCTGCGGTGTCCTTCCTGACCAATAATTGAATGTCTGCTTGAAAGTGATGATACAGGCTGTATTTACACTCTTGATTGCAATCCCCAGAAGTTTTTTTTTTTTTTTTTTCCTCTTCAAATTTGCTTGTTGCTGAAATCCTGGCACAGTCTGTCTGTAGTGGATGTTACAAATGAATGACAAAATTTTGGATCTTACATAGCCTTCGTGGTGGTGAAAGGCATTTCAGCTTTCCCATTGCCTGGGGCCTAAGAGTAATCTCTTTCTAGGATCACTTCTCATGGCCTGGGAAGTCTAGACTTGCTTTTGATGGACCTCTACCACCCCAAATTCATGAGACCATCCACAGGAAGTCAGTATGGCCTTTTTGGTGAGGATTGCTTGTCCCCCGCTCAGGCCGTGGGAACCGGTGGCACCAAGGGTGCTAGCAATGGTTCCAGTAGTGGTCTGCTGGGACTTTTGTCTCCTTACTGCCTGCCCACGAGGCGCTGACCCCTGCCTTGGCCTGCAGGGGTCTAGTGACTTTCCATTGGGCCAGAATGATTGATTCCTGGAAGTGCCTCTTGACTTGGGAGCTCCTTTCCTGCCCTTGCTCATGTTCACCTCATTACGCTCCTTCTCATACTCCCTTGGCGTGCAATACAGTAGTAGGTACATGTGCATAACCGGTTAGGGATTTATTGTCATTCAAGAAAGCCTCGCAGACGGGAACTTACAGGTTTTGAGTTTGTAGCGTATTTGCTATCCTCTCTAGCCTGACAAAGGATGATGGAGTGAGGAGGATACAGGGAGACTTCTGGAGCCTCAACATGTGTCTGATACTTGGTGTCAGGCATTCCTGGAGCTCTTTTCAGTCCTGGGGATTAAACCCCACCTTGTGCATGTGAGGCAAGCACTCTACCACTGAGCTGTGTCTTCAGCCTCTTAGTTTCGTAGATGAACCAAGTAATGGACGAATGTTTGTGAATCTGACTTGAGATTGGCGCTGACGAACATAGCTGTCTTGTATGTGCAATGTGACTGTTTGCCTCTGATGCCAGCCCTGCTCTCCCCTCAGAGTCTGCACAGCTTCCACTGCTTCTGCTGGGGTTGGGTGTGCATAGTGCATCATGCACTGGGTCTGTGTGCTTGTGCCTGAGACATGCTCACCATAGCCTCTCTCCCCTATGTGGGGATGAGGATGTGCTTGTTTGCAGTGGCCAGGACAGATTGTTTTTGCCCTTGTGCCTAGTTAAGAGCTTTCAAAAGTACAATGACATTTTTGATACTTTGTTATAATAAATGCTTTGTTGACCTCAGATTTCCCTCCAAAATGCCTTAATTTTGTGGCCTGTGTCTCATTGGGTAGAAGCTTCCTCCATGTGCAGTCTTTCATTTACATTTTATTTGTTTGTTCATTCATTCATTGTGTGTGATGTGTATGTTTGTGTGTGTATGCACTCCTGTGTAAGCTATGGTGTGGATGTGGAGATCAAAGGACAACTTCTGGGAGTTGGCTCTCTCCTTCTACCATGTGGGTTCCAGGAACTGAACTCAGATAGTTACATGGTAGAAAGTGCCTTTATCCTCTGAACCGTGTTATCAGCCCCCATGTGCAATTGTGCACACAGTTGAAATAGAAGGGATTGGCTCCAGCATAGTTTCCTATGGCTGGAGAGAAGGCTTTATAGCAGTTTACAGCTAGCTGTTCAGGGGTCTTGGGGCTGCAGGGAGGAACCCATAGTGTTGCTCAGGATTAAACTACCTAACAGCCTGTTCACCTCGTGGCTTGAGTTCCTCAATTGAAGAGAGTTGCATGCCACAGCTTTCCAGCCAGTAATATTGCAGCATTCGGTGCTGTGGGGACGTGGTGAGACTGCCATTTTCTGTCCCATGTGATATATGACTTACTTTGCCACTTTGAGGGTAAAGATGTGGCAGTTTTGGCTAAGCCTGGAGGGAATGAACTGAATAAAAGGATTTATTCATCTTGAGTGTCTGGCTCCCTAGCATGCCCTCTGTGTCTTCCCTTTTCAGAGGTTGTCTCCTTTCCATACACTTGGTGTTTTACTGAAAGTAAGGACATATCCCCAGTCCCTCTTTGCGATCCTTCAACCATTTGTGTAACAGAGGCTGCCTGTCCATGAATAGGTGGATGAGTCATCCATCCATCTCCATCTTCCATGGGGAACTATTTTTATGAGACAGAATTTCATGTAGTTAAGGATTACCTTGGACTCCTGATCTCCTGCTGGGATCATAGGTATGTCCCATTCTGCCTGGCCTCGTAATGGTACTGTGTAGTTTGGAGGCTGGACATGTTGATTCACACCAGTGAAAGCTGCAGAATTCAATCACTTGTATGATTCAATGTGACTATTTACTTCTTTGTAATCCCCTCTGCACAGCAGAGCCTATCAAGAGAATGGGTGAGTGATAACTCAGAACAACCTGAGAAACAGTGCTGTAAGAGAGACAAAGGAACACAGAGAGTCTGAGCTCCTGGACTTCCAGAACTGATAGCTGATGCCTCTGAAGTATTTGAGGGAAAGGGTGAAACAGGAGGTCTGGCCACCAGCCTTCTAAGAAGCAGGTAGCCCACACACACTCCCACTAGGCAGTTAAACACTCTCCAGCCCTATGGAGACAACATTGTGCCTTTAGTCTGCTCTGTAATGCTCTTCAGGCAGAAAGTGCAGCAACAAGAGGCTCCTGAAAATTCACCTCCACTCCAAGGAAAAGACCTGTTCTGTTGATAGCCGTGTGGTATGTGGCCAAACACACCCTTCAGGGGACTCCAAGGGGAGTCCTGAGAGACCACCAGGGAAAGCCTGTGCCAATGTCAGGAAAAGCACTGTGATGTCAGACCGGCGAACTACTGGAGCCAGTAAACAGTCCAAAGTGCCTCGAGTGATCGGTGTTGGGGTTCTCCAATGGCACTATAGAAATGAGAGACAGTGGGACTTCGGCTTCAAATTTTTGAAGGGAAATTATTTTCAGGTCAATTAAAAGTCACTCTGAATGACCTATGAACTCTAAAAGTTTAGGAAATTACTCAAGGATATACTTCAAAATGAGAGAGTAAGCCAAGAAGGAAGGCTTACAGAGGAAATTGAAGCTCCAAAATAAAAATGTAAGGCACCAGGCATAGGGGGTGTTTGCTTAGTCTTCAGCATCGAACACTGAACACCACAGTTATTGATAAGAATAACAATGAAAACTAGCTGAGCAAGAAAAAGTTAACATAATAATACAGAGCGGTGTCAAAGTCTAGCTGTGCCAGAATGGTGGTGGATGGAAGGTTGAGGATAAATGTATTAAGTTAGTGGAAGCTAAACAGTCCCATTGTACACAGAGAGGGGTGAGTAGTCACCCCAAAGGGAGAAAGACTCAAAATTAGTGTGGTAGAAAATATCCAAGAGGGTAGAAGGGGACAGTAACAAAGAACAGAGATTTACTAGACATACCCCAAATATATAACAAAGCTTAGAATTAATGCCTCTGAAGAAAAAAAAAAAAAAAAAAAAAAAGGTCTGTGTGTAGGGGTAATCCCAGATAGTAGAAGATGTAGACACTGAAACATTTTTCAAAAGTGTCTCATGTATGGGCTGGAAAGTGAGTACTGGGTGCTCTTGCAGAGGACCCCAGGTCCTAGCATCCATATAGTATCTTACAACCATCTAACTCCAGTCCCAAGGGCTCTGATTACCTCTTCTGACCTCTGTGGGTACCAGACATGCTCGTGATACATAGACATGTATGCAGGCAAAACACTCATAATAAGCTGGGTGGCATGCCTATAACCCCAGCACTCAGGAGGCAGAGGCCAGCCTGGTCTACAGAGCAAGTTCCAGGACAGCCAAGGCTACATAGAGAAACCCTGTCTTGGAAAAAAAAAATCTTAAAAAGTTTCATGTAGCCCAGGCTGATTTCTAACTCATGGTTTATCGGAGGGTGACCTTGAACTCGTGACCTTGAACTTCAAATCTCCCAAGTGCTGGAATTACAGACAGGTAGATGCCACCATGCCTGGCTACTACTAAGAGAATATGCACCCACCACTTTGCTAGACCTGCATAAATCCTTACTACATTCTAGATTTTATATCCACAGGTAAGTGTAGCTACCACCACTCATCAAAGAAACCTTACAGTAAGTGGAGATCATCGCGCTAAATCACAACTGGACACAAGGCAGAAATCAATGGATCTTAGGGAGCCCACAATGGACAGACACATCTACATATGGCCTTAGTAGCAGGCCTACCGGCAACATGGGCTCTGTAAATATGGAGACTGAGCAACCATTTTAAAGCATCTGCTCCCAAGGAGATTAGATTTCCAGTGAAAGGAAGTACATCTTGGATGCCATTAGAAGTCAAATGGTGTATAGCAGTGAGACTCAAAATGATACGGGATTAGCCGGGTGTTGGTGGCGCATGCCTTTAATCCCAGCACTCGGGAGCCAGAGACAGGTAGATCTCCGAGTTCGAGGCCAGCCTGGTCTCCAGAGCGAGTGCCAGGATAGGTTTCAAAGCTACACATAGAAACCCTGTCTCGAAAAAAAAAAAAAATGATATGGGATTGTAAATTTCTCTTGGGCTCAATGAAGACTCCTGCTCCAGGTTTTGTGGTTCTGCCCTTTCCCTGCCAATGCCCTGACTTTGCTAGGAGACTGATAAAGCTGAGAGTTCAGCACTGTGACAAAATTGTCCCAGCAGCTACTGGGGCTCCCAAGGTCTTCAGTTGGCTGTGTCACATTCCTCAAAGGTGACAGCTTGCTCTTACGCTAGTGATTGGCAGTCAGTTCTGAGCACAGGTATCCTATTTTTTCATTGGCTGTGAGCTAAGCCCTGCAAAAATCCACAAGTGTGATCATAGATCAGTCTCCAAACCCATCCTAGGGAGCCCATCTCCATGTTGCTTCTGATACCAATTTTAGGTGACCATACACTAATATGAGCAAGGAAGGTTTGAGAGCATCTGTAACTTCTGTGGAGATGGGACAATTCTAAACAATTCTTTTGGGGAGAGTATCCAAGGACGGTGAGCTAGAAGGGGACGAAGCCCTTCCTAGGACACAAGTGGGGACCCTAATGGAGAGGTCATGTGTAGTTTTAGCTCAACAGATACCAGAGATGCTTTCCTAGATTATCAGGGCAGGAGATGGTCTGTGTTTATGAGGCAAGGATGAACAAACAAGGAACTGAGCGGCCATAGGGGACAGAGCCCTTCCCCAGCATACACTATGGGTACCTGTGAGGAAGGATGGTACTGTCAAACTTGTCGAGAAACCTGAGGGCACAGCTAGACTGTCAGGTTAGCTGCTAAGAAGCCGTTTATGCAGGTGGCTTGGGGGCTGGGGTGTCTGCAGTACTTTCTGGGTTTCTCTGAGCCCTCCATGGGGAACCCAGCTGAATTGTCTCTAAACTCACGGGTAGGTGAGTCCCCACTGGGTTCTGACACTGTGACCGAGGCCACTGGGATGGACTGGGAAAGACTGGTAATTCAGTCAGGAAAGGCTGGTACTTCCTCCTCCAGTGTTACTCTGGTGACCTCTGCTGGCAGATAGAGCCTAACCTTGAGGCAGCAAGCAAGGGAAGAATTCAGAACTGCAGCAGGACAATGCAAGGTGGCGTTAAATCAGAGATGTGTGCAGGCAATTGGTGCCAGAAACCTCATGTTAGGTTAATGCATTCTCAATGCTTAAAACAGATGGGAAACTCCCAAGGAAAACACAGCAAAGGGGTTAGCGCATACTAAACACAATGCATTGGGACTACGCTGGGCATATATACAGCTCCAGCTGGCTCTCCACCAAGGATTGGTTTTCCTTACATACTCTCTGAGCTGTGGCCCTGGTAACATACATGCCACTAGGAATGCTGGGCCAGGCTATGGCCATGCTCTCTGTCCCTTCCTGCGTTCAGTTGCAGACAATGAGTGCAGTTCTCCTGGACAACCAGGGATCTTGTCTGGTTACACAAACTGTACTTATACTTCTAATTGTTGAACTAGCATTTGCGTTTCTCATGGACCAGCCTAACTGAGGTCCATTTCTTGCTTTACTCACTCCCGTGTCCTTTCCCCTCCTGCAGACTGGATCCCAGGGGGCACTCCAAAAGATGCATTTACCTCCAGAAACCATCTCCGAGTTCATTCCTCAGAGAAGCCAACCTGCGTTGGGCATGGAAGCCTGCACTTGGGAGGCCCTGGGTGGGAGTGTGTCTTTGGCTCGCAACATTCTTTCTATTTTCTAGTAGCTGCTGAGATCACCCCAGCTTGCTTTCCCCAGTGTTTTCTCTCCCAGGCCCCAATACAATTGTCCCAAGTTAAAACAAAAATTCATAACCTGTAGGTGCCTCTGCCAGGGCTAGCTGCTGAGAAGTTGAGTTAACTGACCCCAGCTCCATCTCTGAGTCCTGAACTTCACTATGGTATGGTATGGAGCCGGCTCTGAGATTGGACTGCTAGGTTTCAATTCTGAGTTGCTCATTCCCTTGCCTGACTTTGAGACACAGCTTCAGATATTCAGGGAGGATCTCCATGTTTTTTATCTGCAAAGTGGAGTGCAAAATGCCCATCTGCAGGCAGGTAGTTCAGAAAACTGGGTGGGAACCAGATGTGGTATCTCATACCAGTAACCCTAGCACTTGTGGAGATGAGGCAGGAGGAACACATACCTCCAGGCTAGCCTGGGCTATATTGGAAGACCCTATAGAAATGGAGGGAGCGAGAAGGACAAATATATAGGAAGGAGGTGAGCGGCTTCTGCCTGGCTTCCCTGTCCACATGTGTAGTAGTTTGGATGTAATCGGCCCCCATAAACTCACAGGGAGTAGTGCTATTGTGGGGGATGGTCTTTTGAAGTAGGTATTGTAGGGAGACACCCTAGCCCCGCCCAATGGTCCCGGGACAGGTGCCAGGTGGACTCGCCCATGAGGGCGGGGTGAAGGAAAACCGTGTGGGGTGACATAAGGGAAGGTTCTTAAGGGCTGCACGTGGAGACCCTAGCCCCTTCTCTCTGGCCGCGCTAGCTGGGTTCCTGTGACCTCGCTCTGGCCTGCGTTTTGCCCTGGTGCTTTCTTGAATAAAGGAATCTTACCATCACGGACTACAGTTCATCTCTGTGCGCACGCAGTAATCTTAAGAAGGTATGGCCTTGTTGAAGGAAGTGTGTCACTGTGGGACAGGCTTTGAGGTCTCTTGCTTAAGCTTCACTCAGTGTTCTGGTCCACTTCCTGTTGTCCTCTGATCAAGATGTAGCTGACACCATGTCACCGGCTCCCCCGGCATGATGATAATGGACTGAGCCTCTGAAACTGTAAGCTGTCAGCTCACTTAAGTGTTTTCCTTTCTAAGAGTTGCTGTGGTCATGGTGTCTCTTCACAGCAATAGAAACCCTAACTAAGACAACATGGCTATCTGAGGTTGGTGCTGAGCCAGGGCTTCCAAGCTAGGCTTTGAGACTAGGGTCTCAAACACCAGTATGGGGCCTTGGAAGAGCAATGGGAAACCTAAACTGGTCCCTGCATCTACAAGCTAGACCTTCAGGGTTTGGGGGGATTGGGTCCAGGACCCCAAAACTAGGCTATGACAGATCAGGGGAAGTGCCACAGTGACTTGGAGGCATTTGGTACTTCCTGGTGAGATTGGTGGGGATTCAGGCCTGACAGAATGAAGGTCTCGTGACTTAACTACCCCTGGTTCTACTCTTGGCTTCTGATAGAAAGCTGAAGTGCACATGTAGCCCCCGAGCACCAATTATAGGAGCCTCCAGTCCCCCACAGGCTGTGGTTTGATCTCTGATTTCCAGGCTGCTGGCAAGGGTCATGTGATCTCCATGTTCTCATGTCAGGCCAGTGGTCCTCGTCACCTCTCCTATGGAGCTATAAACTGAGCTTTCCTGATGAGAAAATCCCAATGCTCCCACATCTGGAACTTTCTTTTTTGCCCTGACACAATGCTGCAAATTCAGAATTTCCATGTCATAAAAGCATGTTACTTTTCTTCTTGCATAGAGTTCTTAAAAATATTGCCTAAAATTACCTTTAGATTATGTACATATCCAAGGCATTTATGGGACATAAATGAATTTCACATTTAGACTTGGACCCCATTTCCAAGATACCTTCTCGTTATCTCTATGTAAATATTTCCAAAACAGGAAAAAAATATCCAAATTCTGCAGCATTTCTGGCTCTAAGCACCTTGGATAAGGGTTCCCAAGCCCTATTGCCCTGCTTTTAGAATAAGAATCCCCCTCTTCCTCCTGCCTGTCTCTGCTCTGCAGTCTGGCTCCCCATATCCCAACCTGCAGGCACAAGCTTTACAGAGGCAGAAGGCAGAGCAAAGCACTGACTTCCCTTAAATTAAATTAAGCATTGCAATGGCACAATGGTGGTGGTGGAGGCAGCGACTGGCCCTGGTTTGAGTTTTTTTTTTTTTTTTTTTTTTTTGGCCCTGAGTGGTCCATGGAATTCAGCTTGTTTCTATCTTCACTGAGGACATGGATGCTCAGGGTGGGGCAGTGATGCCGCTGGCTGTGGTCACACTCCATTGGTATGATGGTGTTGGACATGCCCAGATGGATTCCACACTAGGTCTGTACTCTGGTGCCTGGACTCAGCAATGCCCTCAGGCAGAAGAGGAAGCTACTCTTGGGTACTTTGTTGGCTAAACTAGCCTAGCAGCTGGTGTTCCCATAGAAGCATCTGTCTGTAGCCAGGGAAAGGGCAACCCATTCCCTCCCTGTGTACCTTTCCTTTCCCTACAGAGCCAGCATACATAGGTAGTTGCTTCATAAATGCTGGATGAATGAATGAATGAATGAATGAATGGATGGATGATTAAATAAGTAAATGAGTGAATGATATGCTTTGACAAGAGTGAATTCATTTTGTAGGTTGAACCTTTGTCTAGAGGACCATTTGCTGAGGCCATGGGGTGCTGTTGTCCTATCCTGGACCATGGAGGCTTGTAAGCTGACTTTTTGTCTCCCAGCTCCTGGATCTGAGGTCTGGCTTCACACCCAGCAGCCTGATAAGGGGCTCATGGAAAAATGTGCATTTATGCTTTTGAAATCCCAAGTGGGCCATCCAAGTGGGCTGTGTCGGAAAGAGTGACTGTGGTCCTGAGCCAAGCTGTGGTGAGCTGCGGACTCTGAGCTCAGTTCAGGGGACCCTGGGGCCAGCTGGGAGGGGTCTTGCTCTACCCAAGAGCTTGAATTTCAGGGCTTGTGAAATGCAATGGGAATTCCAGGTGTGTGAGAACAAGCTGGATTTGCAATGAGAAGCTTTTCAGCCGGGCGGTGAGTCCTGCCAAGCCCAGCTTGCTCCCATGTCTCAAACACGCCTGCTGTCACTTGGGAAGGCATCTTGCCCTGTCCTGGCAAATGCACCCCTGTCTGCTTGCCTTATTCTCCCTGGCCATGTTTTCTTGGGGTTATTCCCTTACCTATGCCACTTCTGCGTGTTGGTGGCAGCTGCTGTCCAGCGCTCTTTGAGGCCTGGGATCCTGACCAAGTCCCACCTTGAGTGTTTGTTCTATGGCTGGAATGTAGATTGCCCACTCACCTGCCTCAAGGGCCTGAGGTGTGCGTGGGCCAGTGGCCTGGTTGTAGAGATGTGCCAGGGGCACTTGTACAGGCACTCAGATGGTCTCTGCCTGGCACTTAAACTTTTCCTTTCCTCCCAGAGACCACAAGGACCAGATTTGTGGTCCCCACGTATGAATTAAAACTTTGAAAAACCTCCTGAGCATCCTCATGCAAGTGCTATTGCTATCCCCATTGGTATAACAAATCAACGGAGTATATTTCTCAGGGTTGGAGAGGCAGAGAAATCAAGGGTCAAGGTACCAGCAGTTCTGGAGTCTGTGGAGGCCTAGTCTCTGCTTCTGTGATGGTGTTTTGAGTGTTGTGTCTTCATATTGTGGTAGGGACAGCAGGGCAGCAGACCCAGGCTAGTTCCTATGAGCCCATGTGTAAGGATGGAGCCCTCATGCCCTCATCACCTCCCACAGCATCTCACTGGGTCTTAGGTTGCATCATGTGAAACTCTGAGAGCCATCCTATGGTCTACCACCGTACCATGATGCTGGGATACTTCTGAGGATGACTGTACTTATTGCTGGGACCGATGACTTGGAATGTGGGGGCCCCTGGCAGGTTCTTGGAAGGGTGGGGTTCTCAGTTGTTTCCTTTGACTGGAAGGAACCCCTGTGTCACAGACTCTGAGGGGCTTGCATCCCACAGGGCTGCCAGCCCGTGTACATCCTGTGTACAGAATGCTCACTTGGCGAGTATCAAGCAAACAGTGAACAGTTTCAGTATGACTGTGCTCCATGCAATATTGAAACGGAATAATGGAGCCTCTTATGTTTTTTATTGGCTAAATCTGGCAGCTCCACTTGGCATAAGCTTGAGATTGAAATTCAAAGTTTTATGAGTATATGATGCTCTTTGTGGGAAATCTAACTTACAAATAAGGATGGGGAATATTTTGAAAAGCAGAGTGATCAGATGAAGTTGTTTTCCTTAATGAAACTGAATGAACCTCTTCTAAATTAGCCTCAAACAACCTAACAAGACTCAGCAACTCCCCAGCTGCTCTCTATCTGCCAAGGGGACCTTGAGACGTTTTCAAGTGTGAAAAACATGAACATTTAGCAAAAGACTTCCCTAAAGCCTGGGTTATTGTGCTGACTGATCTTTTCAAAAAATTTATTTTATGTGTTTGAGTCTATATACCATGTATGTGCAGGAGTACATGGGGGTCAGAAGAAGGCATTGGATCCCCTGAAATTAGAGTTACAAGTGGTTGTAAGCCACTATGTGGGTGCTGGGGACCAAGCCTGAGTCCTCTGCGAGAGCAGTAAGTGCCATTAACTGTTGAAGCATCTCTCCAGCCCTCGTTGACTGGGATTTTTATTATTTTGGCCATTTTCTTCCTGTCACTCCAAGATGCCATGAGCGGGTCTTAATTTCCCCCTCACTTGTATTCTCTCTTTAAAAAAAGTGTGCGTGTGTGTGTGTGTGTGTGTGTGTGTGTGTGTGTGTGTGTGTGCGTGCGTTGAATGTATTTATTAGTGTCATGTGTGTGCATGTGTATGTGGAGGTCAGAGGTCAACATTGAATGTATTCTGCTTTTTACTTTAAGTTTTTGAATTATTTATTTACTTTATGCATATGAGTGTCTGCATTTATGTCTGTGTGCCACATGCATGTCTGGTCCCTAGGAGACTGGAAGAGAGTGTAGGATCCCCTGAGACTGCAGTGAGCTGCCATGTGGGTGCTAGGTGTTGAACCCAGGTCCTCTGGAGGAGCAGCCAGTGCTCTTAGCCACCGAGCCCATCTCTCCAATTCTTCTGCCTTCAATTTTTTGAGTCGGGGTCTCTCATTGAACTGGAAGCTCATCAATCAGTTCAGCTACACTGCCTGCCCAGTGAACGTCAGCAGCCCTCCCGCGTCACCTCCGCAGTGCTGGGGTAAAGGGCACACTGTCGCAGCACCTGGCTGTTAGTGGGAACTCAGTTCTGTACACTGGCATGGCTGGAACTTCACTTCCTTCAACCATAGACAGTGACCTGGAAGTGTCAGCCATTTAGCCACCTTCCCCCGGGTTTTTTATTTTTATTTTTAAATCTTAACAACAGAAATGAAACCAGGAAAACAGGCTTGTGCTCCCATCCTCAGCCCCTTTTTTGGTCAGTCTTGGGAAATTTCAGCTTCTTTGGCGTGATTTTTCAATCTCTCCCTCACTCTCTTTTCTCCCAGAATTGAGTGAGTGAAACAGATGAACTGGTGTGGCTTTCTAGGTTACAGTCTCACAGGCCTCTGAGCTCTGCTCGCTTCCTGGCCACTCTGTTTCCCTCTGCTGCTTACAGTGGGTTATGTTCATTCTCCCCACTCTATCCATGCTCCTTCTCATGCTTTCTGTTCTTGGTGGAGCCCATCCAGCGAGTTTTCCACTCTAGTTTGGTATTGTGTTTTTTTTTCCATTTTCTCCCTTTCTTAGATTCTACCTCTTCAATGAGACTTTCTATTTCCTAAGTTTCCAGTGTGTTTCTAGGTCCTTGTTGAAGCGATTTGATGGTGGCTGCCTTAGAATCCTTATTTCCTAGGTCAGTGTTTATTGATTCTCTTTTGACTCAAGTCAGGATGCTTCTGTTCTGGTGTGAAGAGTATTTGGGTATCCTGATCTTGCTCTAGTTTAGCAGGCTTCCTCTGATGCCTCATTTCTTGAGAAGGTAGTTGATATCCTGGGCTTCTGATAGAGAAGAATGACTCATGATGGCATAGTTTTCTCTGACATCACCCTGGCTATCGGGTTTGTAGAACTACTTTGTCTTTTTCCCAATGCTGACATATCAGTGATACTCAGTGGTCCATGGATCCCAAGCTTTGTCTGGTAATTTCCATAGAGCATGAGGATGAAAGCCAAAGCCAGAGCCAGGTGGGCAAGGAAGAGGAGAGGCGTGGACCCAGCTGCACCGCTGAAGTCCTGTAGGGCCTCGAGTTGAAGGGGCTAGCCACATTGTTCTATAGAACGTGAGTCTTACTGTGGACCGATAACCTGCCAGACAGAGAAGGCTTTAAATGTGGGGCTGCCTGGGTCTCTGTTCCTCCTTTGCAGACCAAGGAGAAGGACTGGTATCTCTGCAGGGTGACTCTGCTGCCATTCCATTCTTGTCTGCCTTGGGGGAAATGAGTAGGGAGAGCAGGCAGTAGGGAAATTGGATTAACTCTGAACATGAGGTTAGAGCCAGGAGTTTGAGTCTGGTTTCCTGAGTAAGGGCGTGAGATCTTGTGGATGAGCACACACCAGAGGGACACTGTCTATCTCACACAACTCTACCATGGACATTTCCCCAAAGGCCCTTAAAATTGCAGTCTGGGACACCCCGATGGGTGTCCACACAGATCAAGGAAGGATGGATGGACACAGAGCAGCCACAAGGCAAAGATGGCTTCTCAGCAGACAGCCATCAGTGTCTCTCCAGGATTTGTAGGGTCTAGCTGCAGGCTACAGGGGCCAAGCAGGGCAGGCTGGAAGGAGGCAGGGAGGAGTCTGGGAAGGGGCCAAGGAGATTTGTGCCTCGTGTCTGAAGAAGTCTTGGGAAATGAAAAGTTTCTCTTCAACCTCTGAGCAATTTAATCCCGGCCTCAACCAGGGTTCCAGCAAGTTAAAGGTGAGCCTCATTCTGAGTTTTATTGTTCAGATGTTGGCGCTTATATGCAATTTGGCCTGATGGAGGGCTGGGAAAATGCATTGTCTTATTTCACCCTTGACATTTTTATTATAAGGAATTTTCAAATCTGTGGGAAAGACCGCTTGGGCTGTTTCCTTGGGAAGTACTTAAGGGATGTGTTAGCTACTGAACAGGATGAGAGCGGCTGCGTGGGGGTCGGAGAGCACACATGCCTATGCTGCCCAGCACTTTATTTCTCCTTTTTTTTTGTGGCATAGTTCTCAAGGTAATATGTGCATTCCCAATGGCTTATTTTTTCCTCATTAATCAGTTGCGAACAGAGCCTCCTATTCTTTCTCAGGGAGAGGCGCCTGCCTTGGGCTTTGTGACTATTTGACTATTTCCCTTCGTTTCTCTGGGTTTGTAGAGGAAAACCAAGAATGCCTGTTGCTCAGGCCTGTCTCAAAGGTGAAAGGATTTCATCGGCTCCCTCAACAGGGCTTTCTTGAGTCTGTGTGTACTTCTTGGTCCTTGCTGGGAACCAGCTACTGCTCTCTTGAGGCTTAACCGGTTTCTGAACAAAGACTGCTGGCTAGTGGACCATCCCGCCAAGCTAGTTAGAGGGTTTCTATGGGAAGCTGATGTTTGACATTGGAGCATAGGTATTGAGGAAGGGGCAGATGTGAAAAGACCTATGAGGCTGGCACCTTGAGGGAACAAAGAGGCAGTGAGTGTGCCGGAGGCAGAGGAACAAGGGAGTCACAGCGGGAAATGCCACGGAGCATCCTTGGTCATGTCAGTGCTATGTGAGCCTGGAGAATTCACATGACAGTTTGACAGGGATTGCCACAGTAGTCACAGTGGGGTCTGTGCTATGGGAAGAGCCTCTGATTGCAGGATCGGTCTGGATGCCTGGGAGAGGCCAGCAGTTTGGTTATTGCTGGGGTCCAGTTGACCCTGGCCGTGTGGTGGTGGATGGTGGAGTGGGTAGGGACAAGCTGATGTCAGAGCAGTTTAGGAAGGGAAGTGTTCTGAGCCTGCAGGGTCAGGAAATGATGCTGAGGAAGAGGGGGTGTCAGGGGAGACTTTCTGCTGCTGGATAGGGCATTTTGTTCTCTAAACTGGGAGAAGCTAGGTAGCTTGAATGCTGAATTTGAGGTATGGTGAGGCACAAAGGAGAAAATATGGGTTAGGTTAATGGGATATAACATTTGGTACTCAGAGGAGGAGTCTGGCCCCCTTTTCATCCATTCTTAGGTCATACTACAGCTACCGACTCCA
Source organism: Cricetulus griseus (assembly GCF_003668045.3). Taxonomy (NCBI): domain Eukaryota; kingdom Metazoa; phylum Chordata; class Mammalia; order Rodentia; family Cricetidae; genus Cricetulus; species Cricetulus griseus. The sequence goes on from NC_048595.1 coordinate 443,090,661, forward strand.
TATAATGCTAAAAAAAAAAATCTTGTTAAGAACTGTACCCCCTTGCTACAGTTTGAATGTTTTACCACCCCCAAATTTAGCTCACTATTCCCTTGTTGCAGTATATTTGTGTCACTTCCAAATTCATGTTGAAAACATAGCTGCCAAAGTGTTGGCAATGAATGAAGTCATGAGGTGGACCCTCCTTCTTAGTGCCCTAGAGACCGCCAAGCCGCCTTGCCTCTCCCATCATGTGAGCACACTACAAGGCGGAACTGTGAACCCGAAGGCAAGCTCTCTCCAGATGCCGAATCCGCCAGCACCTTGGCGTTGGGCGACCACCTTCCAGAACTGCTAGAGGGGTTCATGCTGCTCACAGGCCCCCACTCCACCACCCCAGCTGATGGGATCCAATAACAGCAGGAGCAACTCCAACATCCCTTCAGCTACAGCCATCTTCCCTTTCCTCCCAAGCATCTCCAAGTCTGCTGTCTCTGGAATGCCATTCCTCCCCATGATACTAAAGTGATCAGCCTCATGCCTCATGGGCAGTGGTGGCCCAGGCAGAGCACAGCCACCCTGAAAACGGAACAAGTCACCAGTCTGAAGGTGTTCTGAGGTCCAGTTGAACAAATATGAGAAATGGCTTGTTTGCTCCTGAGGGCTAAACAATGATGGCCTTGCCTGCGAGCCCCTGCTTCCTCTGCTCCCTCCAACCATATTGCTCTCCAGGGTGAAGGTTGGTGCAGGCTTGGAGCAGTTTCACAGCCTCCTTGTTAGCAGGGGGTACAGACTCACGCTGCCTCCTTTCTGTAAGTGCTAAGTCTCCCCTCAGGTTCTGCTGGGGGTACTTTTGTTGGTAAAAAACATTTACCAACAGTTTTCCGGGTCACATGAATCTCAGTGAGGGTGCCCGGTTGGGACCATGCTCATACATCTGTCCCCTCTCTCCTTTCTTTCCCCATGTGTGTCTGCCACCACCTGTGTCTGTGGACAGAGGCCAAGGTATGTAGTATGTGGATATGCAGGAGACCCGAGGTAAAGGTTGTATCCTCTTCCATTGCTCTCCAAACTTGCTTTGCAGACAGTCTGTCACTAACCCTGGAACTCACTCGTTGGCTAGACTGCCTGGATGGTGAGCTCTGGGATCCTACCTCTCAACAGATTACAGACCAGGACTGCCATGTCTGAGTGTTGGGAATTTAAACACAAGCCCTTTATCCACTGGGACATCTTCCTAGCCCTTGACCAACCCCCCTCCCCCCGGGTGTGTGTGTCTGTGTGTGTGTGTATCTGTGTGTCTGTGTGTCCATGTGTGTGCCCTGGCACATGTGTGAGCATCAAAGGACAATCTTGTGTCTGTCTTTACCTTCTACTTTGTTTGAGACAAAGTCTGCTGTTGTGCCAATGAATACCTGGCTAGCTGGCCTGTGACCTTTAGGGAATTCTGTCCCTGCTGTCTGTCTCATCATAGTGTCACTGGGGTTGAGGACACTTATTATCACACCTGGTTTTGCGTGGGTTCTGGGGGTGCAACAAATACTTAGCCTAGCCAAATTCACCGAGCCATCTCCCTAGTGCATTTTTCTCTTTCTGTGGAATTTTCTCCAGACTTTTCTTCAGGTACTCTGTCCTTTCAGTGATGTCCAATCTGCCTGGAAAGTCAGGCACTGGGTTCTGTTCATTGATTTTTGAATAAGGTTTTTCTTTATTTTGCAATGAGTTGTAACTTACATATAGCAAAATGCCCAGGTCCCGGTGTTTTTAGCCTGGTGAGTTACTTTGCACACCCTTTCCCATCCCTGCAAAGTTCACCTGGCTTGAAGTGTTTTCAGTTCCCATTACTCCAGACTCTTCCTCCATCTTCTGGGTTTGACATCTCCCTGAAAGATAATCGCTTCTTAAAATCCCTACTACCGCAGATTGGTTTTGTCTGTTTTTGAATTTCCTGGAAATGGACTCCACTGTATGCACTCTTCGTACCAGCTTTGTTTATTGTGTCTCTTGACACTGTTCCATAGCAGTTGTCTTTGGTTGCCATATAACCACCCCATGTCTTACTGATCAGTTCTTTTGTTGTTGGACATTTGTTTCCAAACAGTATTGTGACCTTTTTCTTTTGGTGTCATGTCCAGTATATCTGATAATTAAAAAAACAAAACGATTTAATTTTATTTGATTTGTATAGGTGTTTTGCCTGCATGTTTATCTATGCACCATGTGTATGCCATGCCCACAAAGGCCAGAAGAGGGCACAGGATCCCTTGGAACTAGAGTTATAGACGACTGCTTGATAGTTGTTCACCAAGAGGTGAACCTCTGTAAGAGCAGCTGGTCCCTTTACTGCTGAGAGCCATCTCTCCAGGTCACGTCTAGTAATTCTGTGCATGCTGAGCATCAAAATTGAGGTCCTATTTTTGCAGTTCTGAATGATGTCACCGTCCTCTAGACCAGTGTTTCTCAATCGTCTTAGAGCTTCGACCCTTTAGTGTAGTTCCTCATGTTGTGCCCCCCCACCATAAAATTATTTCATTGCTACTGTTATGAATCACAATGTAAATATCAGATGTGCAGGATATCTGAAGCGGTCCCTGTGAAAAGGCTGTCCTATCTCCAAAGCGGTTGTGACCCACAGTTGAGAAACGTTGCTCTAGACTGGAGACTGTTCACTTTGGTTCACTCTGGCAGTTACAGTGTGGATCAATTTAACCCTGGAGGGCAATGAGCTGACAAGGGAGGTTCAGTCTTTGTTGGGCTCGTCTGTTTCTTGATCATCCCTATTCGTTCCCTATGCTCCCTGGCATGCCCTAAAGTGACACAGAGTTCTGGGTAGCTTTTTCAGATGCTTGACTTTTGCTCTCTCTAGGGAAAACTGGCCCTCACTACAAGGAGTGAAGCCACACGGTGTTGAGCACGGTTTTAATGAACTTCATTTAGTATAGTGTTCTCAGCTCTTGGCTGACTCATTAACCCTGAACTACACTTTTGTTTCCTCTGGGAGCACTGAGACAAAAGAAACTCTGCTTATGTCTTCTCTGGAAATCTGCAGAACTTTTCCAGGTGGCAGGAGAAGAGCAGGGTCTTGGGCTGACACTGAGATAGCTCTTGTCCCAGAGTGTGTTTGAGAGAATGGGTGGGTGCCTGGCACCCATGTGACTGTTCCTCCCATCATCTTTGGCATTTGTTAGAGCATTTTTGGAGGATGGGGTACATCTTCTAGAACATTTGGAGAATGGGGTGCATCTTCTGGAACAGGTAGTATTTGATCTCTACCATCATCATTCCTCAAGCCTGGGACTCCCTCAGTTTGAGCTTCCTGGAGTCTACGTGTGATCTATAGGAATGCTACTTCCGCCCTCACTCAGCATGTGGTAACATGACTCCCAGGGGCCATGTTCTCTTCATACCCCATGTAAGCATATTGACCCCTGCCAGGAGGCTCTGGAAGCTTCTTAGTGCTTCCCGTAGGTGTGGACCTACCCCACACATCTGTGTTCTCACACATGGTTCCTAGAGCCTCAACCAAATGCGTTGTGCTCCCACCCCCCACCTCCATCTCCTGGAGAGGGGAGGGGTGGAACCCTCCTTTTTCCAACATGCCTGGTAGTTCCTTTCTCCTCGGAGCTTTGTGTCTTGTAAATCGAAATGTTGGCATTGATATCTCTCTCCCCAAACTTGCTGTTGCTATGGGCTGAATCCTGTTCACTGAAAACACACGGAAGTTCTGGCTCTCACTGCGACTGGATTTGGAGATGGGCCTTGAAGGAGTAACTAAGGTTAAGTGAGATCATTAGGGTGGACCCCGATCCCCTGGACTGGTGACATAAGGAAAGGAAAAGAGACTAGCAGAGAAGCTGTGTGAGGGTGAAATGGGAGTTGTAGAAAGCTGTAGAGAGAAAGCCAGTGATCGGTATTCCTCCATGATCTCTGCCTCAGTTCCCGCCCTCAGTGAAGAACTGTAATCAGGTTGTGTAAGTCAAATGAACCCTGACTCCCCAGGTTGCTTTTTGTCATGGTCTTTATCCCAACAACCGCAAGCAAACTAGGACGGTTGCCCAAGCTGGCCTCAAATGTAAATTCTCTCTCCCCAGCTTCCCGAGTAGCTGAGAATACAGGTGTGTAGCTGGAAGTTTCTCTCCCATCCACCAGTTCCAAAATAACCACTCAGATGCTTATATTAATTATAAATATTTGGCCGATGGCTCAGGCTTTTACTAACTAGCTCTTACAACTTAAATTAACCCATTTCTATTAATCTGTGTATCACCATGAGGCCTGTAGCTTATTACCTCACATCTTGCTTCTCTGGCAGCTGCTTTTTGTCTTTCTGACTCCGCCTTCTTTCTCTCTGTATCTCTGTTTGGATTCCCACCTGGCTCTATTCTGCCTGGCTATTGGCCAAAGCAGCTTCTTTATTAACCATTGGTAATAAAAACATATTCATAGTATACATAGGGGCATCCTGCATCACAGGCGTGTGCCACCATGCCCAGCTCCTGGAGGCTTCTTTTTGATTTTTGAGATGCTCTCTCTACGTACGTGATGCTAGGGATTGAGCCAGAGCCTCCTGCATGCCAAGAGTGGACTCTATCTTCAGTTCCTTTCCTGACTTGTTAAAAATGCTTTTATCTTACAAAGCATATCTAGTCCTGTACCTGCAAAGACTCCTCGAATAATATCCACATATATGTATATATCATATACACTCACAGGCCTCCCAGTCATACCCTCCACACTTTATCCCTGCAATCACACACGCCACAAACATTCATCAAACCTCAGACCCTGCCCACACCATACCCTATGTGCATATACACACCCCAACTCTTGACAGTTCCCCCTCCATATGCCACACACTCTCTGTATATACACACCATATGCTACGTCATCTCCCTCACTCTCTTACACCCCCCCCCACACACACTATACTTACTTCACCTGGGATTTACCATGATCACTACACCACATATATACCCACTAAAGTTATTTATTTCCACATCACACACAACACTTACTATAATACTATATACTATATGTAGTACATACACAACACATACCCCTCAAACCATATATCATATGCACCACACATCTTATAGCTACATATGACCACTCCTCACTCACACATCATAAATAGCATAAAATCACCTCTTAGCTCCTATTCCCCAACATACATCACATGCTACATACCATATGTATCACACCAATACCACACCTGACAAATACTCCAGACCCATATTATACATACCCTATAACACACTGACCTATACATACTACATACCAATCTCACATACCATAGTTACCATTCACATACCATACCTCACACAGTATGCACACTACATACCGTATGTATACACCACACACACACACACACACACACACACACACTATATACCACATATACACCATGTGCCTCACACACCACACATATCACATATACAACACACACACACATACCCTACACCACGCTCCCATTTGTCCCATTCCTTACATAAGCACACCCAGCCCTATGTGTATATTTCCATGGCTATGGCTTGGCCTGCGTGTTTGGGATATGATCTAACTGAACTTTGCTTTCATTGCTAGAATCTTGGGTGTGGGGACGGGTGATGATGGTCCCTGTCCCCTGCATGTAGGACCTTCCCCTTCCCATGCAGGAACGCTCGTTGCTGAAGGACTTGGTAGATTCTTGTGGTGTGTTGACAGTGTCCTCCAATGGCTGTGCTGGTGCCAACCTGGGTTACCCACGTGTGTGGTAGATGACATCATCCTATGGCTGGGTGGGACTTTAATTAGCTTGTTGTCCCTGAAGAGAGTAAGGGGAGAGGGGTCTGGAGGTGAGACACAGGCCAATTTGTTTTGTGCCTCCAGTGAATAGTACTTTGGGAGGCAACTGCACGCAGCTCGTATAATTGTACAAATGCTGTAGGAGCTGGCTGGGGAGACAGTGTGCCCTGTCCTTCTGTTGGTCCTGTGGGGGAGGGGCTTAGCCATGTACCTGATGGATTTTGACTCTTTGATTCCAGTGTGGACCTCAAGGAAAGCGTGGGGCTCATAATGGATGTGGCCTTTAGATGCTAGGATTTTTCCACAACAGCACAGAAAGTTGGCCGTGAGGGAGGGCGGATGGACGGTGTCCTGAACACAGGCCTGTGGTTTATGGTTCACGTTTAATGATATCATCCTGGACAAGGTTTGAGTCAGCTTTTAGCTGGCACAGGTTCCTGAATGCCGCTTAGTGGGCTGGGGACCTCCCTCTCATGATGCCGCATCCCACAGAAGACTTTCCAAAGGTTGTTTCTAATTAGCCTCACCTTTAGCCTACACGGCTGAGGCTGGGGGTGGGGTTCGCATTCTTACAAAGTGGGAGAGGCTGCCCTTTGATCACAGTCTGAGTGGCTCTTGCACTCTGGCCATCATCATCCTGACAAACCTCTTCCCCTCCCAATGCTCCCTCCCTACCCCACTCAGAAAGGCCTGGAGCTAGGCTGGCGTGACCTGGACTGTGGGTCCCCCGTACCCAGCCAAGTCCACTCACCATGGCAGGCACCAGCCATTTTCAAGAGCCGCCCTTCCTGCAGGACCCATTCCCACAGGGAGTGAGTGAATCTACTCTCAGTGGAAACTCAACAGCTGCCAGTAGCCCCTCTGTGGAAGGGTTAGAAATGAACAGTCACTCCCCTGCAGGGTTGATACGCCCTGTGCCCCGCAACCCTCCAGGGCCTGGTCCATTCCTGAGACTAGTATAGAAGCTGGGGCACTGGATGATTCCACTAACTAGTCAGTGTCTCCACGGGATCAGCAAGGGGTTGTGCGCAAGGATAAAGGGTGGAGGAAATGTGTGATGGAAAAGGACGAGGAGGAACGAGACCCTTGAGCTGCACTGCTGTGGGCACAGCTGCTGGAGTCGGAAGGCCCCTCCCCTCCTCTTCACATCCCAGTCAAATTGCGGGGATAGAGCTCTCCAAATGTCTCCAACCCATCACACAGGGAGACTTGGGGACAGAAAGGAAGTGGTTCAGAGTGGTCCAGTACTATCTAAACGGGTGCCCACTGGCACCTTGCATACTTCCACTGCCTTGAAGAAGGGATGCCCGGCTCCTGGGCACTTGTCTGCCTAGCACCTTATCCTTCACAGCTTGTCTTTCCTACTGCCATTTCTACCCAGGCTTCTTGGGTGGGGTAGATCCCTCCCTGGTCACCCCTGATCTGAAGCCATGTCTGCTCTCAGGATTGTTGAGCCCTCTTCTGTTTTGTCTTCCTTTCCCAGTCACCTACAGAGGTTGTCTGATGGGTCTATGTGTGCCAGTCATTGGAGCCCTGAGAAGTCCCATTGTTTTGTGGGGGCTTCACACTTGAGGGCTGTGATGTAGAGCCATTCTTCATGGTAGATCTGCTACCCCAAGGGCCACTCCAGTCCTATCCCGGGGCCCAGATAGATCTTTATTCTCTGTCAGGGAAAGGGAGGTAGCTTTCCCACAAGGAAGGAGTTCTCCAGGGACTCCATGATCCCCCATGGAGTAGGCATGCTAGGATGCCATAGGCCACAGCAGAGCTAGAGCAAGCAGGTTCTAGTGCCTGCGTTTGCAGACTTCTGCATGGAGTTAGAGACCTCCTTAACGCCTGCCAACTCTACTTGCTGGGTGTACCACAGACTCTGGTCTACCTCTGAAGGTCCACCCAGGAGAAGGTTCCTGGATACATTCTGGGCTACTTATGTGTACCTCTTGGGAGTTGGCCTTTTGTGATTCATTCTATGTGAACAAAAGACAACAAAAAGCAAATTCAAAGAGTTCAAAGATGCTGAACACAAAGATTGAATCATCTTCTGGAGCAATGGTTCTTAGCTCTCTCCAGCCCCATCTGCCTATGGGCCTTGGGTTCCCTGCAGACCAGGACCTGAGCTGTGACTGTCTGCACTTGTAGAGTAGGCAGAATGGGGTCACAGACCATTGGAGGATGCCCATGCTGACTGAGCAAGTGGGCAGCCATTGAGTCCTCTGTAGGTGACCAGGGGAATAGCCAGAGGAAATGCTTCCACACGGAGAGGGCTCAGTTCCCCCGGGCTTTACAATTTAGGGCTGGAGACACAGGGTCCCCAAGAACACCTTCACATCCCAGGGCTTACTGAACCCTGTGTTCTGTTCTTGGTCCCTGTGTTCTGTCCTTGGTGTCTGTGTTCTGTCCTTTTTGGTCCCTGTGTTCTGTCTTTTTTGGTGTTCAGTCCTTGGTCCCTGTGTTCTGTCCTTTTTGGTCCCTGTGTTTTGTCCTTCTTGGTACTTGTGTTCTGTCCTAGGTCTCTGTCTTCTGTTTTTTTCTTGGTCCCTATATTCTGTCCTTCATTCCCTATACCTTAGGCCTTAGGTTCTTATATCCTCACAATTGAGTTCATGTGTTATTGTCCTTGGCTCCCTCTGTTCTGAAAATTCCACTGGATCCTATAATGTCAGGGAATCTCCAATCCTAACCTATCCAGGCTTCTTCTATTAAACAGGGGTGGGGCACCCTAATTGCATGAAGAGAAGAGAAGAATTCTTCTCTCTTCATTTGTCACAAGGATGACTAGTGACATTTGTCTCTAATGAACGGTGATACACTTGGGGCCCATGGGTGCCCTCATTACGTTTATTTATTTATCGCTCATGGACAGAGTGCTGATCCTGACAGATCCTGCATTTCATGCTCTACCTGAATGTTATCTCCCCAACGGCATTCACCCCCTCTGCCTCATGACTGTGGATGCAATGTGACCAGCTGCCTCCCACACCTGTGGCCATATCTTCCCTACCGTGATGGATGACACCTTCACACAGTGAGTGAAAACAAGCCCTTACATTTCTTTGGCAGGTACTTTGTCTCCACAAGGAGGAGGGAACCACGATGTACTGGGTGCTCTCTGCGCAAACTCTTTCTCTAGCCAAGGCCCGCTTGTGTTTAAACCTGTCAACTTCTTTCGGTGTTTCACTATTGGGTTCTTCTTGGGATGACTGAGCACACAGCCAATTAAAGAGTCAGTATGGGTGGGACAGGATGTAGCGGAAGGGGGACCTGGTCACTGGTCCATCCCATTGTCTTCATCCCATGGGCCTCTTTAAGTCTTAGTATTGGGAGTGGGGGTGGCCATGTCTTTCTTCCCAAGGCCTGAATGAAGAGGGCATCTCAGCCTAAGCTCCTGGCCAGCTCATCTAGGGCAAGAGGCTGAGGCAGCTGGGGTAGGTGGGAGCCATGCATCCTCCAGAGGCCAGGCCTGTTGAATGGGCTGTTTGTGTTTTATGAACAGCCCAGGACTGCAGGAATGTAGCCCAGCCCACAGTGGGTAAGAAGGAGCTAGAGCTGGGAAGTCAAAATAAAACACCCTTCCCAGGAGGGGAGCCTTCGCATGAATCACGGAGAAGGTGATAACAACCCTTTGGCAAATGCATTTTCTCTCCCCCAAGCCTAACTATAACAGAACACAAAGGGCTCTGTGACAGCAGAGCTGCCTGCCAAGTGGACATTCTCAGGGTCCTTAAGTGGCGATTTTTGTTTGGGACTGGCTCTGGCCAGGAATTTAGAGGTGGTGCTGATGCTGGCTGAAATGTCTTCAGACTGGTTGTAGGTGACAGACATGTGGATCATTGGTGCCTTGTCAGAGAAAAAAAATGAAAACATCTTGATGTTGATCTCACTTTTTGTTTCTTTGTGTTTCCACACGTGTACAGGTGCATGGCTGTGTGTGTGTGTGTGTGTGTGTGTGTGTGTGTGTGTGTGTGTGTGTGTGTGTGTGTGTGTGTCTTCGTGCTCCAGTCTGTTTGTCCATTTGTTCATTCTTTCTTTCTTTTCTCTAGTGACAGGGTCTTTCACTAGCCTGGATGGCCAATTAGCTGAGCAGGCTAGGCTGGCTGCTCAGCCAGCCCCAGGGAGCCTCTTGTCTCTGCCTCCCCGGTGCTAGGATTTCAGGCACCATCACCACACCCACCAGGCATTTCTAGCGCTTTTACATGGGTGCTGGGTACCAGCCTCATGTCCTCATGCTGGGCAGCAAGCACACATCTCCTAAGCCTCAAGCCAATCCTTGTTGTTGTTTTGCTTTGCTTATTGACTAGAAAGATGGAGAATACTGTGTAGAACACCATATGAATGGGGGTGTTGAAAGGAGTGTGCTCATGTCCTGTCCCCCCTGCCCTCCCCAAGCTTGAGTTGTGATATGGATGTCATCGAGGCTTCTAGCCCCAGGCTGAGTCAGAGGACATTAGAAATGAACCAGAGTGGGGTGGGTGATGTGGCTCAGTTAGACTGTTTACCATACACCAGCAAAGCCCGGGGTTCCATCCCCAGCACTCCATAAACTGGATGGATGTGGTTATGCAGGTCTAAAATTCCAGCACCCAGGAAGAGAAGGTAGGGGGACCTGAAATTCAAAGCCGTCCTCACCTACATAGTGAGTTCAGGTCAGCCTGGGTTACATAAATGAAAAAAGAAGAAACTGCATGATTTGAACGTCATAGGAGCCATGGGGAACTTGCCATGCAGGACAAGAGTAGGACCACCTGGGCTTACAGGAAGAGCAAAACAAATGTGTAAAAAGGGCATCATGCCTTTATCTCTTAAGTAACTATTTCTCATGATGTGCGAGGGCCCAATCTGGGCTTTGTAAGGAAAATGGATGTTGGGTGGGTTTGGACTATGCTTCCTGGGAGGTGACGTGAGTGTCTGTCTGTGCATGTGGATATGTCTGTGTGCACGTCTGCTGTCTTAGGGATTCTATTGCTGGGGTGAAACACCAAAGCAACCTGGGGATGAAAGGGTTTATTTTATCGTTTGTTTCCAGGTAACAGTCAATTACTGTAGGAAATCGGGGCAGGAACTCAAACAGGGTAGGAACCTGGAGGCAGGATCTGATGCAGAGGCCTTGGATGGGAGCTGCTCACTGGCTGACTCCTCATGGCTTACTCAGCCTGTTTTCTTATAGAACCCAGGACCACCAGCCCGGGGATGGCACCACCCACAATAGGCTGGTCCCTCCCTCATCAATCACTAATTAATGCCCTAGAGGCTTGCCTTCCTGTAGCCTGGTCTAATGGAAGCATTTTCTCAATTGAGGTTCCCTCCTCTCTGATGGACCTAGCTTGTGCCAAGTTGACATAGTTCTAGCCAGGACACCTGTGTATCTGTGCATATAGGTGTGTGCACACAGGTGTACAGGAAGTAACAGGTTGTATCTGTTGGCTTTCCTGTGGTTGGTCCCCAGCCAGGTGCTCGTGTTACTGCCTCCATGGGCTGTAGCTTCAGGCAAGGTTTCTATGCTAGAGGATAAACAAGATCTCACTACAATGGGGAGCCTAGCACTTCTCCAGGTGAGAGAATGGGGGCATAGAAAGGCAAAGGCACTCTTCTGTGGTTATGTAGCAATTTGATTGGCAGAGCCAGGATTCAGGACTTAGTGCCTGTCACCTGTCACATGCAGTTTCTTCATCTGCCCCATTCAGCTCATGAACACCCAGAAGATGAGAGGCAGTGCTGTGTGGCTCAGAGAAGGGCCAAGGGAGGGCGCATGGGGTGGTGTCACGAGGCTCCCATCCTTCCCATGCATTCTTGGAGACGTCCCTGTGTCCTGGGGTGTCCCTTCCATGCATCTAGACTTTAATACACCTCATCAGTGGCTGAGATCTAATGTGTCTTGGAGGTACACAGGCGGCCCAATTACTGGAAATACAGCATGAGCACTTGGGTCTACTGTCTGGTGATACCCACCTAGCATGCTGGGACAGCCAGATGCAGCCTTGGGAATGCGAGTGAATCTATCTATGCAGTGTGCATGCATTCTACCCTTTTACATACACAGAGAGGGACTGATTTTTATTGGCAGTTGTTGTTGGCTCATCTAGTGCTTTGCACCAAGCTCTTTTGTACTTTTCGTTTTGAGACAGGAGCTCCCTAACTTGCCCAGGCTAGCCCTGAACTTGTTGTGTAACCCAAATAGGTGTTGAACTTTCAGTCTTACTGGTTTAGCTTCCTGAGTGGGTGAGATTGCTGGCCTGCTGCACCAGTAAGCGTTGCTAGTGTGTGTGTGGGGAGCGGTAGTGGGGTGTTGGGGCCCAGGTGAATCCAGGCTTAGTGCAAAGTAGACACACATTGTTCTTACTTCAAGAACCAGGAGTAGCTTTTCCCATGGCTTTTGTCCTGACCATTATTCTCATGGTATTTTAAAATTCCTATTTAATTGCATACAGATACAGACTCTTACAGAAACTCAGGCCTACTCTGTGACTTGGTACAGGTGACAGGTGGAGAGGCATGCCCTGGACTCCCATCCACCTGGCCCTGGCTCTCCCTCGCAGGAGCTGCAGGTGGGATGTATATATGGGGGACTTGCTATTGGGAGATGAGTAGCTGCATTGTCACTGTCTTTATGCTCTCAAGGTGGTGACAGTAGAGCTGTGACCACCAAACATAGGGTCTCAGGCTTCAGACAAGGGGAAACCTTGAGGTCCTTCAAGACACATTTCTGCCCTTGACCTGAGTCATGCCCTATTCAATGTACCATAGAAAGGCAACTTTTCCCAAACTTGTAGGTTTACTTGGCCACCATCTTATTGTGTCATTCTGTCCCTTCCTAAGGATGGGTGGGTTTAGGTGTAAATTTCCTCCCTGGGTAGCTGACTCCTGGGGCTTTGCTTGTCCTCTGCCTTGGGAATAGAGAGTACAGAGTTATCACAAAGTTGTTTAAAAGAACCTGTCTCCTGTATAGCTCACCCTGGAGGAAAGGATGGAGCAGAGTGCGGTGCAGAGCAAAAGCAGGAGGGAATGCAGATGAGAAACACCTGTGCCCGGGGCGCCTGGCCAGGCATTGTTGCAGATCCGTGTGTTTTCTTTTCAGTCCGTGCAGACTCAATATAGTGGCAAAATTAAGTACATCATCAACTAGAGCTACCAAACCCAATTCATAAATGGTGGGATTTGAAAACCATAGAATAGCCAGGGCAAGGCTGGCCTCTGGCCAGGCAGGATAGTTGCACAATGGAGCAGTGTGTGCACTGGGCCCTGTGTGCACCTAGACCGCAGTCGGGAGGGGTGTTACCACCCTTGGGTGGCCTATACATTTAATCCAGCCCGAGGAAAGGTTCCACGGGGCCCCAGAGACCAGAAGGGTTGCTGAATCTCCAACCTGCAGACATGAGCCCCCAAAGCTAGCTGTCATCAAGCAGGCTGCTAAGGGAGTGTGGGGTGTGGGAAGCGGGGGCAGCCAGGATCCAGAGGGGGAAGGCGCAGAAATCTGACACAAACGCCAATGTTTTACCTTTTAAATCACCTTGGTCTTCGCAGTTGAAATCTGCGCTGAACTTCCCACCCCAGTGTCTCCTGGGGGTGGGGGTTGGGGAGCCCAGGCTGCCTCTCGATTTCCAAGGTCACAAGTCATAATTCTTCCTTGTTCTGCAGCCTCTTGCAGGCTGAGTTCTGAATGGACTGCTGAGACAGTGTGAAAGTCCTCTGGGGTACCCCAGGACCCTCTCCCTCCATCTGGGCTCTACAGAGGAGCACCAGGTCCTGCATGGGTTTTCTGTCTGTGATGTTTGGGCTTTGCTTCCTCAAGCGGGTCTGTTAGCCAAGGGATCCAAGACTCACACCACCTTAGGTGTGACTCAAGGCTATTTGCAGCCTAAGTGATGTTGGAAGTGCACTATCCAGGGCCATGAGGAGCCCATGTTTCTGCTCTTCAGAGTCAATGCCCAGGCTATGAGATCCCAGATGAGCTGCTTCCAGATGCCATGATGCATGATCACTGCCTGGGAGACCCACATCCTGGGACAAGTGGCCTATACATTTAATCCAGCCCGAGGAAAGGTTCCACGGGGCCCCAGAGACCAGAAGGGTTGCTGAATCTCCAACCTGCAGACATGAGCCCCCAAAGCTAGCTGTGTGGCCTGCTCAAGAGTTCTTAGGACCCCAGGGCCCTACCCTGACTTTCTCTGTCCCCTCTCTTCTTAGTCCTTGCCTTACAGTCCGGTGGCCACTATAGGAAGGCTGTGTCCCCAGAACCATGTTACAAATAACCCCAAGGCTAGTGGCTTGAAACAACACACATTTATCCTCTTCCAGTTCTGGGGTGGGTGGTTCACAGTGGGCTCTTCTAGGCTCTGAAGGGAACACGCTTTCCTTATGTATTACAGCTTCCAAGACTACCTGCAGCCTTATTTCAGAGCCCCTTGTTCAGGACACCTTTGCATGGCTCTGTCTCTGGCTTCCTTATTGAGGCTTCTGGTGGCAGACTGAATGGTTCAGTGCTGGCTTCTAATACGTCCCCACCATGATCTGCAGAACTGTGAGTATTCCTTTAAGTGGCAGAAGGCTGTCTGCCACTTAGTCTGTTCCTCTGCTGTAACAAAATGCTGTAGGCTAGCTAGTTTACCAGCAGTAGGCATGTATTGCTCCCAGTGCTGAGGCTGGGCCCTCCAGACCATCATGTCTGGTGAGTCCTCAGCTACTTCACAGATGCTGTCATTGTCCTCTCAAACACAGGATGGACAAAAAGCTCTCAGGATTCTTAGAGAAAGGCCCTGATCCTATTGATGAGGGCTCTGCCTTAGTAGCTTCATTATGTCCTGAAGGTTCTGCTTTGTATACCGTCACATTGGGGTCAGGATTGTGATGGCTAACATAAATTGTGAGATAGACACAAATTACAAAACAAAAAACACCTGAAAAGCATCTCAGTGAGGGATTGTTTACACTGGATTGGCTGTAGGCATGTTTGTGGGTGGTTTTAGTTAACTGATGTAAGAGACCCAGTCCCCTGTGGGTGGCACTATTCCCTAGGCAGGAGGTCCTGATTGTATAAAGTGGGGGTTTTGGCACTAGATGTATAAAGGGAGGACATGACCACTGCAAGGTATGGTTGAGGGAGATATGATTTTTATTATAAATTTGAGGGAGAGTACAGCCAGAGGCATATGGAAGAGTCCAGAGCAGGGAGAGAAAGTAGTAAACTAAACATAGCCGATAGAATGAACTGGGCCACTGTGTGTTTGTGTGGGGGATATGTGTTGAGAAAGACCGAGAGAGAGGAGCCCAAGACACACACACACACACACACACACACACACACACACACACACACACACACCGGGGGGGGGGAGAGAGAGAGAGAGAGAGAGAGAGAGAGAGAGAGAGAGAGAGAGAGAGAGAAAACAAAGAGAAAGCCAAGAGTACAGAGGAATGAACAACTGAAATGGCAGGGTTATATAAGAATGAGAGGCTGGGAAAAGGAGACCCTGTGAGGTGGAGAAGGTTAGGGTAAGGCCCTGTGAGGTGGAGAAGGTTAGGGTAAGGGGCAGGGCAAGAAGAGCTGAGAGGAGCAAGGATGGACTCTGTAACAGGAACTTGCAATGCTGAGAGTGCCAGGAAGTCAGCAGGCGCTTTGGTACGCTAACAGGCGCCAGAGTTAGCTATCTGTCCCAGGTTTCTTTTAGACCTGACACTGAAATGCATAAGATTGGAGAGAGAACTGAGCACATACAAGCAAGCAGCGTGCACATATTCTCTGCTCTTGACTGGATGTGACTAGCTGGTTCAGGCTCTGGCTACCATCACTTCCCTGCTACGATGGACTGCAACCTGGCATTCTACGCCAAATTAACCCCTCTCCCTAAATTGCTTTTTGTCAAGATATTTTATGGCGGTAGCAGACACAAAACTAGAATAGAAGTGAAGGTGTGAATTAGGAGGGGGCAGGCAGGCACACATGACACCATGGTGGGGTCATTACAGATGTGACTAACTGAGGTCCTGGGATAGGGGGTGTCCTCAATGGAGCGTCCTCTAGAAGGCAGGAAAGAGAGGAAGGGACTTGATTTTAGCCCAGGAAGACAGACTTCGGATTTCTGAGCTCCAGATGGGAACATGCATTTGGTGTAAGTAGACTGACCTATGGGAACAAGTCCTGGGCCCTTGTCCCCACAGCTGTGTCATACTGCTGGTGCCTGGAAAGGCTGAACTTCCCCATTCTCAACACCTCATGTGATCGAGTCTCATTTATTGCACTGGGTATTAACACCCAAAGCTTATTAAGGACTTTGCTTGAGAGCCTGCTGAATGTGAACGGATGCTTTGGCATTTAGGTGGAGAGTATATTAAAGTCCAGACTGTGTAGCAGGGAAGGAAACATTCCTCAGATTCCTGGGGATGCTATATAGCTCCCGAGTCAATGATTCCCATCCAAGGGCTCTCACCTCCTGTACTCCCAGCCTCGAGGTGACAGTGGTGTCCCCCAACATGTCTCTACAGCATGAAGGTGGATTGTGGCTGCGGTTTTCTGCCCTGGCTTGTCTTGTTGCACAGGGTGAGTTACATTAAGCAGTACCAAGAGCTCCTTAGCATCTCTCTCATTGTTGCTCCCTGTTTCAGCAGCCCAACAAAACCTGGAGGCAGTCCAGCGTGAGTGGAGGCAGGTGGATTGGAGGAGGGCACGAAGGTGACATATTTGCATTTCCCTGGTGACAGGTGCTGCTGGTCATCTCTTCATGTGCTTACTGGCCACTTGTCTAGCCTTCTTGGGAAACATGTCTTCATCTTGGTATGTGTGTTTTTTTCCCCCAGTGGTGCTGAGGATGGGATTCAAGGTCTCACACACGTGAGACAAGCATTACCCTGAGCTACACTGCTAGTCTCTCTGACTGTCTTTAAGATGGGCTAGTTGCCATTTTATAAAGATTTTGTAAGAAGTATTACAGTAACACTTCTGAAGAAGAGGGGGTGAAGGACACCAAGAGAACAGGGCCCACTGAATCAACTCAGCAGGGCTCACACGGGCTCACGGAGACTGAGGCGGCAAGCATGGGGCCTGTGTGGGTCTGCACCAGGTCCGCTGTGTATGCTATGCCTGCTGGCTTGGTGTTTTTGTGGGACTTGTAACAGTGGAAGCAGGTGTGTCTCTGACTCTTTTGCCTGTTCTTGGGACCCCTTTCCCCCTATTGGGTAGCCTTATCCCTTGATATGAGGGCTTTCATCTTGTCTTATTATATCTTGTTTTGTCATGTTTGGTTGTTCTCTCTGGGAGGCCTGCTCTTTTCTGAAGGGAAACAGAGTGGGAGTGGATCTGGAGGGAGAGAGGGGGGTGGGGTGGGGACCTGGGAGGAGTGGAGGGAAGGGAAACTGGGATCAGGATGTATTGTATGAGAGAAAACTCTATTTTCAGTAAAAATAAGTGTTTTTGTTTGTTTTACAGCTTCTGGATATAATCTTCTGTAGTTTGAATCTTAAATATCTCCAAAGGAGTTAATATGACCAAAGTTCATAAAACCATGCATGAAAATGTTACAGTCAAGCCCATTGCTTTGTATCTACACTAAAGAAAGTCCTCAGGCTGGGATTTGTCCAGTGGCAGAAAGCTTGCCCAGTAACCTCAGGGCCTTAGGTATAATCTTCAGTATAAAAAGCCAGCAAGACAGTGAAGAAGCAAGCAAGTTAAGTATCCTTCTCTCTCTCTTTCTCCCTCTCTTTCTTCCCTTCCTCCCCCTCCCTTTCTTCATCCCTCCCTTCCCTCTTTCTTCCCTCTTGTTTCTTTGTTCTTTTTGTTTATTGAGACAGGGTCTCTCTGTGTAGCCCTGGCTGTCTTAGCACTCACTCTGTAGACCAGGCTGACCTCAAACTCAGAGATCCTCTTACTTCTGCTTCCTGCATGCTGGGATTGAAGGTGTGCACCACCACGGCCTGTTCACTCAGAACATTCACTTTCAAATTATTGTACATGAAGCTGTCTTCTTAGTTTTTTCTTCCAGAAGATTCTTTAGGGCTCCTACTAATAAAATAATGTAGTCTGTGAAGTGAGATAATTTACTTCTTCCTTCCAATCTTAACTTATTTCTAACTGCCCTGGCTGGAACCTCAAGTGCAGCTCTGGCTAGATGTGTCAAGAGCAAACATCTTTTCCTTCCAAGTCTGAGAGAGAATCAGTTCACTCTTTTACTATCGAGTTTTGGTGAAAATCCCTTTCAGGGAAAAGTTCTAGTTTGTAAGGTTTTTTTTCATCATGAAAATGTGTTGAATTTTTATCAAAACCTTTTTTTCTGTGTCTAATGATGATCATATATTTTTCTTTTCTATAATATTCATATGACATACCATATCAATTGATTTTCAGATGTTGAATCAACCTTGTATTCTTTGAACAAATATTGCTGGGTTATGGTGTGTGCACAGTTAGTGTTAAATGTGGCACGTGCAGCTTGTTTGTCCTTTACTCCAGGTTCCTAAGGCATATTGGTCTGTATTTTTCTCTTCTTGGGACTTACTTTAAGATTTCTATCTACAGGAACGCTGGCCTCCTAGTCTGAGTTGAGAAGTGTTCACTCTTTTGATTTGGTGATAAATTGGTTCTTTAGGTGCTTGGTGGAGTCCTCTAGCTCTGGGCTTTCCTCTGTGGGCAGATTTTTTGGTGACTGGCTCAGCTTCTTGCTTTGTTGGATGTTTTAGTGGTTTGTGTCTTTCTGGGGATTAATACGCTCCATCAAAGTTGTAGCCCTTGTTGTCACGGGCTTGCCCATAACTTTCCTTTCTAACATTTCTCCTTTCTAACATTTCTCCAGCCCCAGTGGTCGTCCCCCTCTTTGGTTATGACATTACTAACAGTCAGTTCTGTTTTTTTTTTTTTTTTTACTCAGCTAAGAGTTATTGACTATGTCATTCTTCTCAAGGAGACAGCTTTCTGCTTCACGGTTTGCTCTGCCTTCTCTTTCTTTCTATTCTCTATTTGATCCATGTCTTCTCTCTGTTTATTATTCCCTACTTCCTGCTTGGATAAAAATTTAGTTTCATTTTTCCAGTGTCTTAAGGTGGAAGATTAGGTTATTAATTGGAGATTTTTCTTCTTTTGAGATATGGTCATTTTATAGCTATAGATATCCCTTTAAATATAGCATCAACTGTAGCCCATAAAACTGTTATGAAGTGTTTTTATCATTCACCCCCCACCCCACAGTGTGTTCTAATCCCACCCCTTCCTCTAATCCATTGATTGTTTACGAGTATATAGTTTATTGTAAAAGTCTAGTTTTCTTCAGAGAATCAGAAATAATTTCCTTTTCCCCTGGTTTCTGAGTGATTTTTTAAAAAATAAATGTGACTGGTAGAAGTGGCCCACAACTTTAACATCCCTCTTGTTAGGAGCTGGGGGGTCCATGGTTCTTTCCCTTGAATCTGGAAGGCCCTGTCTAGTGGATGGAATGTGAGCACTCGATGCCATGCAACTTTTAAAGTCAGATTGGAGGAGACACCATGGCTTTTCCTTGCTCTCTTGAAATGCTTACTCATGAAGTGTCAGGATAGGGAGCCGCTGTGGTCCAAGTCTATCTGCATAGACAGCGGCACAACGAGGACACCCGTGAGAGCCACGCAGAAAAGCCACTTCTCCTAGCTACTTTTCTACCACAGTGGTAAGACACCCTGGCTATGGCAATCTATAATAGAAAGCGTTAATCTGTTTTGTGATTTCAGAGGGTTAGAGTCCATGACGGTGGAGCAAAGGGGCACCGTCACTGAGGGATCACACCTTGATCCATGGCCATGAAACAGAGGGAGAGAGACAGAGACAGAGAGAGACTGAGAATCACACAAATCTTTTGAAACCTCAGGGCCTGCCCCCAGCGACACACCTCCTTCAACAAGACAACACCTCCTAATCCTTCCCAAACAGTTCATTAAAATATGGGGGCTGTTCTCATCAAACCATCATACCACTTGGTAAGAAAGAATTTCGGGATAGTCCCTGGCTGTTCTAGTCACCCCCTGAGAGGCACCAGAAACAGGGAAACAAACACATCCTGATAATTACGGCCCTACAAGATGCTACTGCAAGGCCCATACATAAGGCTGTGGTGGGGCTGTTCATGCCACCTGCTACCATGAAAGCCCAGTGAGGATTCCGGACAGTGGGGGAAGAGGCAAGCTGTCCTCATTGATACCAGTCCCACTTCCAACTGACAGAATGGCAAGCATGACAAAATGACTTATGTCAGTAGGTCTTAGGGTGTGTCTTATTTAGGGTGACTATGGCTGTGATCAAACACCATGACCAAAGAAACTTGGGGAGGATTGGGTTTATTTGGCTTACACTTCCACATAACTATTCATCACTGAAGGAAGTCAGGCCAGGCATTCAAACAAGGTGGGAGATTCAACAACAAAGAATTCTTGACCTATCTGGGCTTCGGGGAGGCCTGGCATGAGTCAAAGCCATTTCCTCAGAACCCTGCAGGGTTGCGGTGGTTTTAAGGGAACTGAAGGTCACCCTGGACTGGGGGCATTTAGACGGAAGCATGAACAAGCCCTTAACGGGATAATGGTTGGCTCCTTAAAAATGAACCAAGTCTACACGGACTACGGGAATCTTGCAGGGTCATCCAAATCCCCATGAGAGAGGCAGGAAGCTTGTTTTAATTAGGGTGGGACTTTCTGTCAGACACATCTCTGGATCTGATCTCACTGCAGGGTCTCTCTCTCTCTCTCTCTCTCTCTCTCTCTCTCTCTCTCTCTCTCTCTTCTCTCTCTCTCTCTCTCTCTCTCTCTCTCTCTCTCTCTCTCTCTCCCTCTCTCTCTGTGTGTGTGTTCACTTACACAGATCCACACACATCCCCAGCCTTTCCGTGTATGGGGCAAATCACAGATGCCCTTTTCTCCCAGAGTTGGTTTGTTCACTATTTATTTTCACACGGAGGAATCTGTCAACCAAACTTCAGGCTCAGAGCCTTGGCCTATCAGGAGCTGTCCCTGAGATATCAACGGCGTTAGAACAGGACCTTGGGCCTTTCTCTTGCAGAGGGCTGGAAGAAGCCAGACACCATCTTGTGAGGCCCTGCCATCCTGGATGGGTGTGTTCTATGAAGGCCCCACTTCCGTCTGTCCCTAGGAGCCTGCTGGCCATGGTGACTGGGGCACCGAGCTGAAAGCACTGGGATTGTACCAGTGTTCTACTAGGGCTTGTCCAGTGCTCAGCTTTGGGACTCCGGTGAGCTACTGAATCACTCCCTAGTGGTGTGCACACACGTCTCCAGACATGAAGGCACACATGTGTGCACCTCTCCCTTTCCTACATACACAACTGCAGGTACCATGGCAGTGTCTGTCTAGTTCTGGCCTTGCTTTTAAAAACAAGGAAGCCAAAGGCCCTGGGGAGTCAGAGAAGTCCTGAGAATCAGAGACACAGTCTGGATGGGAAGTCAGCTCTCTGGTCCCTGCACACACCCCATTCCCACTCAGCAATTCGCCTGGAGGTGTGCCAGCTCTCTGGTGTGCCCGGATGCCCTCCTGTCCCTGCACCTGGGATGGGACCTCTCTCAGCCCAGGCCTTCCTCTCCTCTTTTCTTCTCTGCTGTCCGCTCTTTCTAGTCCTGGCTTGGCACCAGGGATGACTGTGTCCCTGGTGGTAGGGATGGGGCTCCACCCGCTTTAGGCCTTTTTGGTCCCAGCCGCACTCCTCAAAGCAGCTGCATTCCACCCCACCTTCAGAACCTCGGAGGATCCCGCAGTCAGCTCTGCCCTCCTGGTGGACTTGCCCCCTCTGAGCCTGCCTGTTGGGGACCACAGGAGGAAGCTGACTTTGAAGGTCTTTCTTGGGGTAAGTAAGGCTTTGCTTCTTTTAATTAATTATCACTTGGGGAAACTGAGGCCAGGCTTCTTCCCATAAGGCCTCGCCGCCTAAATCTTTCACTGTGCCCCAGAAGCACTATGGGATGAAGGTCAAGTCGAAGTCCCAGCCGTGGTGGTGATGGCGGTGGAGATAACGGCGGTGAGTGGAGAGTGGTGACGTTTACAGTAAAAATGGAGACGCTGTTACTGAAGTAGGATTACCGGCGTGGTCACACTCATGTTTTTTTAAATCAGGGCACAAACATTGTTATTATATTTATTGATGTGCATGTAAGGGGCATGCACATTCCATGATGCATATGAAGAGATAAAGGACAGCTTAAGGGAGCTGGTTCCCTCCTACCGTGTGGGGCCCAGGGATGGAGCTCAACTTTCCAGGCTTGGAGGTAAGTGCCTTTATGTGATGGGCCGTCTTATATAGCAAAAACATTCGTTTCTGTCTTCGGCTTCTACTGGCACTGACTCTCTGGAAGGTGCTCGTCTGCTACCACATCCAATGGGGAGTAAGACTAAGGAAAAATGTGGTCTCTGTTGGCTACAGACAGAGTTGGAACTTGACAGAGACCTCCCCATTCTGGGACCCCATCTCCTTGATCTGGAGAGTTAGCATCGTCTATAGACCAAAGGGACCTGGAAAAGCGTGACTGTAGACCTTAACATGCAGGCTTAGGACCTGAACCATGTGAGGCAAGGAACAGGTGTGCAGCACAGACGCTGGGAAGTGTTTCTGAGGGGGCCCGTGCATCTCGCGTCCTGTCCTCCTGTGGCATTTCCCCAGGACCCTCTTCTGGCTTTGGCTGGTCTTTCTACTTCTTCCCCAGCTCTGAAATATGGTTGCTTCCCTGGACCCTTGGTGGCTCAACCTTGCAGTTTTATATCTGCCTTCTCAACCCTGTCCCTGGTGCAGTTATATTACCCTGAATACAGCCCCTCCCCAATGCCACCTCTGATACTTTGGCACATCTTCTGGAGGGACTCTCTAGCCATCACTGAAGCTGGGGCATTGAACCCCAAGTCTTCCACAGCTGTCAGGCTGCCCTCACTGTCCTATGCCCTCAGCATTAGAGCCTAGCATTTGGTGTCGTTGGTTTCTTGCCATTTGTGTTATGCCTACACCCTACTCTGGACCCTGTAGGGCTTCTGGGGTCCTGATCTCTTCTACTGGGTCCCCGTTACTCTTGGATGCATTTTCATCTCTCTCTCTCTGGAGTTTACAATCCAACTCAGCACCCCAAGGCTTTGTTTTCCTCCCGGACTGGCTTTCCCTTTTCTTCGTGGAGAAACTCCGCTCTTTCTTCATGCTCAGGATGGACACCAGCTTGCCCTTCCCACTAGTTCTCTGATGGGTGGGACACTCTCTTTGTTTCTCCCTCAGGGTCTCTGTCACAGCTTTTTTTTTTTCTTCAAACACTAGTTATAGTGGAGGTGGGGGTGATGTCCTCCATCTGGCACAAAGCAGGTGCTCAGGGTGCTTGCTGGGTGTAGCAGAGCTGGGATCGCCATCATTTAGCAAACATGTGTTGTGAGTCTCTGCACCCAGCCAAGCATTCAAGCCCAAAGCCTTCAGGCAAATGGCAGGAGGGTGGTGGGCTGACACACAGCAGGGGATTCTGCACTTTGGGCTTGAATGAGTGAAGTGTGGCCAAGGGCCTGCAGCCCCAGCTGCTCAGGGCACGAAGGCTGCTCTGCTGCTGTGCTGACATGTTGCGGACACCAGAGGGCTTGGCAGGAGCCAAGTCTCAGCCTGTTGGCAGCAGCCACTGTTTAGAGGAGCATTAGGCCTCTCTGTGTGAGCCCTGTGAGCCTAGCTGAGCTCGGTCTGTGGGGACAGGAGAGGGAGCTGCTGAGCAGCTCTCAGGGTGCCTGCTTTCTCTCTTCAAAGGCTCAGCTGGGTAGCGAGGGCACAGGGAATAGATGAAGGCTGGCTGGGTGAAGCTAGCATCACTATTAAGCAACAGCCCTAGATCTCTTTGTTTCTCTGCTCCTTCCAAAGTGGCAAAAGATCAAGGCCCCGAGCTTGAAATAACAAAAGGGAAATAGCTTGCAGACTGTGCATCTGGAGGCCAGAAGGACTGTGAGAGCTGTGCGCAGAGGGGTGGGGGAGGGGTGGGGCCTGGACCTGATTCATAAACTTCTCTGTGCTCCCATGGCCTGGCAGCATGGCCTGAGGTTGGCCTGCTGTAGCTCCTTTCCCTGGCAGAGGGACATAGTTGCAACACCTTGCTTTTGGGCTTTGGGACCCCAGTCCTGGCTGGGTCTGCATGCAGGTTCTGGCCACATCACTGGCCTGTCACTGCCAACCTCCTCAGGTCCCGAGTGCTTGATTTGGGTCACATCCTGTGGCTGAGGTTAATGAAGATCTGCTGCAGAGTCTCCAGCTTTAGCTGACGAAGTGTGCAGTCACCTGTCTGTGATTACCAGGGCCTGAGGAAAGCCAGTTTACAGAGCACTACAGACGTCTCCCGGGGCAAGGGGATCATAGACAGGGCACTACACCTGGGCTCTAAGTCAGAGCATGGACTGACTTCAGAGAAGTTAGCCCACCTGCTAGTCTGTCCCAGAGTCAGGACTTGCTGAAGAGTTTGCCCAGCACCCTGTCCTCAGGGCTGAAGTGTTCTTTGCAGAGTCAGCAGGAAGGGAGCTGGAGTTCTGAGAAGTGGGGAAAGCGGGGGTTTCTTGTTGTCTATACCCCATACCTTGGACCACTCGGACGTCAAGTAGCATGACTGTGGGGAGCATCCACCACCAAGTGGAAGCTGACACTAACGCGATGCTGCCTTTGACCGACACTAGGCTTCCAGGTACGGCACACCTGGTTACACCGTATGCCTGGCAGGCGGATTTTCTGCCCTTGTCAGAAACAGCTGGTATTGGGAGATGGTGGATAGGTTGTCTAAGGTCACACTGCTGGCCAATCAGAGCTGGGATTTGAATCTAAACCTCCTGACAACCAACTGTGGCACTTTCCAGAGGCCTTGCCTCCCAAGACCTCAAGTAGGCCAAGCCCTTTCCCAGAAAGCCATCTCTAAAACGCAGTTTGGGTCTCATCACAGCCCACTTTAAAAGCTGGCAGCAGCCCTCATCTTTAGAGGTTTTTTTGGATACTGGGGTGACAGATGACCAGGGTGCTGGAAAAGTTCCTGTATTAGTCCTCAGTGGGACATGGCAGAGACAGATTATTGATTGGCTATGTGTGTCTTGTCAGCTGTCCAGGGTCCTGGATGTCTACTTAGCGATCAGGCACTGGGTGGGTCCTGATTGTACAATATTCTAGCTGGACCACTGGCAGGAGGTGCTGCTGCAGGGGTAAGGGTGGGTGGATGAAGGGAATCGGGGCCTCTCTGAAGCTGTTTCATCATCACTGGTGCTGGTGGGAATAAGAATAAAGCTGCAGAATTTCAAGGGGGAGGGAGCGTAGGCAGAGGCTCCCAGGGACGCCTGCTTCAGACCCAGACTGTGTTCCCTCCCATAATGCCTTGGGTCTGCATCATGAAGCCTCCTTAAGGCTGTATTTGCAGAGCCTTGGGAAGTATGGCCTCATTTCCTGATTTATTTTCTCATTTTTAGTGGGAGTTATACACTCTTTAGTCTGCTACAGTGAAACAGAAGTCAACTGAATGTCAAAGTGAGGGGACAAATGCAGTGTGAGTAATTAGGAATACAGACTTGTTTATACAATGACACTTTTTACGCCAGGCTAGTGTTTTAGGAGACTGAGTCCTTCTGCTCTGTTGTTCCTGTCACTTCTTTCACGACGGGCTTTCCCGCTTTCCCACTGCAGCGGGAAGAGCCAGGGCCTCAGAGAGAAGATGTACCTGATCTGGGAGAATGGAGCACTCCATGCAGCGACGGACACTGGCTTGGGACTTCCACTGTTGCAGGACAAGTGACTGAAGTGGCATCTGCCCTTCCCCTGACTAGCATCCTTGGTGGACTGCAGTCAGACCCTGGGCAGCATCAAGATCCGAGCTGAGGTTTTCCAGCTCAATGGCCTCAGTGCTGCTGTGGCTCTAAGGGTGTTGTGTCTTGATCCTGGGCTTGGATTTAGATTTCCACGGCTGATGCTGGTGGGCTTTTGCCAAAGTTGTAGAGGCTTTTCCACCCCAGTGCTCATCTTCTCTCTAGTTTTGCTCATCAGATGGGGTTGGTACACCCCTTTGGCCTTTCTCAGGAAGCCTTTGTTGCCTGTGAGTCTTGACAGGTGTATGTTCACTGTAAGGTTTCCAGAGCTTCTGGAACATGTTGTCTTGGAACAAGGTTCCTGTCCATCAGGGTAATGGAGTGACCAGACAAAAACTCCTTTAGACATGCTGACCCTCTCAGCACTTCTAGTCCAATGAGTGCAGCCATCACAAAAGCACGGTCCACAAGAGGGTACCTTAGGGTGGGGCAAGTTTTCCATTAAAGGGTGGTTGATTTCAAATAAGGAAGGTGACTTAACAGTGCACTTTGGGCAATTATCTGTCCATGGGGGCACATATTTACCTAAAAGGTACTATTCATCTACCATTCCATACCTATAAAAAATGCCAGCAGACTAAAGTCTAAGAAAGGCAGACTGAACAGTTCCAGAAGGACATGTTGGGAAATGTTTTTACCTCTTTGAGGAGCAGAAGCTATTTTGAGGCAAGAGCCAGAAGTAGTTGATATTAGGAATGAGCCAGAACCAACCATGGAATCTCAGAACTTACCTGGAGGTAGGCACTTCTATCACTTTCTATGCTGTGTGCTCCATGCAGGACTGGACAATCTACTCCATGTGGACATGCAGGGACCCACATTGGCTGAAATTCTACTATTTGGGGTGACACAGTTGGGAGAGAGACACTTGGAGGGTCACAAGCTAACTCTTATGTTTTGACAAAGACAGGATATGTATTGCTCCTGCCTATTGGCTAGAACTCAACTGTATGGTAAGGTGTGGGGTCAATGTAGGGATCCAGTTGAGCATTTGTGAGCAATATAGTTTCTGCCAGAAACTGTATGCCAGTGTGCTAAAAACATAAAACTAAGATGGAATGAATGGCTTTCCTAGGAAGTGCAGATTAGCATAATAGATCTGAGATATATATCAAGAGAGATGCACAGGAAACAATGGAAGACAATGAAACAACTTTTAACTGTGGGGGCGGATCCCGTGCTCATGGTGCTCTTGGATGGATAGTGTGTGTGTGTGTGTGTGTGTGTGTGTGTGTGTGTGTGTGTGTGTGAGAGAGAGAGAGAGAGAGAGAGAGAGAGAGAGAGAGAGAGAGAGAGAATCCTAGATCAACCTGGGCATGGGCACCAGGTATGCAATATAACAGATACTGGGCTCTAGAGGACAGAGGGAGGGGAAGTTGTAGGTAGACTTCTTTCCCACATGCCAGATTCCAAATAGCTGACACAGAGACTTAAAGTTATTTATAAATGTTTGGCTGATAGCTCAGGCTTATCACTAACTAGCTCTTACAAATTAAATTAATTTTTAATCTATGTTCAACCACATGGCTTTTACCTCTATCCCATTTTGTGTGTCTGACTCTTTCTGTTTCTGGCAGGTGACTCCTCTAACTCCACCCTTCTTCTTCCCAGCATGCTCTCTGCCCTGAAAATTCTGCCTAGCTATCCCCCAATCAGCTTTTTATTAACACCGAGAGCAACACATTTCACAGTGTACAGCATTGGAAGTGCTGTAGTAATGGCATGGATACCATGTTTTGCTCTTTAGTTCTTTCAAGGCTAGTGAACATATGTTCAGGTCTGGTCCCTTCAACCATGGAAGCTCATTCCATGGGATGGCCTTCCCAACACAAGGGTGCAACAGGGAAGAGATGACCTCCACTCAGCAAGTGGGGTGCTGCTAATGTTATAATGGGGAAGAGAGAAGCCTGAAAGCCGAGAGGAATACCCAATGGCTATCAGACTGTGGAAACTGTTGAAGAATGTGACAAAAAGCCATGATCAGCTCATTGGTCATTGTAAGAGGCTAAGGGCATCACAGGAAAATAGGCACTATGATTCAGGCCTGGTGGTGTATGTCAGTGGTCCCAGATACTTCAGAGGCTGAGGTACGGGGATTACAAAGCCATCCTAACTACATAGCAAAGTACTGTCATACTGTCTTAAAAAGGGGAAGCAAAGTACTGTCACACTGTCTTAAAAAGGAGAAATATATGCTATGTAGGAATGAATATATTTAGAGTTTATGATCCAGAGTTAAAGGCTATGGGGCACCTGCTGGGTTGGGCAGGGGGGTGGATATATGTGTCTTCATAATCATAGGGCTGTAGAAGCTCACCTCCATGCCAGTGGCCCTTCCTTGGCCTTGAGCCTAGTGGCTGTGGCTCGCTTTGTCAGAGCAGAGAGTTGACTCAAGTATCTTCCAAATGCAGAAATGGACACAATGACATCTTGAGTGGGCAGGTGAAGCCAGCCTGCCCTGGAGTCTGGAGCAAATGGCAGGTCACAGGATCTGGAGTGGCAGAGAACAGAGGTTTTGAAAAGCAAGAGGTTCATTTCAGATTTTCCTGGGCTGAGGCATCTTCTTTAACATGAGTGTAGACGGGCCTGGCTGGTAGACAGTTCTCTCTTGGAGCTGGCCAGGTCATTTGGCTAGGTTTATATCGTAGTTCTGGGCTCTTAATGGTGAAATTCAGTCTTCATTTCTCATCTTTCTGTTCTCAGAGGCACCGAGATGCCTGTGGCATCTAAAATAAATCCCTGTGTAACCTGGATGACTGGGAGCTGTAGAAAGGCCAGGAGAGGAGGGCAGGTGACCCTGAGTCTGACCTGTCCAGATTCAGTCAGCAGCAACCATGAACCTGAGGCTCCCCACAAGCTCCACGCTGGAATGGCTAAACACGGCCACTGCTTGTTTGTCTTGAAACATAGCTGTCTGCAAAACACCCTGGGAGACCACAGCAAAGAGCATTCCAAATGCATGTGGTGCCTCTGAGTTTATTTGTCTCAATTTATTCCAGTTACATGGGAGCATGCCATGATTATACATCTCCTGCAGACTGAAGCCCATGGCCTGTGTGGTGGTGGTGGTGGGGGAGCATGGGGGTGGGGAGAAGTGTTTCCTAGCTCCATATAATGTAAAGCACCTTTAGCTGAGTGAGGCAGCAAAAAGGATGTGGCTAAAACAAATAAAAATCATTGCAGGATCAAAGCGCATGCACAAATGTATTCCTTCTGGAAGCAGCATCTCTTTCTCATTCCCCCCAAGTCGTCCTCTCACCAGTGACAGCAGCTCTTGGTGGCAAACAGCCAGGATGCCGGGGTGTCCTTTGCTCCCCGGAGCCCCAGTATCGTTTTGATTCTGACTGACGGGTTGAGAGCACCGTACCGTGGCTGGTTTGAAGGAGATCTGAGGCCTTCCTAATTCCGTGATGGGCGTGAATAAATAGTGTGAAGTGTCACACTAATTAGAGCTTTTTATGAACAGTTCAAAGACAGACATGTTGGTGAGGGCTTGTTTGAAGCCCAGAGCCCAGGGAGACGTTACGATTTTATCAATGACCTGCAGCTTCCATCTCCTGTCCCCAGCATGTGGAGACATATAGTGCCTGGCTGCTGCTGGATGAAATTTTCTGTGTGATCCTGTTAGCGTCCGAAGTTCGGACGCTATCGATCCTGATTTCTGTGTCTCCATCTATGTGGCCGATAGAAGGCACACTGCTCACCAGGGCTCCCACAGAAAGTGCGCTTTGTCTGGAAGTCTTGGGTGGCTCAGGCCTCAGGGGGTTCTGCTAGCTCAGGTGGGGCAGGCTGGACCTGGGGAATGTTTGTACCTAGGATGGGAAGCTATGGAGTCTACCTTGGTGCAACAGTATCTTCCCCCTTTCTGCCCTGCGCTTCTTCCCTGATCCTACCTGCTGGTAACTCATCTTGCAAAAGCCTCAAGCTTCCCAGGCCCATGCCATCATTCTGTCAATAGAGAAAACATAACCTCTCACCAGCCGCTGCATACCTAACCTTAAGGGCAGGACTTTGATTGGCCATGCTCACTCACGTGTCCAGTCTTGGCTCAATACTGTGGCCAGAAACATGGAGTCTATGATCAGCTGGGTTGAATCACATGCTCACCGGAAGCATGGCAAGGCAGTGAGAACTGTGATTATCAGTCCCAGCAAAAATCATGTGTGTTTGAAGTGGGCACTCTTGTCTAGTTACAAGAGGGGCTGTGGGCAGTAAATAGGCAGCCATTAAAGGCTTGGGGCTGGTTTACCTTGTCCAAAGGGAGTGCTAAGCAAGCAATGTTAATATTCTCTGAAGGAAAGCGACTGGGGCCAGTAGGCTGGGAGCATGCCTATCTGAATTTCTCAATGCATTAGTCACTTGTGGCTCTGGGTTTCAAGGATTTTAGTCCATGGCCAGTGTGCTCTATTGCTGTAGGCCTGAGATGAGGCAGGATGGCATTTTGGTAGGAACAAGGAGTGCTCACACTGTGGTAGCCAGGATGCAGAATGATGGCGAGGAAAAGCCTACTGACAAGACACATGCCTCACAGTCACACCCTTAGTGGCCCACTCCCTCCGGCCAAGCCCCGTGCTCTAAGGGTCCATTCAGTTATGACTTTATCAAAGGGTCACTTCATTGATGATACAGCTAGAGCCTTCATGATCTGGTCACTTCTCCAGAGTACCGCCCACCCTTATTAAGCGTTTAGCCCGGTGTGTCTTGGGGAGGGGGTGTATTTCATAATTCTGAGAGTTCCCCACATTTCCTGCAACTCCTTGTCTTGTGAAATACCAGGTGGGAAAATGAAGCTTTGGATAAATTTTATTTGATTTGTCCAAACTCTAAAGTCACCTGCCTGGGAGGAATCAGGAAGAGCCTGCTCCGCGGCTGAGTATTCCTATCCTATGCCCCAGGCTGACCCAGTGTGTGGGTTCTCTGGTGCCTGGACTCTTGTCTCTCCATCCACACTGACCATTCATCCTGAGTTCTAGCCAGAGCTCACACATGATGGAGAGGTACACTCTATCACAGGCATCCTGGGGCATCCTTGCACTCCCATACATAGAGCACCTGCCTGCCATGGAATGTGTCACGTCTGTCTTTTCCCTTCCAGACTCTCTGATGACAAGGGGCATGGTTTCTTTTTCTTGTCTATTGGTGTTCTACCAGCAGCCATCAAGCCTGAGACTCAGGGGATCATCAATGAATATCAGACAATGTTTCTGGAACAAAGACTAATCATCTTAGCAGGATAAAAATCACAACAGCTTAACTAAACTGACCAAAAATATTTTTAGTGTTCACTGATCAAAAATACGTACATAGTGAGGCTGGAGAGATAGGTCAGTGGTTAAGAGCATTTGCTGTTTGTCCAGAGGACCAGGGTTCAGTTCCCAGCACCCACATGGCAGTTCTTAACCATTGTAACCCTAATTTCAAGGGATCTAGCACCCTCTTGTGGTCTCTGCCGGCACAAGGCATGTGTGTGGTATACACACATACATGCAGGCAGAAAATGTACACATAAAATAAAAATGAATGAATCTTAAAATACATAGGAAAGGGGGAATCATTCACGTTGTTTTATTTTAGAACAGAATACATGCAGAAGAACAGAGAATCTATTGAAGGTTATGAAACACATATATTTAAAACAATAATGACAGTGCCCTTTCAGTGAATTTTGGGAGGACCAAAAGAAAAGTAGACAGCATAGAAAAAGCATAAAGCTGTAATACAGAGGGAACACTAGGAAGTGTGGGCCTATAAAGGCTAAGCACAGTCATGGAAAGAAAGCCTGGTGTACTACGATGCTAACCTGGCTCCCACTGTACCTGTTGCTTGCACCACAAACTGTATCCTCACTGTTGCTCTTCTTAGGTCTCAGCTTCTCTCGGCTGCAGTAGCAGACGCAGGCAGGTCTGATGGATGCCCCTTCCTCCCCAGCTGCCAGGAGTGGGAAGCATGAGGCGTCCACCTGATGGTTCTTTCCCAACGAAGACATCTACCTGCCATGAGTAAAGCTCATGGAGCGTCACGTGTGGCCATCTCTGAGTGAGGCCGGAGATGAAGACCAGGCTTCCTCCGTCCAAAGTGGGCGCTGAGACCAGCATGGACTGTTCTGGAGCTCCACAGGAAACAGCTAGGGCTTGGCCAGGCAGTGTCTCATCTCCCTCTGCTCAGTCCAGCTGGACTCCCTTCCCATGACCCTCTAAGAATCCTATATGTTGTCCTTCTTTCCCATGACCCTTGACCTCCAGCTCAGCTTCTGTTTCTGAAGAGTCCCGAGTTCCAGGCTGACTTTCCCCCAACAGGTCCTCCACCTGTGAGGCCCTCCCTGCTGCTCCTCCAGGTTCTCCACCTGTGAGGCTGTCTCTGTCTCCAGGTTGTCTCCAGCATTTGTAAGGCTCTTTCTCTTCCCAGGTTACAATGACACAGATTATAATCATGGAATGCTTTTCTAGAGGTTTCCAGAGAGCAAGGAACATGTGGTAATGGGTGCTTCTGCCAGGAAGACTTCCTGCTGTGACCACCCTGTCCTCCTACAGGGTTACTTTAAGGGCCAGCATCCTGGGCAAAGCCTGCTCAGGCGTCAGTGTGGAATGCTGTCCACATGTGTCTCATGTAGGCTCCCTGGGCTAGTCCTTGGGGAGGTTAACAGACATCCCCAAGAGGAGACCCCAAGATATGCTTACAAAATATGTCCCCAAGATTGTTGTCCAATGTGTTTTGAACAAATACACGGTCCAGGCACCATACCTGGCCCTGTGTGAATAAAGACTTGCTCACGGGGCTCATAGCCTTCTCACAGAGGTAGATGTCATGTTCTCAGCTGGGAGACCTGAGGGGGCCAAACTGTCTGGTGATGGGGGAAGTACTTCTGTGTATGTTTATCTGATTGATTGTTAAATAAAATACTGTTTGGCCAACGAGACAGCAAGTTAGACGGAACTAGGATGCAAAGAGGATTCTGGGAAATGTAGTAGAGAAGTGCTGATCCAGGCAGGAAGTGACATAGCAAGGAGACTCATATTTGAGCAAGGAGAAACGGGAAGGCCCCTTTTTCCCCTCCGCTCCTGCTCCAGCGGCAAGATGTGATCCCAGCAAGGAGGTACGCCGATAAGGTGTCCGATAAGATAAGTCTTATAAAATATATAGGTTTATGATAGTTAAGACTGAGTTAGCAGATGAGAAGTCCTAGTCATTGGCCAAGAAGCTTTGAACCTAATACAAGTTTCTGTGTATTCATTTGGGCCTAATTCGGGCAGGTGGCTGGCGTAAAGCTCACACGTGGCGGTGGGGCTCAGGTGGCATTTGGCAGAAAGATTTATCTTAACAGTCTGGGTGCAAAATGAAAGGTCACCATGGGGCAGGTTGGCTCTTGGCCACAGAAGTCCCTAAGGGGTGCAGCTGGCTTGGGGATAGGGTGGTGTCTGCCTCCTGCCTCACTTATTCTAGTTTTCCAAGGATGTTACTGGTTTAAAAATAGGCCTGTATTTGGGGAATGGGTGCCGGAAAGAGGCAGCCATGGGGAGGAGCTGTGGGCTGGGTGTGGGTGTAGCCAGGGCTAGGCAGTGTCCCTGGAAGCAGGTCATTGTGGAAGGGCAGGTCAGGGTGGTCCTGGCCGGCTTGCTGGCTGAATCAGAGTCGGTTGGAGATGAGGAAAGCAGGTTAGCGGTTACTGTCTCTGTTTACCCTGGCACAGCGTCAGCACTGAGCTGCTTACACTTGTACCTCCCACTTCTTGTCTTCCGACCTCCTCTGGCCTCTGGCAGACTGGCCTACTGAAATGAATGTCTCTGTTTTGGGGTGTAAGCCCAGAAATAATGGCCTGCTCAGTCTCACTCCCTCTGAGAACTGGCCTGTGCCTTCTGTATCTTGTAAAATGTGTCCTAGGTAGACCAGCACTTCCTACCCATAATTCTAGATTATCTGTCTGGCTCAGGTGGGGTCACCCTACCCATACCTACTGCTTGCCAGGGTTCCGTGGGCTATGGTAGGTTTCCACTGTAGTGGGGGGGGGGGTCAGGGCCCCAATATGTGGTTGGGCCTGGCCTAGATGACCTGGGGGCCAACTCTGGCTGCATTCTTTGTGTCAGGGCTGTCCCTTTGACTCTCCCCTTAGGGAAAGCTTCCTATACTTGTCCCTTGTCAAGGAGTGAGACTCTTGTACCATTCTAGAGCTTTGTAAGCTGCTGAGGCTGATCCCACTGCAGGGTCATCAGACCCCTTGAAAGTGTGACCACAGTGTTTCCAGCCCCCAACCCCAGTGATCTTTATTCGGTCCTAGCTTGGGGTGACTTGACTACATTCTCCTTAAGCGCGGTGAAACCACAGTGAAAACAGCACGGATGTGAACTCAGGATTTCCCCGTGCTATAGAGGGAGTCTCAAGCTGAGGACAAGAAATTGAAAGTCATTGCAGTCCTGCCCACTTCATCCAGTGGTTTCTTCTGGGCTATGGAGACTTAACAAGGATCTCCTCCGCTCATCCTGGGTCTATCTAAAGTAGGGTTTCCGGGTACATTAGTGACCTTTCTTTTTCATCGCTGTGACAAAATACCCAGTGCAAGCAACTTAGCAAAGGAAGCATTTGTTTTGGCTCCTGTGAGGATATAGTCTACCATGGTGGGGAAGGGAGTGGCTTTGGTGGGGTGGTGGGAGTTTGAGACCACACTGCACCCACAGTGAGGAAGCAGAGGATGAGTGCCAGTGCTCAGCTTGCTTTCGTTGTTTTCCCTTTCTCATTCAGTCAGGTACTGCTGTCTGTGGGACCATGCCACCCACACTCAGGTGGCTTTCCCTTCCCCAATTAAACCTCCCTGGAAGCAGACATGTGTGAAAGTATGTCTCCTAGGTGGTTTCTGAATTTTACCAGGTTGCCATGTGTGGCCAGAAGAAGCTTGATGCATTTTAGGCTGAGGAGAGACTGATGTGGAGGGGCCTCAGAGCTCACCACTCTGATCCCCGCTTAGCCAAGGGTACTAGGTAGGGTACAGAGAGAGGCTTCAACTCAGGCCCAAGTGTGGTTTCTCAAGGTTTACAGTGTAGCCCTCCAATGCTCTGGGGTTCTGCTCTTGTGAGGAAGGGGAGATGTGAGAATCTAATAGATTTTGAAGAGAGCCTCTGAGAGACTGAGAAGCAAACCAGGCCCCTCCGGTTAAGGACCAGGGTTCGCGTAGCCTTGGGGAGACTTAGGTATGGAACTTGCCTCAGAGCTTAAATTCATTGCACTAAGTGGTTTGGGCTTTATATGCTCTGGGGCTCTCAGTCTGGGAAGAAACCTTTTAATAAGTCATTACTAAAACCATTTGCTTTTCAACTGTTTGCAAGCACGATTCCTGAAATATCTCCTTCTTAATTCTCCAGGATATTGATCTTTAGCAGTCCTCTTGCACCGTGGAGGCCCATCACCCCTGTCGTAAAGCTGCTGTGCTGAGTTGAAGGCTTGCACAGGCATGGAGGGCTGAAGCCCCCTCCTCCACCCTCAAGGCCCACCCTGGAGGAAGGGGAGAGGCGTTCCTGACTCTCTGCCAAGCAGGGAGGGCCGGGGAGCTGTAAAGTATCCATGTAAAGTTGGAGAGAGAGTTCCTGGAATGTCAGAACTTCCCATGGCAGGGCTGGGAGGGGCTGTGAGGCTCCTCTGGCCATGGCTGGGGCTAAAAGCCATGAGCTTCTGCTGCCTTAATAGCTGACTCCTTCCTGGTACAGACACCTGGCCTGGCCCAGGGTGGAGTGATAGCCTCTTGTGGTGTTTCTAGGCCTGGGAATAGTAACAGGGCAGAATGCATGTGCGTGATCCCTTTTTCACAAGGACATTGGTCAATACAGGTCCTGTCTGGACATCCAGATGGCACTCCCTGATCACTGTCCTAACATACTTGCCCATCTTTCTTGTTGTTGTTATTGTCAGGAAATAAGGAGAGAGAGAGAAAGAGAGAAAGAGAGAGAAGAGAGAGAGAGAGAGAGAGAGAGAGAGAGAGAGAGAGAGAGAGGTCATTGTGCTTATTGTTGGGCATCACAGCTCGGCCTGGAACCAGGTGACCCCAGAGTAGACCCTGACTCTGTGTGGTGTTCTTGGGAAGTGTGGGGGAGTCTGGTGGCTCGCTGCTCTTCTAGCATTGGAAGCACAGCAGAGTCCTGTGCTTGCCACCCCCAGGGACCCTGGCTTGTCTGTGGTCAGCATTCTCTGTTGCTGACACTGGGGACTAGAACTCCCAGAACAGGACGCAATAAGGTCCCCACTGTGGTTATGTGCTAGACATGGCTGGGAGATGGGCACAGTGACCAGAGAGGTAGAGGTTGTTATTTCCAGCTCCAGGGGAGCTCCTGTCTCCCAGGGGTGGAGACAGATATCAACCATATATTCTTCAAAACTCCATGTGGTGCCAGGCAGTGGTGGCACACCCCTTTAATTCCAGAACTTGGGAGGCAGAGGCAGGTGGATCTCTGTGAATTTGAAGCCAGCCTGGTCTACAGAGCTAGTTCCAGGACAGCTAGACTGTTACACAGAGAAACCCTGTCTCAAAAAAACCAACCAACCAACCAACCAACCAAACAAACAAACAAGCAAAACTTTGTGTGACTTTTTTGTATAGCTGGTCTTTCTATCTATTTACAATCTATTTTGGAATATGGTTTGGTGAGGGTTTTTTTTTAAAAGTGTGTGTGTGTGTGTGTGTGTGTGTGTGTGTGTGTGTGTAGACCACAGGACCACCTTTTTCAGGTCCACCTTGTTTTTTAGACGGGGTCTCTCATTGGCCCAGAGCTTGCTAAGCAGACTGACCAGGAAGTCCTAGGAATACAGAGCACCATCATGCCTGGCTTTTTTCAATGTGTGTTCTGAGGATTAAAAGCACTGTCCTCATTCTTGCAAACACTTGACTCACTGAGCCATGTCCCAGGTCCCTGGGAGATATTTTTGCCCTGAGTGGCCCATATGGCCCATGGTATGTGAGTGGCTGCTCACTCTTTTTTGCATGTATCCACACTGAAGTGCAGCGTGACTAGAAACGTCTGGAGGCTTGGCACTCCCACTGTGGTGAGAGAAACTTTGGGGCCCAGGAGTATGAGCTCCCTGCTGTCCATCTGGAGCTTGGGAAATGCCATAGCCTGCTGAGAGATGAGAGGGGTCTTCCCCATTGAGGGATGGGAGGGGACTCCAGGCTCTTTCAGCAATGTTGGTGAGCTCAGCCTTTCAGCAGAAGACCAACCTTCAGGGGTCGGATGGAGCCTCAGCTCCAGGAATGGAGGTATTTGAAGTATGGGGATTTTGTTTTCTGGCAACTTCAACTTCCTAATGTGTGGGTGGCCTTCCTATACACTTACACATAAAACCCAAGCAACCCATAGCTCTCTTAAAGGAGAAGGGGAGTAAGGTGAGCGGAACTGACTGTGAAGTATCTCTTTCTTCTGGAACATTCCATCCAGTGGTTCCAGTGTTTTTGAGAAAGAAGGCGGCAGGAAGCAATGATGGATGGAAGGTCTAGACACAGAGACTGCCCAGGTTCTGTGGTTGATGTAGGGGGAGAAATGGCCCCCTACTATTCCAGCAAAGAGGATTTGGAGTGTCCTTTCTGCTCTTGTTTTGAGGCAAGGTTTTTCTGTGTGACTCAGCATTCCTCCTGCCTCTCAGTTTCTGAAATTACAGGCCTGCACCTTCATGTCAGGTGGGAGAAGCTTCTGTCATATGGCCTCAGAGGGCCCAAGGTACCCACGTCCTGCTGGAAGTTCACTCCAGGATTGGGTGTCTTCTCCTGGGGCCAAGTGTATCTCAAAGAACTCATGAGCTGTGGGACTGGCATCCCCCAGTCTTCCGATGGGTCTTGCTGCTGTGGGAAACACAGCCCTTTTCTTTCTGGTTTTCCACCCGCACTGATAGCAATTGACTGTTGCCTGTTATGATTCCCCGCAGAAATGGGAATAGCAGCCCAGAGTCTTAAAACAATGTCCTTTGATCTGAAAATTCCAGGAAATAAAACACCTTTGCAGTTGTGGAGTCCAGACGGGACCTTGTTTCCAGAAGGCCTGGAGCCTCTGCCTGGGACCTGCAGGTCTTGGGTACTGTCTGGCTCCATCCTGTTTGGTTGTCTGACAGTCAGGGGCAGTGAATGTAGCAGGTCCTCATGCCAGTGACTCAGTAGTCCTAACAGGACCCAGGACTACGCAACAGGCTCTATGACCCTTCTCTCGTCACCTCTTTCATGGCTAAGCCACCCTCCCCTCATGGCGGCATCTGTGTAATGTGAGAATAGTCTGCCAGGGACAGCCGAGGACCCAGCGTGCAGGAAGCCTGGGCGCTGCTCATAAATGTATTGTCATGTGGACCCTGCCCCAGCCTGGCACCTGATCACATGTCTGGCTGGGTGATAAATGGAGACTTAGGGGCTAAGTTAGGTCTCTACCTACTTTCACATACCCAGATTCAACTTTGAAATGTGTATTTAGAGACAGGCCTTTAAGTCAAAATGATGTTATCAGGGTGCACCAACCCAATGTGTCCTTAGAGAAGGGAAACCGAGATAGACACACAGAGGGGTGGGCATATGAGGGCACACAGAAGATGGTGTCTATAAGCCAAATAGGGAGGCGCCGATCCCGAGAAACATGGCTGTGGGCTTCTATTCTGCAGACTGAGGTATCTACTGTTCTGTTGCCTGGGAGAAGCTGCTGTCTGAGGGGCTTTGTCACAGCAGACAAACTGAGCTCTGGTCAGTGAAGCATGACCCCCCATAACTCCTAAACTTATCACAAAGAGCATCTGAGGAAACTGTCTGAACCCCGAGAAAGCAGGATCTGGGTGCTAGCATTTAAGACAGTGGAATTCAGGGCACTCTGACCTCTACTCGGGAGCCTTCTGGGTGCTGTGACAGGCATGGCTTTGAGGGGCCGATGAGTGATCCTGACTGGGTGTGATGTGGGCTTTTTCATGCTCTCCAGTGACTCTATGAGAAGCACAGATGGGTGGGCACAGATGATGAGGACATTCTGTGTGCTGGGCATCCATTCCAGGTCTCCATTGTGGAGCCTGCTGGGTGTGCCCTTCCTAGTCATGGGGACTTGCTCTGAGGGTTCAGCAAGTGGATTGCCTCTTGGTGAGCAAGCTCATGTCCTGTGCAGTGAGAACAATATCCTCCTAGGCCACACAAGTTCCAAAAGCAGCTATTTTGTTTTTTATGGTGCCTCCATGAAGATGCATTTTGTGTCTGCTGTCCTGCAATGCAAAGCTTCCAAATGTGCATAGTATTTTCTCGTGCCCAAGCTTCCTTTGGAACCAAGGCTCCGTAAACCCTGAGAATGGAAACAAACTCCAATGTCAAGAAGATAGACTCAGTCACAGAAACTCTGTCAGTCAGGGCTCATTTCACCTCCCTAGGCTGGGCTGAGAAGTGCCTGGTATAGGTAGGGACGGGTCAAATCCAGCTCCCCAGGTCTCTGCTGGTCTTTGTGACTAGTTGGTGTTGACCAGACTGGGTTACAATACTGTGGGTGTCTGGAGTGCTTGAAGCCGGGTGTCAGACTCTGCATCCCCACATGAAACAAGACAGTGCTAAGTGGGACCCAGACACAGCTGAGCCCAGATGGCTTGGAGTACCCATCAAGGTGAAGGCAGAAAAGTGGGAGGGCTATGCCCTCAGGAGCATCAGCTGGGTGGCTGCGTCAGCAGTGCATATGGGGACAGGCAATGTTTGGACTCCTTATGGAAAAGAGTGCAGGCAACTGACTCTCCACCCACCGCCACAGGAGTCAAGCCCAGGGAGGGACTGCAGCTGGAGAGAGTGGGTAAAGGATGGCCATAGCACTGTAACCTCTGCTCTGCCCTGCCCTAGCCCCAACCCTAACTCTAATCCTGCTGGGTGAGGACTCTGACCTGAGGTAGGCTGGAGGAAGGCTTCACTTCATGAAAATTCAAGCTGTTACTTAGATTAGAGAACCCATCCATCCCTCAAGAGTGAACAGGGCAAGGGTGACTGTGCTGAGTCCTCACAGGCCAGGGTGCCTGAGCTCAGTCCTCACAGGCCAGGGTTCTCAGGACTAATGGCTCCTGAAGCTCCAGGCAGGATGTTGTGGAGAGCCTGTGGCTGGTGATTTGATAGTCTGGGGCCTCTCTGGCTACCCATCTCTGGAAGTATAGAGTCTCCTGGCATCCCTGGGGCTTGCCCTTCCCAGAATGCTTTGTTCCTGTGGGCATAGATGTGGGCCAAGCACCTCCTCATGCCCTAGAATGCATCTTGGCATGGTGTATAAATGTGGAACTCATGCTCACACATGGCCCTTTCAGGACAGTAACTAAACCTCAGAGTCCCCTCCTGGCAGTGTGTCATAGCTATAGCTGTCTTTCCTATGTCAAGGGAAGAATCCTCTGGTCATAGATGTTTGTGCCACAGAGAGGTTGGGGCTGCTTTGGGCAAGGGCTGACCAATGTCAGGTGAGGTGGGCAGTTACCCTTTTCCCCAGGCTATATGATCCAGAGGCCCCGACTGTTCAACGCTTAGGTGTCTCCATAGCATTGCCAGTCATGGCCAACCAGGAAATATGCCCTTCTGGGCCTCCCCAATCTCCTCTTTGATTTTCTCCTTCCCTGGGTCACATCCTCCATCAAGCCAGCCCCAGGAACTTTGCTTCAGGCTCTGTTTACAGTGGTGCACTGGGGCAGCAGTGTCACCCCCACAGGCCACTGTGCCTAGTTCCAGGTGTCGTGTCTGCACTGAGGTCCTGAAGCCTATTCATCAGAGCCAGCCATAATCTCTCTTCCCCACCCTCCATGGGTCGTTTGTGCGTTCACATATGTGTAGACACAGGTATGTGCACTTGAATGTGGAGGGCAGAGGACAACCTTGGCTGCTGTTTCTCAGGTACCTCCCATCTTATTATTTTTTTTTTTCGATAAGGTCAGAATTGGGCATTGGATCCCCTGGGACGGGAGTTTCTGATAGTTGTGAGCTGCCCTGTGGGTGTTGGGTGCTGGGACTCAAACCTGGGTCTTCTGCAAGAACAAGTGCTCTTAGCTGCTGAACCACCTCTCCAGGTCTTTCTGTGCAGTTTAGAAGGAAGTAAAATTATCTGTCCCACTGGCATAGCTGCAAGGACTAAATTGGATAAGATGTTGGTGGTGCCTGGTCCAGCTTGTGGCAATTCAATTGGCTGGGTATGGTGGATACGCCAGAAGTACTGAGCTTGAAGGAAGTACAGGAGAACTGCCCACAAGTCTTGGGGTCTATCTCAGTCTTTGGGGGATACCACCAGGTGAGAGCCATTTGGTCCTGCTGGGTGGTTTCTTCCAAGAAGAAACAATGTGTAAAATGGGAGAAAGAACATTCCAGAAACAGCAAGAGAATCCTGCTCCCACCATGGCTGACACAGGCCAGTGCTTCTGAGTCCCACTTGCCCCTACCTTCTCCTCAGACCGCTCACACTCTGGCCTACCGAGAGGAAGGCAGGGTAGTTGTAAAAATTGCTTTTTGGAAAGCTAAGAATTATGGGGAATGACATTAATTTAAAAGCTTTTAAGGAGCCAGTTCACCTGTGAAAGCGCTCCCTCGGCGACGGCCTTCCTGTGCAGAAAGCTGCCGGGCCTTTAAAAGGATTTTAATTAATGTTGCCGAGAAACACACGGATGGCATTTAAGGCTGAAGTGAAGGAGCAAAGGCAACAGCCAGGAGTTTTACGGCGTGAAACTAGTTTTCTTGAAGGTGGCTGAACAGATCCCATGCGTTTAACCTCTGGCCACACAGCCAAGAATAAGCAGGGGATGCTGCTGGCCTCATCCCCACCCTCAGGATGGAGTGGCTGCCTCCACCAGGACCTTTGCCCCTGGATTTCCGTGGTCTTTTGAGAACTCTTCCTCTTACCTTGCTGGGTGGCAACCCTCTCACTGCCTGCCCAACCTGCTGTGACCTGAACTTGAACTCGACTCTCCTTGAACAGATGCCCAAGCTTGAAGGGTCCATGGGAAAGTGGGTGTGGGCCAACTGGGCAGGTGCCCAGGGCAGAGCTGCTTCATCAGACTGCTGCTGATGCCTCTGCTGGTTTAGATGGATGGCACTGTGTGGCCAGACAGCCGTGCCTCCTGAGACAGAGGTGACAGCCCTGTCCCCTGCTACCTTGGACCCTCTTGCATGAATACTCTTCACCCAACCTTTCACTCTTGGCATCTCTGAGGGGACTCAAGGTGAGTGAGGGGCATGACTGCCCCAGCTAGAACAGGGAGCGGGGAGGACCACACACAGAGAACACACTCACTGGCCTCTCTTCCTGTGCGTGTATCCAAGTCAGCGTTGGGTTGTATTCTCACTCTCTGTGTGTTTTTTTTCCTCCTCATCCCACCCTCTTGGGGGAAGTCCTTGGCTACTTGGCCACAATAACCCTCATCAATGTCCTTAGTCATCTGGGGACAGTTCCTACATCAACTTGTGAAATCAACCAGATGAGATAGAAGGTGGAGGAGACCCTATCTGCCACATTCAAAGGCCAAATTTCTGCACCCAGAGTCTATACACATTTGCAACACGGAAAGCAGATTCAGATTTGGGAAGAGCAGGCTGGAGTATGAGAGACAGCTCCTGCCCTCTAGGCTGGGAGATGGGAGGAATTTGAGAAAAACCAATGAATCAAGATGGTAAATAGGATGCAGTTCTATCCAAAGCTCCCATGATAGGGGGTCTTCTAAAAGGGCTACCAGGCTTCTGTGGAAGGCTTGATGGGATGCAGAAACCAGCTTAGGACCCTAGACCCCCATGGTCAGTCTACAAAGTGGTGGAAAGGCCAGAGGATGGCTGGAGGCTAGGGAGCCTCCCGTGGACAACACGGTGCTTGGTGACAGTAATGTTTTGGGATAGACAAAGAGAACCTGAGCTGTGAGAGAACCAGCTTGAGGCCAGTAGAGGGGATTAAAGATGGAGAGGAAATTCCATGCCTTTAGGACAGCCTTTTCTCTTCTCTCCTGGACAACAGTGGGAGTTCGTTCTTTACTTCCACCATGTAGATCCTGGGATTGAACTTAGATTCTTAGGCTTGGCAGCAAGCTCCTTTACTCAGTGAACCATCAAGCCAGCCCTTTATCTCTAAGTCAAATGTGTTAGCTTTTTCTGTCACCTGAAAAAAATACCTTTGACTCTTAGCTTCCATCCATGGTCACGTGGCTTTGTTGCTTCTGAGTTCATATGTGGTAAGGCAGAGCATCACAGTGAAAGGCATGGAGAAGCAGAAGCAGAGGGGAAGTGTCAGGAGCAAAGGCACAGCTTTCAAAAGCCCGGTCAGACCCACTTCCTCTGATGAGGCCCCCACCTCCCTAATAGTCCCCCATTTTGAAAGTAGGTTTGTTTTGAACAGTTTTAGGTTCACAGCAGTATTGAACAGAAGAGCCGGGGAAGTCCACGTACTTCCTGCCTGCCTCCTCCAATACTGTCCCTTCTCTCAGGTCATCTTTCATGCCACTTGGTCTAGGAACCAACATGGTATTAAATACACAAACACAATGAGAGGTGGCCTATTTACATGGTAGTTTCTCTGAGCCTGAAGTCTCTGATTTCATTTGATCCCTTTTGGGTCTCCTGTGAGTGAATCTCAGCCTTGTGTTCAGCTGGAATTTCTGTCTCTGGAGGGTGCAAAGGCAAGGTCACATAAGTAGATATTGACATCGATTTATTTCCTGTTATTATTATTGTTTGTGAACTCAGTCTGTCAGGCCTGTGGCCTTCCAAGACCATCCTTGCTATGAACAGGCAGTCTGGCGTGTATCTGGGATGTGTGTGTTCTTCCTCTCACTCCTGTTAGAGACACAGAGGAACTCACTAGCTTTTCCGGCAAGAAGCTGATAGGTAAAAAAATCCTCACCAAACTGTCAGGGCTGGGGCTGGAGAGATGGCTCAGCACTTGGGAGAGCTGGCTGATCTTGCAGAGGACCCAGGTTTGATTCCCAGTGGCCATCTACAGGAACACAACCGTCTTAACTCCAGCTCCAGGGGACCCAGTACCCTCTTGTGAACCCCATGGACACTGCACAGCCAAAGTACACTTACATATACACAGGCATCATGCTCATATATAAAAAATGAAGGTAAATGAAATCTTTTTTAAAATGTTAGCTCACAGGGTGAATGGGCTTGAGTTTCTGCTCTCCAGCTTGTCCACACAGACATTGCAGCACTGCGTCAGCTCTGGGGCAGGTTTCCCTAGGTTGGCACCAA
The DNA here is from genome assembly GCF_003668045.3 of Cricetulus griseus. Taxonomy (NCBI): domain Eukaryota; kingdom Metazoa; phylum Chordata; class Mammalia; order Rodentia; family Cricetidae; genus Cricetulus; species Cricetulus griseus. Next base: position 443,134,387 of record NC_048595.1, read on the forward strand.
TCCACACAGATCATCCTGCTTGTAAATTTCATTCTTTCCTTCCACCCATTTCTCTCTCTTAGTTTTGGGAGCAGAGGCTTGCTCAATGGCCCCACTTTGCTGGACATTGATTGATTCCCACCCCCATTTGTTCAGGTTTTTACTTAATAGGATAAAGTTGACCCCTAAGCTCTTTAGATGTATAAATGGAAGTCTGAGTACTGACACAGTTTTAAAACTTAAGTTTCCTTTCTATGTGGGTTGTGTTATTCCTATAGCAAAACTGTTGTTTTGAATATTTAAGGGGGTGGCAGGTAATACTTACACTCTATGTAAAGAGGGATGAGCATGATGGGCAAAGAGGCCCATGGCAGTGATGCAGAATGATCTGGAAGGAGCATGGATGCCTAATGGAAGGAGGAAGTGTGCATACATTAGGCTCAGTGAAGACAGCTTAAAAGGGGTTGAAGCAAGCACGGAAGGGTGTGGCTTGAGCTTGTAAACATGCTTCAAACGTTTTATAGATTCCAAATTTTCCAAAATATAAATATTTGTTCCATTTATGCTTAGGAAGCATGCTATGAAATGTGGCTTGGTGGAAGGCCCGCTGTGTCTTCCTGCCTCCTCCTCAGGTCCCCCACTCGCTGCTTCTTGAGACCAGGTTTGGCTCAGAGGTCTTAGCTGGGCTAAGCTCCCCTGGGAGGGCTCCCTAGATTCCCAGCCTAGCCATCTGTGGTTGGTGGTCCATTTCTCAGTTAAGTCCACTTGTCTGGGTCATAGTGGTCTCCAAGGCTGCCAGGGCTAACTTTTGGCTATCCTATTGAGTTTAGCAGACTTCCTCATTGCCTGCTCCTGTCCCATCAGCCTAGGATTCTCTTGGTTCCAGGGCATTTACCCTCTTCCAACATGGTCCAGAAACAGTTAGAGGTTGGATTTCAGAATGAATGGGAAGCCACAAGAATCTCTCAGGCAAGACAAACAGGCGGCAGAGACCCTGATCTTTTGTGATCCCCAGGGAAGGATCAAGCATGGGGCCTCTAGGTTGTGTGCACTGATTGACACAGTTTTCTCTCTCGTGTGCATCCAAGACACTGCAGCAGTGTTCCTGCTGCCACAGCCTCCCCAGCTCAAGTGGAATCAGCAGTGGAAACCCGTCTGTGGCTGCCTCTTTTCTGCCCAAGTACGGTCAATGCAGCACAGCTTGGATCTTTGAGCCTTAAGAGCTGTCCACACAAATCCTTTCAAACATGAAAAGCCAGCATGCTGGCCTCTGGCTTGCATCTCGGAGCTTTGAACTAGCGATTCGCCGGCCAAGAACGTGTTCTGAATGGCTGTTTTGCGTGGCAGGGGAGAGCTCTTGCAGACTCAGAATCTAGATCACTACCAGAAAATGGGAAGCGCCTGGTGATTTTGGAAGTAAATCCTTCCAGACTTAATTTTCAGGACCATGTGACTTCCCGAACTACAAAGAGCTCATTTTAGCTGCTGAGTGTGGAGCAGGCAGCAAGAACCACGTCTCCTACCAGCTTCAGCTGCCCTGGGAGTGTGACGTGGGAGGAGGGCTAGGGCAGGGGGTTTGCTTGGAAGAACATTCCCCTGGGGAGAGAAGAACAGGCTGGGTCTTGTGACGCTGGAACTTTGGGACTCTTGGAGGAACTGTGGGTCCCGAGGGACTTGAAGGCAGGGGTGGGATGTCTAACAACATTCTTCAGTGGCACTGGCTGCAAATTTCTGGTACTTTCTGGGCTACTCAACAGACAGCCAAGTGGCATGAGCAAAGGCCCCTACACAGGAAAGGAGGAAAAAGTAGAAGAGGTTAATACGCAGAGCGACTCTCCAAGGGCACAGTGTGTGGGGGGGGGAATTCCTGGGTACCCTGAAATAAAAGACTGGAGACATAGCAGGAGCAGTCCTCGGCTCTCTGATTCGGGCCTCATGTCCAGTACACAGCACTGCCCTCTCCAGAGCTTTCATCAGGAAGATAATAGATAGGGGATACGGAATTGGAGTGGCAGCGAGAGTTCCAGGGAAAGAATAGAAAAATAGGCAGCTTCATGTCAGAGAAGCGGGGGGGGGGGGGGACGAGGATGACGGGGGGGGGGACGGACACGTCGACTCAGAACTTTTGAGCCAGAACGTTACACTCTCATCACAAGCCCATTTGAAGGCCTCTTGGGCAACAGCTGTTGGTTATGAGGGCATTTCCTGAACAGCTCAATGCCACCTGCCTGTGGAAGCCTTGTGCAGAGGGGCCCCGCCCAGGACCATAGAGCGTCTTCTCCCTGCTTGAAAATTCACTCCTCTTTTGTTCTTTCTCTGGTACCGGATCAGAACCAAGAATTCAGCATGCAGCCGGTGGACAAGTGGACAAGTCAGGTGTGCAGATCTGTGAGACAGAAGAGGGAAATCTCCACTGGGTGGCGCTCTTCAGCCCGTCCCTGTGGCTTATGTCTATGTTCTTCCTTAGGGAACACACTTCCCTGCTGCACCCCAGAGGTGGTGGGACACTGGTGACCTTGAACTGCGCGGAGGGCAGGCAGGGAGGCTGGGATGGACCACTGGGTGGTAAGACTTTGCACTTGCTCACTGGTTTCAGCTGAACTCTCAGGTGGAGGCATACTGGGAGGCCGGAGCCGGATGGCTGAGGTCCTCAAAGTTGCTTCCCTACACACCAGGGATGCGGAGGACAACTGAGCTTGCTTGGCAGCCCCACCCAGCTGGGCGCAGAAGGCAAAAACTGGCTTCAGGAGGGATATACTCCTTTGGCTTCCAGGGATTGGCCGTTTCCCCTCTCCCTTGCCTCTGCGGCACACTGCACACCACTCAAGCCAGGCTTGGCTTCCGTCTGCTGGCCCTGCTCTTCCAGCCACCGGGAGTTTGGAAGGCAGCCTTCTGCTGGCTGCGGAATGGAAAGAGATGCTAGGAACAAAGCCACAGTCCTCAGCTCCAGCAGGCGCCATCTCCACCATCTTGGTACCTCAGTTTCCCTGTCTGCCCATGTTGGGGGCAGGTTTTCCCACTCTGTCTAAATCAAAGGTGCAATAACACCGTACACAAAAAGCTTTGGAAGTCGTGAGGAGATTTCGAAGCCTTCTTGAAACTGAGGTGGCTTAGACAGGAAGTGGGAGGTGTCTGCTTCACCTAATTCTTTGATGATTAAACATGACATCCCAGGCAGCATCAGTTATAACAACGCTTCAAACTGTCACATCTTCAAGATAGTGTTTGGTGTGTAAAATCTAACTATCATATGTATGTAGAAAAAAGCACAAAATACACATTTAAGTAAAAATAAAAAAATTACACTAAACACAAGATCAGGTACTGTTTATTTATAAAATAGCACATGCTTATTTTTACAAAAATCAGATCAACACATATATTTGCACCATTGTTTTAACATATGCCCAGAATCTAACTCTTTATTATCAAATATTTAAGTTTTTTTGTAAAGTACTTTTCTGGCCTGGTGTGGGGGACACACACCTATACTTAGCATACTCACTAAGCCAGGAGTAAAGAGTCCAAGGGCAGCCTGAGCTACAAAACAAGACCATTTCTCAAAACAAAGTGAAAGAAGTCTTTTGTTTTACCCGTAATTCTGACAGGAGCAAGTGCAGTTAAATCTCTACCGTCTAATCAGTCTAATCCAGCAAAAAACCAAGCAAGAATCAGAAATGATTTGCTTATTTTATAAGTTGCAAAAATACAAACCATGAAATCTACCCTCATGACCATTTTTTAAGTACATGGCCCAGAAGTGTTTGGTCTTTACCCTCCACGGAGCCGTCCTTACCCTTCACCCATCTCCTCTCAATCTCCATCCACAGAATGTTTTGTCTTGCAATTTGGAGTCTTTGAACCTGTTGGACAATCTCCCCCTTTCCCCTCCAGCCTTCCCCTTCCCTCAGTTTTTTTTTTTTTTTTTTTTTTTTTTTTTTTTTTTTTTTGATGGACTACACTACAGACCCAGCTCGAGGGGCATCTTGCAGAAATTGCTTGTGTGGATGGCTTCATTGCGCGCAAAGCCCTCTAGATTCTGTTCGAGTTTGTTACTATTTCTTTCTTTTATTTTTATTTATTATTATTTGTGTTTTTTCAAGACAGGGTTTGTCTGTGTAGCTTTTGGAACCTGTCCTGGAACTCACTCTGCAGACCAGGCTGGCCTCGAACTCATAGAGATCCACCTGCCTCTGCCTCCCCAGTGCCAGGATTAAAGGTGTGCGCCACCATTGTCTGGCCCATTTCCTTCTTAAAGGCCAAGGAACATTCACTAATGCAAGGCTACCTTGCCTCGTATCTGCCCATTGCCAATGGGCACGTGGGTTATTCCTCTCTCTGCTGTTGGTGACAATGCTGCTGTGAGTTGGCTGTGCTGTCCTCAAAGTCCCGTTCTACTCTTTGGTTGCATGTCTAGAAGCAGGGTCGCTGGGACATACAGCGACTCTATGTTTAACTTTGGAGGCTGGCATGCCATTCTTAGCAGATGCCCTGATACTCATTCCCAAAGTAGTGCACAAACCTCTGGTATCTCCACATCCTGGTCAACACTGGATGCTTTCTGTATTTTGGAAAGTAGCCCCCTAATGTGTACAGTGGCAGGAATGGATAGTCACTGAATTATCAAAAACAGTACAGCAGAAATGACACACTACACTCTTACCAGAAATTCTGAGTAGAGCTAAGTGCCAGTGTTTCCCTGTATGTCTGTGCACCTTGTATGTGCCTGGTGCCTGTGGGTCCCCTGGATCTGCAGTTTCAGATATTTTAGAGCTGCCATGTGGGTGCTGGGAACCAAACCTGGGTCTTCTGGCAGAAAAGCCAGTGTTGTTAACCAATGAACCCTTTGTCCAGTACCACATTAGTCTGATTTAAGTGCAGATAGCGGTGAGGGGGGGTGAGGAGTAGAGAGGAGATAGAAGAGAGGAAAAAGGAGAGAGGTAAGAGAGAGGAAAGAGAGAGGAAAGAGAGAGGAAAGAGAGAGGATAGAGAGAGGAAAGAGAGAGGATAGAGAGAGGCACATGAAAAAGATGGCACCTAATCAAGACAAGTAGACAATAACTGTTTTGATTTTGAGTTTTATTGCTCAAAAACTCAATTTACAAGGGTTAAGGATTAAGCAAAAGTTAAATAAATTTTAAGTAAAAATGTATGATCTGCTTTATTTGAATTTCTTATCTTAAAGGAATTTCCTTTTGCAAACGACATTGCCAGGTGGTTTTATGAGGTGCACTCTTTAAATGTAGGGTGAGAGAGGAGTGCTAAAATGGCCCAGTTGAAGGCTCCAGTCACTCTGGCCCTCAGGCGCACAAATTGTTTTTAACACCCGTGAGGACATGCTGAAAGATCCTGGGAAGACAAGCCCTCTCTGTATTGCTTTTGTGACTCACAGTACTGCCCTGAGATGTGCCCCACTCTCTGCAACCAAGAACAGTCATTTTAACATATTATTTTATTTTTAATTAGCATGAAAAGTGACAAAATTTCCTCAAGGCATTTTCATATGTGTGTTAGGGTCTCCCCCACCTGGTCCTCTCTGCTTGTTTCCTGTGCCCCATTCTTCCCCTGAGCACAGCACCTGTGAATAACAGTAATTTATTTTTTATTTTTTGAGATTATAGTGTAATTGCATCTTGGTACCTTGACATTCTCCCCATCTTTCTATCTTGTGTATGACCAGAAGCTTGTAGGAAAATATCCTGTCAGTCTCTCGAGGCTCACTCTTCCCCAATTCAGCACCCAGTGATGTTATGAGCTGTTGTCTCTGTTGGAATTTAAGAAAAGCAGCACTAGAGAGAAAGATGCGGTGTGACAGGGTTCAAGCAGAGGGGTTTCTTATTAGGGGAAAAAGATCATAAAAAGGGGAAAGGGGAGGGGGGATGTGATGTGGGGGACTCTTTTAAAAGGGAACACAGTGAGTGTGCAGAGGAGGTGCTCTTAGTGGCTGCAGCTGAGGGTGTGTCCTGTCAGAACCTCAAGGACAGGCCAGTACAGATGGCTGAACACTAACAGTCTCCACAGCCAGTGGGAGCCTGTGCACTTGGCTGCTTTGTTGAGACAGACGCTCAAGAGGTTGACGAGTAGAGGAAGCTTTTCACTTTGGGTGGTGTGTTGGTTGATTGTTTAATTGTCAACTTGACACAACTATAGTCATCTGCAAGGAGAGTCTCAGTGAGGGACTGTTGGGATCCCATCGGCCTGCGTGTGTGTCTGTGGGGGATTGTCTTGATTGCCTTAAGGCAGTGGTTCTCAACCTGTGGGTGGCAACCCCTCTGGGAAGCAATGACCTCTTTCATGGGGTTTGCCTAAGACCATCAGAAGGCACAGATATTTATATTACGGTTCCCAACAGGAGCAAAATTATGGTTACGAAGTAGAAATAATATTTTATGGTTGGGGTCACCACAGCATGAGGAACTGTATTAAAGGATGCAGCATGAGGAAGGTTGAGAACACTGCCTTAAGAGGTGTGGAAAGATGCACCCTAAAAGTGGGCATTACCATCCCCAGTTTGGGATCCTGGTCTGCATGAGCAGAGAAAGCTACCTGAGCACAACCTGCATACATTCATCATTTCTGTTCTCAGCTGTAGAGGTGAGGTGACCAGCTGTCTCAGATGTCTCATCCTAACAATGATGTGCTGTACCCTGGAACCATAAGCCAAAATAAATCCCTCCTCCCCTAAGTTGCGTCTTTATTACAGCAACAAAAATGAAACCAGGACAGGTGGTCCCAGCATGTCTATTACAGGTGGTCCCTGTGTTATGAGGCTTTTCACCTACAATTTTTTCCAGACAGGCTTTTATTTTCTTTTGTACTGGGCATTGAACCCAGGACCTCACTTCTGCTAGGCAAGCACTCTACCATGAGCTGTTAAACCATGGTGTGTGTGTGTGTGTGTGTGTGTGTGTGTGTGTGTGTGTGCGCGCGCGCGCGCGCGCGCGCATGTACCCTGCTATCTGGCCATGGGTCACTGATATCTGTGAGCACAAAAGGATGGATGAAGTAGGATGTGGGTCCCAGTCCGTTGGGCATGATTCCTGGGGTGCTTACCAGGGTGCCTATTTTAGAAAAAAAGAAACTGAGGCCCAGAGAGGGAGGGTTCTGCAGGCCAACAGCCTGGGGCAGCTGCTTTCTTCTTCACTTGGCTGTGACCCCAATGGCAGTGGATGCCCACATATCTTGGTGTCTTGCTCCCCTCTGGGTGACCGGCAGCAAGCTTATATTGGGCAGCCACCTCACAGGCATGGTTTGTGTGGTGGCCCCAGATGAAAGCCTTTGGGCCCTGCAGGCTTCCTGGTTGGTTTTGCTCACCGTCCTTGCCTCCAGCAAACAGTGGACTCTGTTTTAATGAACCATGTTTTCAATGGATGCCGTCTATATCATATGTAGGCAAATGACTATTTTAACACAGTTAAAAGAAGTCAGAAAGCTGGAAAAGTTTAAGAAGTTCCATGTTTGGCTGGTCCAGGTGACAAGTTGGTTCCCTCTAAGACCACAGGTTTCCTGCTGTAATGAGAGCTGATCCCACCCCTAAAGGAGCTACTGGCTCCTCCCACACCTAGAAAGGTACTGTTGGCCTAAGAGAGCTACAGCGCCTCTCTCTGTCCCCCGCTCCTGAGTGGAGTGTAGACAGAGTGCTAGAATCCCTTTGTAGCAAAGTGAGGGCTCTTAATGGGCCCTGTTGCTTCTTGTCCCTACCCCCAGACTTCTAATTGTGAACTTTCTCATGAAAATAACAAGGCCCAGGTTTGCCAGAGACACAGCGTGTGGCATTGCTCTTCTTCATGGAAACCCTGTCTCTTTCTTTTCCCTCCAAAACACAGATGGGGGCTGGAGGCATATCCTGCTCACCCAGGCCAGGGCTGCAATAACCCTCTTGGTGCAGCTGGCTGTCCCCAGGACCCCTGCGGGCTCTGCAGTGGGAGTCACAGTGGAGAAGCATTCGTACTCCCTTCTGCCATGACACTCCTGGCCTGGCACCCTGGACTGTGGTGGCTTTCCCATGGAAGGCGAAACCCAGGCAGGCCCGGAGGTTAGCTATAAACACTCCCCAGTGCCAGCGCCTGTGAACGACCCGTTCCCTCCATGTGCAGGAATGTATTTGCAGCCTAGCTCATCACTTTGAAGATGAGTCCAAACTTTTATTCACATTTATTGACAGGAAGTTGTTTTTCAAAGCTGCAGGCGGCAGGTGGGCTGCGTGCCAATCGGCTCCTGCACCTTCTTGAGCTGGTGTGCACTGGGGACAATAAATTGCACCCCCCCCACCTCACTCCTTTTTCCTGCAAATTTGCCCAGAGGTTGAACATTACTTTTTCCGTTCATAAAGTTTCTTCCTTTTAAAACTTTTTTTTTCTTGTAATAGAGAAAATCATTTATTGGGAGTGCAAAGGTTTCCTTCTTCATTTTCCCTCTGAAATTCCTCAAAAATGTTTAGTGCTGTCCACACTCTCTTCCTTGCCCCTTACTGAGCGGATGTTCCCTGCAAGTGTCCCCGGCCCACCCCCTCCAGCTGAGCAGTCCCCTGGGCTGTCTGCCACAGTCCTCATGTGGTTGTAGGAGGCAGCTAGGCTCTGCTGCGCACAGGCCTGGGGCATGCTGGGAGACAGGAGCCTCTCTAGCTCATTCTGAGGTCTGGGTTCTCCTTTCCAGACATTTCTTTGGGAACCTGTGGGCTGCTGGGAATGGGGACATATGGTGGTGGTGGTGGTGACTCCAGCCATTTCTTGGTACCTCTCACCTGCAGACTTGTCCTCCCTTCCCCAAGTCACAATCTCTTTGCCTTCTTACAGTCACCTTGGTGGCTTCCTGACTCCCCACTGTCTCTTTACTCTCCCATACTTACATGGACTTAGACACTGTCGGTTTCCAGAAGAATGTGAGTGTGTGAGTTTCCTCTGGGTTTGCAGCCAGACTGTGCCCTGTCATCTGGATGCTCAGGAGGTTGTGACTAGAGACCACACCAGCATCCTCTAGTGTGCAAATGACTGACCATGGGATAGCTGGGGTGCATAGTGACGGCCGCAGGAATGCATGTCCCATGGTGGGACTCCTGGAAGAGTTTTGATTTTGTCTATTGAGTGGCCAATCTGCCTTATTAGTTTGTTTTGGTGTGTGCATATTACTAAAGAATTTTAGTTTTAGTTGTGTGTGTCTGTGTTGAGTGTGTGTATATGTATATGCCAGTGCTTTCTGAAGCCAGAAGTTGCTGAATGTCCTGGAGCTGGAGACACAGGTGGTTGAGAGCTGTCTTACATGGGTGCTGGTAACTGAACTCCATCCTCGCTCTTAATCACTGAGCCACCCCCCTGCCCTTGCTGTAGGTTTTCTGACCTCCAGGGGGGCCCAAATTCCCAAATTAACAGGCTTTGGGTGCTAGCTTAGGTCTAAAATTTGCACAGGTTAGCTCTGTGCTGGGCTGGGGGGGGTGTCTGTGAGGGACTTGGAAGGCTAATTGGATCTGTTGTGGAAGAAATAGGAAGGGCTGTGGTCAGCTCTGGTATAAAAGAGGGCAACCAGCTTGGGTGTGTGTGCAAGGCATCCAGGTAGCCGCCCTTCGAGGTCAGTGTGAGAGTCTTTATTATGTGCTATTCCCAAGATGGCACTAGAGTAGTGAGGCAAGCTGTCAGGGGTAGGCACAGGCTGCCCTGGATTCTCATCTCTCCTTGCGGTTCTGTGAGCCCTCTGCTCATCCCCGAGTAAGAGCTCTGAAGACCCCAGTAGGCTCAGGTAACTGGAGAGCTTGCACCACCGAGGATGCTAGAGGCTAGTCATGCTTACCCATCCACCCTAGCTTTGGTGTCTCATCCAGGAAGTGGTAGTTGGGTCTGTTGGCTCTGTTGGGGGTTCTGGGAGCTCCTGGATAGGCTTGATGCCTATTGAGGCAGTGCCACATGGGTGAGTCCATGAACACCTCACTGAAGGGCTGCCGTGTGCATTGCTCCCACTTTCGGGATGAGAGCCAATGGTCCGAGGCTCTGTCCAGCTAACCCCTGGGGTCATCGTCACCTATGAGAACCCAGAAGGACTAGAACGTGTAGCAGAGCCATGAGCCCAGCACTCCTGTTGTGCTGCCCTCCACTGGACTCTCGTGGCAGGGGGTGGGGCGGGGGCTCCCTGGGCTCAGCAGAGGACTCCTCCTGCCCCCCACATCAGGGTCTTTTCACTCCCTCCTCCTGGCATGTGCAGGCCCGTTCTCGGGTAGCTTTCATCGCTTTGGGGGGTGTTCCTTCCACATTCTCAGGTGGAAGTGTTTAAGTACAGTCCCAGAAACCACCCCTTTGGATCAGCTACCCCGGCGTGGTGCCCCTGCAAATGGGGCCCACATGTATGGTGGTGCCGGAGGGAGACAGGCCGGCTTGCCAGGAATGTGGCTGGAGCCTCTGGGCGTGGGGACACATTGAAGAAGTGATGCGGTGAGCCCACAGGGAAGCAGGGAAGCGGCGGCTTCCTCTGCCTAGAAAGGCTGGGGAGACCTCCTCAGAGAGGGTGGGTCTGCCGCGCCGCCAGATGCTGAGAGGTGGCATGGGAAGATGGCGGGTGTTCCTGTGCCTGGGGCTACTGGAGTGGCTTCACGCTAATGGTCTTGGCTCCATTAAAGTCTGAGTTGGTGTCACCTGACCACTATCTTGAGTACTTCCTGGAGATACAGTGGCTTGTGTGGCAACTGGGTGTGAGAACGGTGCTCCCTTCCTGACTGCCCGCTCAGCTAGCTTGTCTTGAAGTTTCTCTCAAAACGCCCAACGCTGAGGACATGCATAGTCATTTCCACCCTAGCCTTGGAACCGCTTTAAAACAAGCCTTATGGTTAAGCACGCAGCTCTAGAAGATAAAGTGACTTCCTGTGGTCTCGGTGGCCCCGGGGGACTGGCACTTGGGCTGACCACCCCGCAGCCACTCTCTGCTTGCTTCCATTCTGAGATATGTTGACATCCCAGGCTGTCTCTTCTACCTCACAGAGTAGTTCTTTTTCACTAGTGTGTCTAGACTTGGGGTCAGGTGGCACTGGGGTAGGTGTGAAAATCTTGCAGAGCTGGACTTGAAGTTAGTGGAAACCAGAGGCTCTGGTACTGGACTGTCTGCTCGTCCCTGGCCATGCTCAGGGTGGGGCTGGTTGAAGTCCAGCCCACAGTGTGGTCTTCTGAGGGCAGCACTCTCCAAGATTTTACTGCATGAAGGATGCACAGAGGGTGAACTGCTGCTGGGAAAATGTCCGAAGAGATGAAGCTTAGCCAAGAGCTGGGCCAGGCAGCCTTTAGGATCATTGTGCCACCTCCTAATTGGGAATTAGGAATTGGACCCAATGGGAGGCTAACACACACTTTGAATGCTCTTTCTGGCCTCCCCTCTGCCTGTGGAGCTGCCTGTTCATCTCTGACCACTGTAACAGGTACTGAAATATCTACCGGATACAGACAGAACCAGTTCTCAGGGTCTCTTGGGCCTGACCCTCATGGGCTCCAGCCTCACTTCTCTCTAGACCCATGGGCCTGTTCACAAATGTCATAGTTAATATCAGATGCCAATTTGACATGAACCTTGGAAGACAGAATCTCAACCGAAGAATTGCCTGTGGCCTTGCTTATGAGGCATTTTCTTAATTACTAATTGATGTAGGAGGGTTCACCTTCTGGTGGGGGATAGCATCCCTAGGCAGTTGGTCCTAGGTTATATAATAAAGGTAGCTGAACAAGCCAGAGGGATCAAGCCAGTAAGCAGTCTTCCTCCATGGTCTCTGTATTAGTTCCTGCCTCCAGGTTCCTGCCCTGAGTTCCCTTCATGATGGACTACAGGCTGTAAGATGAAATAAACCCTTTCTTCAGAATACTTTTGGTCATGGTGTTTATCACAGCGACAGGAAAGCAAACTAGGCTAGGAATCCCATCCGTCATGGGTCTCAGTTGTCCTGTGGGACCTACCTCTGCTGCTCTGCTCTGCTCTGGTGGGTCTCTGTGGAGATGCTCTCTGTTTGGCCACTGAGGAGGCAGAGAAGTGGCAGTTAACTTTTCACAGCCATGCAACAACCCGTTTGTCCCGAAACTTCTGGCTTTCCGTGAGAAACTGGGAAGCTAAGACTAGAATAGTAATACCTCTGTCTCGGGGCCAGTCTTAGTTCTTCCTCCCTGAGAGGCCATTTCAATCAGTGCAGTAATTCAACTGATCTGCCAGTACTGAGTTTATGGTTCAGCTAAAGCCATCATGGTCAAGGAAGCGAAGGCAGAAAGAAGGTAGGTGAGGCTTGGCAATATTGAGGTAATTCTTGCTTTGCAACTGGAACAGTTTGTGCCATAGGTGCCAGCTGGAGCACCCAGAAGGATGCTCCAGGGGTACCCAACTGCCAAGACTCAACATCTGGTATTCACTTCCTAACCTGGATGTTTGGGACTCTCTCCTGACATTCTCTAAGGGAGCCAGCCCTTGGTAGGTACCTCTCAGAGTTTATGTAGCACCTGGCTGGGAAGGAGCATGAACTCTGCATAATTTAGTGTACCGTGTTGTGTTCGAGACAGTGCAGCCAGCACAGCATGCTCACCACTCTTGTGTTTAGCTAGAACTGATGGTCAGCACTTCCTGCTGAGTGTGCTCAGAGCTGCTTCTGGCTCTGCTGGTTAGAGGCTGACCCTGGTTCGGTTTCCTGGGCTTTCCTTCATTTGTAACACAACTTCTGTGAGGTGAGGGGTGTGGCAGGGCTCCAGCTGCTGGAAGATAGTGGCTAATCTTGAAGCCATTGCTCTGATCTTGCTTCTGGGACCTCTTGCTCTGAGACAGTATATTATATCTCCACAACGCTGGTTGTTGACTTAAATTATTCCGTGTGTACGTGTTCATATGTGTGTACAGATCACTCACGGAATCTGGAGCTTCCCTATTCAGCTAGGCTGGCTGGCCAGGCCTGGAGCCCCATGAATCCTCCTGTCTCTATCTTCCCAGTACTAAGGTTACAGGTGTGTGCACCACACTGGGCTTCTAACATGGGTGCTGGGAATTGAACTCAGGTCCTCATGCTTGTAAGCTATACCAGCTGAGCCAGCTCCCCAGATGATGGTCTAAAAATGCCCAAACGCTCGGACTGCGAAAGACCTGAACAACTGCCATCAACTTAGAAGCCGTTTCTTTCCAGTGTCAGTTTTGTCATTTCATTTGCTGGTTGGTAAGCATATACAGAGATGTCTCTTTTACAAAGTCAAAATTACGGAAAAATCTCAGTGGCAGAGGCCTGGAGATGGTGGAGAAAGGCTCGTCAGCAGGTAGGGATGGATGTGTCCCAGCCCTGGAGTGAGCTCTGTCAGAACACACTTCACACCTGGTTCCCATGAACTGATGAATGAGATACGCTCAGAAAGTCTTTTTCTCGATCGATGCTGGAGAATGTTGGCTAAAACATAACACATATAATAAACAGTACTCATGAAAAGATCAGGGCCCAAGCCAACGAGGAAGTAGGAATCAGGACAGAGAGCACTGCTGGGTTGAGCAGAGGCTGCTGGGCGGCACAGGACAGCCTGAAGGAGGTCACCCCAAGTGTCCACCTAAGGAGCTCCTGGCTTTTCGTGGTCAAGCAGAAACAAGAAGCAATCATGGAGCTTATTAAGTTAGAAGTGGATCCTTCTGCAAGGGCCCTTGCTGAGCGCGCGTTCAATCCCCAGTACATCATGGTTGCATGTACTTGGTAGTGGTACTTGGGAGGTGGAGGCAGGAGGATCAGGAGTTGCCGGGAAACCTGGGATACATGAGACCTTATCTCAAAAACAGTGGGAGGGGTAGGCTGTGAGACAGCTCAGTGAGTAAAAGCGCTCACTCTGCAAGCTTCCTGGTGGAAGGAGAGAACTGACTCCCGAAAGTTGTCCTCTGACCTCCACATCTGTGGGATGCCACTTGTACACACAGAGACTCTCGTGTGCACACGCACATCACATACAGGCTCACAAACACACATAGCACACTCACACACATATGCACACACACGCACATGTACATTCACAGGCAACACACAAACACATGAGCACGCACACACACCTGCACAGCACACACACTCATACACACTCACACACACACACACACACACACACACACACACACGAGTGTGCACACTGATAAGAAAGTAAAAAATAATCGCTTCGCTTCTTTGAAGAAGGACAAGTGAAGACGAAGAAACAAATCAATCAAGCAGACAAACAACACCAACAAACCCACCACTGGCACAAGGGCCTCACAGAGACTCTCTGCACCCCGGCCTGACTCAGAATAGAAGAATCAGTTGTGTATGAGAATTTGTATCCACTCTTTTCTGAGCACGGTTGGGGCTTGAAATGACACTAAATGTCTTGAAGCCACTAGCCTAAGACATTAAGGTGTGAAACCTAGCTGGCAGGTCTCTACAGCACCTGACAAACAAACAAACACCTGCACAACTCCCGTGGCTGCACACAAGGAATTCCCACAGATAACCCCGAGGAAGATGTTCTCAAAATCCCAAAGTGTCCCCCCGAGTCGAAAAATAACCCGAGCATGTATAACAACGCAAGAGTAAACTCCTAATGGAAGGGCTGGGGAGGTGGGCACAGTGGGCAGAGAACTAGCTGGGCAAGGGCGAGGACCTTGTAAAAGCTGGGTGAGTATGCCAGTCCGGCTGTAATGCCAGTGCGTGGAAGGCACACACAGATCCTGGACAAGCTAGCTAGCCAGACTAGCTGCATTGGTGAGCTCTGGTTAAGTGAAAGGCCATGTTTCAATATATAAGGTGGAGAGTACTAGAGAAAGACATCCAGTGTCAACCTTTAGCTTCTACACACCTGTGCGCACGTGTGCTTACACACGTGTGAACACACACATGTGCACATGCTATACATACACATGCCAAAACAACCCTAAGTGTTTCAGGCAATGTTAGCAAATGCAATTAAAGAAAAAGTAAAACACAGGAAAGATTAAATCAACAAAAACCAACACAAGATAAGGAAGATTCAACAAGATCAAGAGGGAAAGTCCAGGGATTTAAAAAAAAAATAGAGATAGAAGTTTGACATACCCTCACGTTAGGTTAAAAAGCGAAGCAGACGCAAATGTTTGGGACATCAGTGAAGAACAGGGAGGAGTGTAGTGAACTCCTGGGAATAGAAATGGCATCAAAAGCTTGCATGAGAGAAGCCGGTACAGCATAAGCACAGTGGAAGCCCTAGCTGGAGAGAAGTGAGAACAGGACCTACTCAGTATTGAAAGAGGCTGCACTAGTTTGCTTTCTATTGCTGTGGTTAGACGGTGACCAAAAGCAGCTTGGGGAGGAAAGGGTTTATTTTAGCTTACAACTCCCAAGTTACTCTCCATCACTGAGGGAAGTCAGGGCAGGAACTCAAGGCAGGAACCTGGAGGCAGGAACCGAAGTAGAGACCACAGAGGAGTGCTTCTTACTGGCTTGCTTCCCATGGCTGGCTAAGCTTGTTTTCCTTGTACAAACCAGGGCCATCTACCTAGGTGTGGCACCAACCACATTAATCAAGAAAATGACCCCACAGATTTGCCTACAGGCCAATCTAATGGAGCTATTTTCTCAGTTGAGTGACAGGGACCTAGTTTCTTCAACATGTAGATATCCAGTTTTCTAAGCACTGTTTGGTGAAGAGGCTCTTTCCTCTGAGGCCTGTTCCGGACCCCTGGGTTGAAGGTCAGATGGTCATAGCTGCAAGGCTTTATTTCTGGGTCCTTGCCATTGTCTGTGTGTCTGCTTTTGTGAGCGCCCTGATGTGTTGGTAACTGTGTCCAGCCTCCAGGTTGTTCTTGCTCGGGACAGCTGTGACTTGGTGCTCCCACGGGAATTCTAGGAATGCTTTTCTTTGTTCTGTGAAGCATGGTATTGGAATTTTGATGGGGACTTCCTTGAATCTGTAGATCTTCTTCAGTGGCATAGTCAATTTTACAATATTAATTCATCTGATTCATAATCATGGGGGCTTGTTTCTATCTTCTCATGTCTTTAATTTATTTTATTATTATTATTGTGTGTATTGTGTGTGTGTGTGTGTGTGTGTGTGTGTGTGTGTGTGTGTGTGTGTGCCATAGCAAACATACAGAGG
Source organism: Cricetulus griseus (assembly GCF_003668045.3). Classification (NCBI taxonomy): domain Eukaryota; kingdom Metazoa; phylum Chordata; class Mammalia; order Rodentia; family Cricetidae; genus Cricetulus; species Cricetulus griseus. The sequence continues at coordinate 443,150,439 of NC_048595.1, forward strand.
CGGAGGACAGATTTGGGGAGTTGTTTCTCTCCTTGTACTGTCAGTTCTGGGGACTGAAGTTTGTCTTAGCAGCTGACTCATCTCACTGACTTCTAACCATAGTTCCTGCGAGAATTTGGTACTTTCTGTGAGAGAATCTGTTGTCAGATAGTAAGGTATCTTATTCTCATGGTGGCCAAGTGATCTTCCCCCCTCACTTTCTCTGTCTCTCTCTCTGCTCTCTCTGTCTGTCTGTCTCTGTCTTTCTCTCTGTCTCTCTGTCTCTCTGTCTTTCTCTCCTCTCTCTCTCTCTCTCTCTCTCTCTCTCTCTCTCTCTCTCTCTCTCTCACAATGACCACGTGATCACTCCCTTGGTGGCCATGTGATCACACCCTCTCAATGCTTCCACCTTGACTCCATCTGCCATGATGTGATGCAGAAAGAAGAGCCTTGCCTTAGCTTTGCAGATGTTGGTGCTTCATTCTTTGGCTTCTAAACTGTGGGCCAAATTACATATATCCTCTTTATATTACTCTGACCTTTTGTGATGGAATGATATATGAAGGAATGTAGTTTCTTCATAGGACTTCTAAATTTAGCAAATAAAAACACGGGATACCATGCATAAATTTCAGATTAATAACAATTAGTTTAGAGCATATCTCATTCAGTATGGGACACAGGTGTGGTAAAAAGTCTTTTGTTGCTTATGTGAAATTAAATGTGAAATGCTTGCCCTGGGTTGTTTATCAAAAGCCTTCCTGGCATCTGTTGGGATGATCACATGGATTTCATCCCTTCTCTGACTGATATCATTTATACTCACCGACATCCTGGCATAAGCTCACGTGGTCGTGGTGTAGGTTTTCACTGCAGACCTCTGCTCTAGCTGTGCATGGAGGAATTTGGTATGCAAGTTGTAAGAGAAATCTGGGGGAAAGATTGTGCTGGGTTCTGAAAATGAACTATTCTAATTTCATTGCTAATTAATCTTTAAATTTTTTATTATTACTATTTTTTAATTAGGTGCTGTATGACTTTATTTAGCACCAGTATCTCATGATCTTGTATAGCTTGAAAGGCTTTGCCAACATGACAAGGCACCTTGTGGAGGCAGACCTTTTCCTTTGTGGTTCCATTCAGATCCCTGAGGGGACTGACTTGGGCTCCCAGACTGCTGGTGCAGGACACTTTCCCCTGCCACTTTTCCTTCCTCATGGCTCCCTGTGGAGAAGATGGTTTCTACTGAGTAGGGCTGATCTCCACCTCTTTCTATCGAGTGATATCCACTTCTTCCTATTGAGTAGGGGTGATGTCCTAGTCTTCCACCTCCAAGCTCTGGGGGTGTGGTCCTTCAACTCTCTCTCCAGGCAAGGACTGGGAGACTATCTGGGTGACAGGTGGAGAGGATGTTGGAAGTCCTTTGGGCCATGTTGCCTGACTGGTGAGTCAGTATTGAGACTAGACCATTTGATCTTTCGCTCTCCACCTCCTCCCCTGTCCTCTGTCTCCTCTCTGTCTCTCTCTCTCTCTGTCTCTCTGTATCTCTCACTGTCTCTCTCTCAGTCTCTCTCTCTGTCTCTGTCTCGCTATCTCTCTTCATCCCCTCCCCCCTCTCCTCTCTCTTCTCTCTCTTATCTCTTTCCACTCTTTCTTCTGTCTCCTCTCTCTGCTGTCTCTCCTCTCGCTTTCGATTGTGTGGAACTTAGGAGGAAGATGGTCATGTGTATATTAAGCCTGGAATCTTCGTACCAATCTGCAGCTCACATGACCGGCATTTGGCAGCTTGTCATCAGGAAACCTTCTGTTCTGAGATTCTCTTCTCCAAGTTCAGTCATGTGAGGCTGTTAAAACACTTGTTTATGTTTTAAAATTATACCCCCATTGGCAAATCCCCATGGTGTGCATTTGTTGTTTCTTTATTTCTGACTAATTGGGCTTCTCAGTGGCTTGCCTTTTTTTTTTTTTTTTTTTTTTTTTCAGAAGCAGCTCAGAGACTTCCTCATGGATCTCGATCATTCATTGAATCTTCTTTTCTATTTTACTGGTCCCTTTAATGTTTTATGTGCCTTCTGCATGGATATGTAACGTTTTTATCTAGAGCCTTGACTTGATATCTCCCCGGTACTGCTCAGGAAGTATTTGAGTCCTCTGATGATGAGCAGGGCACAGCACTGCTTGGAACACAGTCAGTACCATGTAGATGGTGGCTGTGAGGGGTGTGACAGCAAGGTGCTGTGGATGTGAGTTCTTCAAGGGCTTGTCAAAAGCTGGTCCCCAGGGCAGTATTGCTGGGATACCTAACCTGTAAGAGATGGGGCCTGATGTCCATCCAGGCTGGTCCCCAGGGTGGCTCTGCTGGAAGGTGGTGGAAATTGAAGAATACGGGACCCAGTGGGATGAAGAGAAGCCAATGAGACATGTCTTCAAAGGAAGAGTGTGGAATGCTTTCTTTGCTTCCTGATCACAAGGTGGTCAACTTTGCTTTGGGCCTCACCATGGATCCAAAAGCAATGTGATCATAGGCCCATGGGCTATGCAAAGTCAGGCAGGGTGAGTGTTGAGCTGTTCTCTGGAGTCTTCATATATTCAGATATGTAGTATTGTATATTGGTAATACTTTTTCAGTTTGGATATTATCTAGATTCCACACATGAGAAAGTATTTGTTTAGCCATTATGAAGATTCCTCAAGAATTTGAAACTAGAACTACCATATGATCCACACTGGGTGTGCACCCGGAGACACATGGAACAGAGACTTCACGCTTGCAGCAGTGTTCATGCCTCGCAGCTACCAAGTCAAGGAATTGTTAGGTGCCCATCAAAGAGAGGGAGAGCTATTATACAAGATTATAGAAACCCGTTAGTCGATTTGATTTTAATAAGAAATGCAAACAACTTCAAGTTCTCCCTAATACACACACCAAGCAAAACAATAAAACGAATGACATTTTTGTACCTGCCTGTAACAGACGCACCAGGGAGTGACGTGGCGTCCTGTTAAATACTGTTACCATTCCCTTGTCGATACTCTGCACACGAGTCTTACGTTACATTCGTGAATGCAGACACCATGGACTCTAATTTTTATTTCTCATATTTCCCTTGTGTGGATTTTAATATCTGGCTATATTATTGTTCTAAAACAAGAACAGATGGAATTCAAAGACAGAAAATGTGTTATTTTCAGAAAGCAGTAAACATTTCGTGACTGACACGACTCTCATAAATCTCTCACGGTCGTCAATGGTGGTGTTCTCAGTACTGCCTTCTCCATAATTACATACCCTTTGCATTCCTGCTATTAATTTTGAATTTTGTCTTCTTCTCCTCACTAGACACTAAGGTTGATTTTGTGAGTCCACTTTTATTTGTCATTTTTATTGTATGCTTGTCTTCGAGATGCTTTTGCATGTAACCTTTCTCCTAACTTTCTTTGAATTGATTCCAATTTATTCTATTTTTAAAGAAATCTGACCTCAGTTGGGTAGCTTGTTCATTAATTTCCAATCTGTCATTTCTATAAATTCCTACAGAACCATTTTGACTACCTCCTAGTTAATGGTATTTTATCACTGTTTAAAGTATTTCTGTTCCCAGTATGATTTATTCTTTGACACCACTATTTTCAAATTTATTTTTCTTAATGGGTGGGCCTTCATGAACATAGCCAACTCTTATTCAGTTTCATTATGTGTCAATAATATGGTCTACCTAACAGTGTTCCTTGAAGCTGGTTGAAGCTTGCTTTATAGCCTCAGAGAGAAGCTCACAGATTCAAACACAAGGTTCCCTCATGTGTTGGATGTGAGTCCTGTTCTCTGTACCTTGATGGGGTAGCTTATAGCTGCCTGGAACTCCAGCTCACACTGGAGGTGATCTGACATGGCTTTCTGGCCTCTTCAAGCACCTGTGTGTGTGTGTGTGTGTGTGTGTGTGTGTGTGTGTGTGTGTGTGTGTGTGTGCGTGCGTGCGCTCGAGCACTCACACACACACACACACACACACACACACACACACACATCACATCACATACTTAAATTGTTGCAGGCTGATGTCTGTGTGAGCCCATTAAGTTAAGCTTGTGAGTTGTATTCTGGTCCTCCGGGTGCATAATTTTGGGGGGATGTTGAATATTAAGATTGCTACTTCCAAATTGTTATGGATTTATTCAATCTTCATGTTGTAAGGTCGTTTTGTTAGACTTGTCTGTTAGTACCCTGTGTGACAATTTCTATCCACAGAGACACTTATGTTCTCATTGGCTTTGTTGGCCCCATGGTTCTACCTGTTGCCTTGGATGTCCTTGTCCCCTCCACAGCCTTTTTCTAGCCCACTGTGGGGACAGTACTATGTTGTCCTCAAGCCTGGAACATTCTCCGGCACTCCCCATCTGTCACCACTGTTCTGTTAATTTCACTCAAGCATCCTTTGTGTTGGGAACCCAGCTGAGGCTCTGGATGGGAGGATCCCATGACCCTCAAGAGTACTGGATGGCTTGAATTTCTTCATTCTGGAGGTCAGTGGATTCACATCTGCCTCCCCTATTAGATTGGCCAGTGCCTAAAAGGCTTGAGGAGATCTGCATTTCAGAGACGATCATGGCTATTAAGATGGTAGACAGAAGGTCAGGGAGATGCCGGACTTCAGGGCCCAATTAAGCTACTGGTGGCTGGAGCTGGGAGAGTTGTGTATAGACTCAAAAGCACAAGAGCAGTAGGCACAGCTTTCTGTTTGCTGTGGTTGAGGGCCAATGCACTCTCTGCATGTGTGCATGACCAACACAGGCCATGGAGGACTGACCATGCTTTGAGCTGACTGAGTTGTACAGTCAAGGGGGACTTGGCAGAGCAGTAGTTCCTCAGGACTCAGGGAACACTGTGAGGGTCATGTCCTGGTTCGTGAGTGGACACAGAGGGTGTGGCTGGCAAGCATTTGGAATGCTGAGCTTGAGGGTTGGGGTAGGTTCTACATGATGGGTGACTGTAGCAGTAATAATAAAAACCCAGAGATTGATGTTGGGGTTCAAGCTGAAGATCAGAAAAGCAAAGCAGCCAGCCACTCGAGAGTTCTTACCTGTAGCAAGGCTGGTTCAGTCCTGTCTTCAGCGTGACTGCAGACTGAATACCCTGCACTCCTGTTTCCACCCGCCTTATATTCCTCTCTAGTGCTGGGATTAAAGGCGTGCACTGCCACAGCCTGGCCTCTATGGCCAACTAGTGTGGCTAGCTTTGCACTCTGATCTTCAGGCAAGTTTTATTGGTTAGATCATAAACTATACATCATCACAGGTTACTGTGAAGCTGGGCAGGAGCTCTCTATACTCAAGGGCCCGGGTCTGGTCCTGGGGGCATCTGCACCTTCATTCACACACATTTCTAAAGCTGTTTTTCAGAGCTAGCCTGGACTGGAGAGGCCCAGAGTAAGTGGGTGCTGGGGGAGTGTGAGATCAAGAAAGATCACCCCTGGGGCACCAGCAGGAGGGAGACTTGGGGCGTCTGAAACCTCCAGGCACTCTGGTTAAAGGCTGCAGGTTCAACTCAGTTGAGGCTCTGGGATTCCTGATTGGAAGCTGCCGGCGGTGTGGGTACCTGGGGCAGCTCATTTAAGGGTGGCACACTGTGGGGCATCCCACATGTCTGGGGCTTATCTAGCTCTTCCTGGTCAGTCCTGAGTCGGAAATGGAACAAAGTGAGACAGCTGCCTGTCACTCTGGACTACAGCAAACACTAGCTGTTGTCCTGTGTAGCTCCACCCTTAGTGAATGCCCATCATCTGTTTGGCCATGGGAAAGGCACCGTCTTCATGAGGTGCACAGAGTTTCCCATAGAAAGGGTGATGGCAGAGAAGGCATACCCGCGCCCCTGACTTGCCCTCCCTCCCTACTGCCCTGCAACCCTGTCCATGAAGCAGGGAAGGGTGCCTGCCCATTCACAGAGAAGGGAATCCAGGGACAGAGGACACCAAATGAACTGAAATGACCCAGGATTGGAGGAGGCCCACAACAGGCTGTGTTTCTTCTCTTCGTAGGACCCATAGGCAGGAATTCCTGCTATTGCGGAATATTTGTGAACACTGTAAAGATGTGTCTCTGCCTAAGGTGCCTTCTGATTGGTTTAATAAAGTGCTGAATGGCCAATAGCTAGGCAGGAAGAGGTTAGACAGGATTTCCATGGAGAGAAAGGAAGAGGAGAAGAAATCTAGGTGCTCACGGGACACCAGGGGGATGCTGAACAGGAAGGCACAGAGTAGAGTACTGGAGTTACATGGCAAAGCATAGATTAATAAAAGCAGGTTAATTGAAGTTATAAGAGCTTATGAGATAATGGCCAAGCTTTCAAAATTAATAATAAGTCTCCGTGTCGTTATTTGCTGGCTGGTGGTCCCCCACGAGAAAATACTACTACATCCTGCTCATGTGCTTTCCAGGGAGCAGAATAACAAAGCTGCTTGGGGACAGGTGACCTGAGAGGACAGCCAGGACTGGAGTGCAGGTGTCTGACGAAGGGAAGGTTCCTTCAGGAAGTTTGATCCAAGTTTTCTCAAGCATTTATCCTGCTCCAGATCCTCTTTTGTATCAGTGTAAATCGCCCATGCCCCCGAAAGCCAGAGCAGAGCTCTCTAGTGAACCCCAGGTATGTTCTCCATGTGGTAAAAGATGTTTATGTCATGGAGCAGTAGCAAAAAGTAGGAAAAAAAAAGTAGGAAAAAAGGCGTTTCAAACACATTTCTAGAAAGCTTCTTTGCCTGACTGAAAGTATGTGCCGCTCACTTGTTCCAGAAAGTCCCCAATGGCAGCATCTCCACTGAGCTTCACAGCAGGCACACTGGAACATTTCTTCAGATGTGAGGAAGACCATGACATCACAGAGAGCATGCTCCCACACCAGACATGGAGCTCTCATTGAAACGTCAAGATGCAATGAGGCAATGGTGGTGGTGTGCCTTTAATCCTAGCACTCGGAGGCAGGGTAGGCAGATCTTGTGAGTTTGAGGTCTGCCTGGTCAACAAAGCATGTTCCAAGGAATCCAGGGCTTTTCCTCACGAAACTAAAAATGAGTAAGAAATATGAAGATACTTGTGGTTGTAAAATCCCCAGCTGTACCCACAGATACGAGAGCAACTCTCCGGGTAGGTGCATTGGCATCACATGACCACACTGGCCAGATGTAACTTGATGGGCAAACCTAGCCCATGGTGGACGTTTATAAATCAGCCTTTTTCTTTTGTATGTGTATGTATGTGCATGGTATATGTATGCGTGTATGTGGTGTGTGGACACAAGTGTCTGTGCATGTAGAGGCCAGAGATGCACACTGGGTATCTCGCCATCTATCTCTCTTCATCTTTTTTTTGGTTTTCATATTTTTAAGCTTGTTTTTATATATCTTTATTCATTCTTTGGGAATTTCACATTTATTTTAATCATACTCATTCCTCTTCCTCAGCTCCTTCCATACCACACTCAACTTTGTGTTCTCACTTAAAGCAAAAACCGTCGAGTCCAACTTGTGCTGTCGATAAACTCTTGGCTGTGTGGCCCTGTTGCTGTCAATTATCACTCGCGCCTCAGTTAGGGGTAGGACTTTGTGTAATGGAGTTCTTAATTTGTCTAGATAATAAAAAACCGGAGTCAGATATAGAGGAAAACGCTGAGATCAGAGAGAAGGAACAAGCCACAACCAACCACACCTTACCTCCTTGGCGTCTCAGCAGACAAGAGAGAAAGTTCCAGTTTCTGCCAACTTTTATCATTTCTCTGCCCCGCTATCTCACTTCTTGTTTCTGCCCAGCCATCTCACTTCCTGTCTGTACAGACCTCCAGACCTCTATGGTTAGCTAGTGGCAACCCCCATTCTCTGACCTTCAGACAGGCTTTAAGATATCACCACCACTTTGTGCTTACCTTCCCACCAGTGTTAGCATTTTGCCTGGCTTCCCTTTGTTCCTTGTTCATCTGTCACAACGTCTGTGAGTTCGTATGTCCAGCTGCACTTGTGTGTCTGGAAAACTCAGTTCTGATGTAGTCATCTGTTGTGTGATATTTTGATTGTGTTCTGACAGATAAAGCTTGCTTGGAGTCAGAGGGCAGAGCCAGCTACGAGCTGACCAAAATAAACCATAGAGGTTTTGGAGGACTGTAGACAGAGAGGAGACAGGAAGTAGTAAGGCAGGGTTGAGAGAGGAGGAAGGAATGGAAGAGGTGGGAGGCGACTGGTGGCTGCTCCCTGCTTCTCTGATCTTTCAGGTTCTTACTCTGATATCTGACTCTTATTTTTTTATTGATAAAGGATAATTAGATAAACGCTTTAGTTATCACCTCCTCTGGCTCTTACAATCTCTCTGCCTCCTCTTCCTGAGCCTTGGGAGGAGGAGTTGTGATGTAGATGACCTATTTATGTGGCAGGGTCTCCCACTGACTCAGGAGCCTGGCTTTTTGGAGTGCTGGGGATCTGAACTCAGGTGCTCACACTGATGCAGTAAGCACTCTAATAACTGAACTACCCTCCAGCCCATGCAAAGTAGGTTCATTAATGCAGAGCCCCATGCATGCATTCACACACCACCTCCAGCTGATTTCTCACCATGGCAGCCGAACTGAGCAGTAGCATGGACCATGTACGGAGGTTAATTTGACGTATCAGATGGACTGGGCTGCAAGGTGCCCACATAGCTAGCTAGGCCTTTTTTCCTATTGTGTCTGTGGCTGTTTCTGGAAATTTGAGCATTTTAGCTGGCAGACTTAATGGGTCACTGTACCATTCTGAAAGGCCTGGAGTGAACAAAAAGCCATGGCAAGGCTGGCTGTCGTCTACCTAACTGGACACACAGTCAGCCCAACATTTGTGAGTCCTGGAACGTCAGTCTTGGTCTGGAATTTACATACTGGCTCTCTGATTCTTAGGTTTATCTAACCCTACCATAGACCCGCAGATGGGGGATCATGGGACTTCTAGTCATCCGTGATGGCGGGGACCAGGTCTGTCGTAGGTACATGCATCCTATAACATGCAAAGCTTGTTACAGAAATCTCCTCTTCACTCCACACCCAGCATGCCATTGTAGTTGCTCTCAGCCAAGGAAACACAGCTGGTGTTAAGGGTAGCAGAAACAAACTCACAGTGCAGTAGAAAATGAACACCCCGTACCAAATAGAGCCGAGCCACCTCGGAGACACTGTACTGGGGTTTATCTGGCTAGGTTTTGACACACGCACGTGCTGGTGATTATCGAGAAGGAAGTGTTTGAAGAAGAGGCGGTTTCCATAAACAGTTGCCTTGATGAGCTGGAGTCAGCGCAAGCTGGGGACATCGCCCTGGAACCCTCTTTAATCTGTCTTGTGATCTCATTTCCACATGGACCGAAGACTGTGTTCATGTGACCTTAGAGAGAACTGGGCTTGGAGCCCGAAGATATCAGTTTCCATGCAGGAAACGGAACAGCCTCGAGGCTGTAGATGAGGTCTGCTGTCCATTCTGTACTGTAGACTCTTCAGAGAGTAGAACTCTGATGCCCTCCTGCTTCTAGAAGTGGGCACTGTGGTTCCTTGGGATAAAACTTTCCGACGGCCTCATGAGAACATGGAGAAATTATAATAAGGAATCTCCAAACACAAAATTCTCCTGCCCTGACATCACCCAGAGCTCTTGAAGAAACAGTTATTCACTATCGTCAGCCTGAATGAGTGGCTGTGGCTAACATTTGGGACTTACCGATGAAGATTTTTCTGGAAACAGCCCCCTCCCTCCCAGAGTGGGGGTACTGGGTGGAGGAGAGATTGACCTACACAGTTTGCTTGTACTAGTGACACACAGTGTCTTAGGATCTGCTTGTGTTTAGCACAGCATCCATGTTGAACAGACTTATTTGTGAATCACCCATGGCTGTGCAGACTGTAAACACCATCAACTCCCAGCACTTCTCTGGCCTCCAGGGCAGCTGTGCTCTGAGTGCTGTGGCCATCAGCTTCGCTAATCTCATAGTCCAGAGGCCCTGAGTGTCTGGAATGCAGAGGGCTTGGTGGCTATGGAGTGACTCAGCCCAGCATGGCTCTATTCCTTATGGCATATTGACCACCCCAACCTTTCTACAGGGTGGAGCAAGTACAGATGAACAGCACACTGCTCCAGGATTGAGGGAAACTTTTCAAATCAGACAAACTGGAGCAGAGAAATCCGCACAATGAGACTTAGAGAGACCTGTGTCTTTGCTCCCATTGCAGCCTGGTGGAGATAATAATTCCCACCCTTCAGCATGATCTCAAGAATGAACTCCTGGCATGCTACAACTCTGACTACTGTGGCGGTGGGGAAGCTGGCTCATTCGCCCAGTCCCTAAGGCATGCATACAGTACCCTGGGCTGTCTCCTGAATCCTTTGCTAGCGGCTCAGTTTCCTTCAGATATGGAACCCCTGAGCCCAGAAAAGGCAAACGCTCACTAGGGGCCACATTCTCTTCTTTGGGGGGAGCTGATTTGGGGGCGGGGGTGAGCATGGTTGAGAGACTGTGGGAGGAATAACACGGACCCACAGAGGTACTGGACACTCATGTTTCTTCCATATGGGCTATGGCAGGCTGGATGACTGGTTAAGACCCTCCAGGGCCTGAACATGTGCCACAGCCTTTGAGTTCTATTGTGAGCTGGTGTCTAATGGCTTGGTAGCCACCCCATTTGGGGAACTCTTATTGGTGTTTGTAGGCATGGATTGCAGCGCTGCTAGGATGCCGGTTGGTTTTCAGTCATGACGTCTGTCATGAAAGCCGCTTGCTGCCTTTCTTCAGGTGTGTAAGGGGCCCTGCCACAGACCAGTGAGTTACAGAACCAGAGTTTTAACCAGCCCAGGGAGTGCTCAAGTTCAAGTTTGATGACTCACCTACAGCAGGGGCCCTGGGTCCTGGGCCTCAGCACTGGCCACACTGTGGACACCATGCCTTTCTGTGGGGAATGGTGGTACCCAGGAGCTATGATGTTGGTGGAGGGGCTGAGCTGACCCTCAGAGTATAGGCACGAGAGTTTGACAGGCTCCTTCAAGTCCAGCACCAATAATGGCGAGAACCCTATGTGCTCAGTCAGAGAAGAGCCCCAAGTGGCCAGGGCAGTGCTCCTTGATGAAGAGTGGGAATTGAGTTTCCTTAATACTCATGGACCCTTGAAATGGTGCCTGGTAGAGAATCCTTCCTCTCACTTGTAGTATAGACAGTGTCCCAACTGCCAGAGATTCCCAGTCCCTGTGGGTGTAGTGGGGAGGACACTATTGTCTAGTATGTGTACTGTGTATGATGTGTGTTGTATAGTGTGTAGGGCATAGTGTGTGGTATATGGTCACATACATGTGTTTCTGATGATGCATTTGTGTTTTGTGTGTATAACCTGAGGTGTGTATGTGTAGGATTGTAGTGTGGGTGTTACATGCATACGTGTGTGGTTTATTTGTGGTATATATATATACTTTGTGTGTGGTGTGTAGCATTTGTGTGGGTTTGTGATTGACTGTGTGTGGACTGTGCATGATTTGTATGTGGTGTTGGTAGCGTTTGTGTGGTGTGTGGCTTGTGCTGTGAATGTGGAGTTTGTGCTATGCTGTTCTGTGTATGGTGTGTATGTAGGGACTGCATTCCATGACAACCCTGCAGCCTGGCAATAGCCATCACTGATGTGCTGAGCAGGCATGCATGCTTTGCTCCCAACTATGGCATCGTTTTATTCTACATGGAGGGCTTTCCCTTGGTATAATGCAAAGATAAGCTGCAGTCTGCTTGTCCAGGGAAAAGTCTGGCTGGTTCCTAGTCTGGGTGTTCTAGGGTCCACCTCCTCATGTGATGCTGACGCACTTGGCCTTTCCCAGATCAGCCTGTTTGCCCCCCCCCCCCTTAGCTTCTGTCAACACAAATTCTCCTTATTTTTGTAAACATTTACATATATACCACCCAATCAGTATTTCAGACATTGGCAAAGCCTGCTATCTCTTTGTTGTTCATGTCTGATATTTCCACATACTCTGATTACCCTCTGGTAGTCTGTTTATGCTTGTTTGACCCAAGGAGGTCTCCTGGTTCTGCCAGCTCTCTAATTACTCTGCCTCAGATTCCTGGGCTCTGAATTCTCACCTATGTTCACAGAAAACACAGTGTAAAATGCAGGTGCATCTTGGTTCAGGCTGCTCAGGGAAGGGTGAGAGCCACACCAGACTCTCTGCTCCAACCCTGGGCTCTGACCTGCCACTGCCCTAGGGAATTCGGACACCTCTGTAACCAGGACTCCAGTGAGGTCACCGCCACCCCATCTGACCTCAGCAGACCCTGGCCTCATCCTCTCCTCTCTCCTGTCAGTCTCCAGGCCTCGTGAGTCCACTGCATACTGAGGCCAGTCCATCCTTTCAGAACAGCAGCTGTTGCCAGGGCTCAAATCCCTTCTTGTGCGCTTTGTGGGCTGGCTTACAAAGAACTCCCAAGGGCAGGCCTGAATGCCCTTGACCATGAGGCATGAGTCTGTAATGGTTTAAAATTCAGGGAGGCTCCTTAGACATCTCCTTCTGGACAGATCTGTGACTGAAACATCAGGATTGATGCTATGGTGAAGCAGGAAAGAAACTCCAAGGGAACAGTGGCTGTGACTAGAGGCTAGGTAGCCCAGGTTACCTCTGCACTGAAGGTCATGTTTCTAGATTTGTTCCATTTCCTCCCACCGGGGACTGTACTGAGTGCTTTGTGTACACATGGATGCATCTATCTCATGGAATATAGACAGGGCATATTATAAAGATCTAACCCTACAGCAGAGATGAGTCACACAGCTGGCTTTTCATGTTGATTAATTTGGTGTCGATGGAAAACACATGCATGGAGATGGTGTGTGCTGGAGGCAGGCTGAGAGCAAGTGTGGTGGGAAGACCTTGGGATGGGTCATTGCCATGTGTCTGGAGTCATGTGGAATGGGGGTCCTGATGGGACTATAATCTTGGGTAACACACAGACCTGGTTCCTCCTTCCTCTGTAGACACTCAGGGCAACACGCCCCCTGTGGGCTGCCTTCTATCCTGGGCATGCAGCTCTATTCTTGTTCTGCTGCAGAAATGGTTGGAGTTTTGGTCAACCCCCGGTGCTTGAACACTATGGGGTTTGCAGAATGGGATCTTTTAGAAGTGGGGCTGCTGGGAGAAGGCTTATTTACCAAATCTGTCTTGTGAATTGGATGTGAGCTTGGTAGACATTACTCCTTTTACTTCTACCCTCCTGGCTCCCCCCAGCCATAGTTTCGACCTGGAAATCATCAGCATAGTTCTTGAGTAAAGCTTCCTTGGGTGGGTGGAGGCACAGACAGAAAGCTCTGATGTAGAAATTGAAATTTCACACTCCAGAGGGCCAGCATGGCTGCAGAGGTCAGCAGGCAGCCTGCTCCTTCACCCCCTAGTGAGTCAGAGGCAACATGGCTCCTGTGTGCGTCAGAGGCCCATACGCTAGGAAGGCGTGTTTGACATCTGTGTCTCCTACACCCCCTGAACACACTAAAGTCTTTCAGCTGGGGGCCACGTCCCACTCATCTGGTGAATGCATCAGCCCAACGCAATTTGCTTTCTAAACAGATGTCCGGGGGCAGGGTAGGGGAAGCACATCTAACACTGCCTAGAGGTTACTGGAAGACTCTTTATGAGGCTTTTGACTGGGGGTTGGGGGGTTCACAGAATTCACTTTAATTGAAACACACCTAATTTGGGTATCCAAAACGAGTTTAGTCCTCATCCAGAAAGAGGGTTTCTGTTTGCCATCTGCTCGTGGGGGTTTCTCAGTCTGCCTTTCTGAAATGACCTAGTAGAAAAGAACTGTGGCTGATGCCCACAGGCCCCTTGGGAGTCAGAGCTCCGCCCAAGCTCGTGGCCCCACTGCCACAGTCTGTCGTTATTCACCTGCTGATTCTTACCTGGGGGTTTGTGCTTTGCTTGGAGCCCACAGGTGTGAATGCAGCCACGGTGTGTAGGTGGCCAAGGGCCAGCGGAAGCTTGGACATCAGTAGAGGTTGCCAGTGACTCGATTTTAAGGTTATTTATGCTCTATGTGTGTGAATGACCTTTCCTCCCTCAGGCAAGCCACAAGGATCGCAGAGGAATGTTTAAGTTGTTATAGATTGCTATTTCCTTTAGGAATTTCCCCCACTTGTCTTGTTCCCTTGTAAAGCAGGGCTGTGAGTCACCCTTGTCGGAGTTCTGTTACTGTTATTGTCAATATGGATGTAACCAAATAAGGGGTGACCTGGATGTTGCCCCTGATAAGAGCTATACATGTTTAGATCCTTCTAGAAGAAAAGAACCACCACGCTGTGACATTCTCCCTCAAGAGCTGGGTTGGCAGGGACTTCATGAGGACCCCTAGCCCAAGGGACAAGAAATGATGCTTGCATAAAGGTTGTACTGGGCGTGAGATGGGGCTAGGGGATATATGGGGGTAAAGGGGTTGTACTAGCTCATTACCCAATGCAGATGCTGGTTTGGGAAAGCATAGCCTCACTGCACGGTCGTCTTGTCATGGGCCTCTAACCCCCCAATGGAGGCTGTCTCTGTGCCACAGGGCCACTCTCTCAGGTTCACTGTCACATGGCTCATGCTATTCATGTTTAAAAGGATGCTGCCTAAGTTCCTGCCCTTCAGGAGGTAAGGCATACACACAAGACCCCAAGAACGATGGCAGCCACAGGCCATTATACCAAGAGACTGGCTATCACAGGGACAGAGAGTTTGTACCAAGACAGGAAACTCACAGGGCAGTGAAGACAACTGGCTCATCACACGGGTCCTGGAAGCAGAGGGCAGCCGTAGGGGACCCAGGGTGTTAGAGGGCTACAATGCAGTCTGAGAGCCACATATCACCAGTGGTTCAGAGGAATGCAAAGGACAACGGAAGGCTACTTGCCGGGACTGCCAGAAGGTTCCTGGACAGCAAGAACAAGAATTAGGGCAAGAAGATGGAATTACCTAGAGTTGAGTGACATGGGTAGTCAGGCCACCCAGTTTGAGGCCCCAAGGCCATCCACAAAACCAAGTGGAGGCTGGAGATGGGTGTTTTGGAGAGGAGAGTATTCACATCTTACCATCTTACTGGTGACAACTGAAGAATGGAGATGTCTTCGAGGCAGGGGCCAGGGCAGGTGAGGGACTCTGGGAAGCTCTGTGAATACTTAACCATGGCAGAACTTGAAGGAGACTAGGATGGAAACATGTTCCTGTTGGTAAACTCATCCCTCTGCAGGCTGAGTTGCTGGAGAGAAACTTACCTTTGCTCAGAGTCTGGAGGTGCTTGCGGGGTGGGGAAGACAGGGGCCACGCTGCCCATAAACTGCACTTTTGCTTTTATGTCCAGAGTGTTTTAGATGGACCAACACATGCATGCAAAAAGGGCCCTTGTCTCAGAACTCAGCTTGGCACCTCAATACCGTGGGTCCCTGTGGGTTTCCGAGTGTCTTCTGTAGTTTTGGCTCTGGGTGGCACAGTATTTCTAGAGACCCTTTAGTATCCGGCCTCACCCTGCCACCGGGCTCTATAAAAGCAGACCATTAGGCCAAGGCCTTACTTATCTCTCATAAAGCTTCCAAATGTGTGTAAGAAGACTAACAGAAAATAAATGAGAAAAAGCTGCACAGGACCTTGTGTGCAGTTTGCAACTCTCAACATCTTTTTTTCATGAATAAACCCCCACATAGGTGATCTCTGG
The DNA here is from genome assembly GCF_003668045.3 of Cricetulus griseus. Taxonomy (NCBI): domain Eukaryota; kingdom Metazoa; phylum Chordata; class Mammalia; order Rodentia; family Cricetidae; genus Cricetulus; species Cricetulus griseus. The sequence goes on from NC_048595.1 coordinate 443,166,123, forward strand.
CCTGTGAGGCAGTGGACCTGCTGGTATTGCAGGCACTGGAAAGGTGAGGCTCTACCAGGATTGGCCAGGGTGTGAGCGGTACGAGAGGGCAGGCTGGCTCAGAACCAAGTCGGTGCTGGGGTTACTTTCTGTTGATGTACAAATCTGCTTGGCCTGTGGGAAACGGGTACAGAGGCCCCACGGTCTTCCAGCAAAGGCTTTGGGAACTGTTCCAAGCCATTTGTCCTGACAATTGTCATTTGCACATCCAACAGTTGCGTGTGGATGTAAATGGATATGACTCCAGCCGGCCAGCGCTCGACGGAGCGTCTGAATGGTCTGCAGCTGGTGCTGGCACAGCTGCCTTTGAAAGCTCTCCGCCTTCAGAGGGCTGACCTCCCACAGAAGACGAGCAGCCGTGACACTTGGGGTGACAGCGCTACTCTAGGGGGCAATGGGGATGGCGCTTTTTTCCTGGAGTGGCTTGTGTGTGGTGGGTACTGCCGTGCGTCACATCTGCTGAGCCAAGGCTGGCTCGTTAGGAATTCCCAGATCTACCAGGTGACACTTGACATATGTGGGGTCCATGTCTTGGCTCTATGTTTCTTGGAAGAACTCTCTTCTGCCGGGCGTGGGGTGGGGTAGGGTGGGGTGGGGAGTGCTGTCTGGTAGGTACAAGGCTGGAGTCAGGAGCACCTGTCCACTTTGGTGGACACATGTGCATCTGAGAAATGGAGACTCCCATTAAAGGCCCAGGAGTCATCTATCAGGAGGAACTGAGACATGAATCCATCAGCACTCGCCTCTGAGGGCTGTCCTTGGGTGGCAGAGCATGCCACCCTGCAGTGCTAGCGGACCGATTGCCACATCTGGTATATATCCATGTGAGGCACAGAGTCCTGTGTCTCGAAGCTGAGGAAAAAATCCAGCTATGCACATCACAGACAGCCCACAGACAGTTGACTTTGGTGGTTTGAGGATCTCAGGAGACCAAGTGCTGTCTTACAGAGGGGCAAAGACAACTAGAGGAAGAGGGCAAACTACATGTCCCAGCTGCGTAAGCAAAAGCTACGTTCTTGACCCCAATAGCTGGAAAAGGTCTTGGGCTCTTGGGAGAGAAACCACGAGTGTGGCAGGAGCCCTGCAGCTCTCCCCTCTGAGGTTCAGATCCTCACACTCGATCTCATTTGAGGTAGACTTTCTTGTTTTCTATTCGGATGAGATGCTATAGGCCAGCGGCTGCTGAGAATAAAAATGGCCAGAGACTCACCCCAGCGACACCTCCCAGCTCACTATGTACTCATTTTCACACTTGCTTTTATTTGGTTGTATGTTTTTTGAGACAGAGTCTTGCTATGCATTGCTAGGCCATTCTTGAAGTCACTATGTAGCCTAAGGTGGCCTCAAACTCTGGGTAAATCCTTCTGTCTTAGCCTACAGACTGCTCAAATCATGGGCATGAGCTGTGACCCAGGGCTCCGCCCTTTTTAGAGTGAGGTTTCTCGGTATACCTCTGCCTCAAGGCACCTGTCTGTGAAGGGGAAGGGTCATCTTAGCCAATGCTCTTACACGGGACCAGAAAACTTGCCCCATCAGATGTTGAAAACCTTTGTGAAATGGGAGAGAACAGCATTTAGCACATTTTAATTTTTTGTGGGGGAGGGGTCGGGGATGGAAGGGAAGAAGAAAAGCACAAAGAACTAAGTCTCTGGGGTTTTCACGGGAGAAATGGAAACTTTGGCGCCCCTGACTGGTCGTGCCTGTTCTCCCTGGCTACTGCGTAGCACCTTGGAAATGTTCCTCCTCAGTTCCAGCTCCCTCCTGACTGTCAAACTTTCAGTGAGTTTCTTTGAAAATTATGGCAGAGAAGTAAACTTAAAATCTAAAAATTTAAGTATCATGGCAGTGGGGAGAGGGGCGCCATGGCGCACATGCAGAAGTCAGAGGACGTATTGTGGGAGTCAGTTTCTCCTTTCACCAAGGGGTATAATGAATCTTTTTCTGTCCAAGTTCTCAAATAATGACACAGAGATTTACTAGAGCTCAACCTTAGCTTAGGCTCATCCCACTAGCTCTTATAGCTTAAATTAACCTGCTTTTATTAATCGATGTTTTACCGTGTGGCTTTTTACCTTTCCTTCTCCTGAGAAGCGCCTCCTGCTTCCTCTCTGTGTCTCCTGGCATCTCCGCTGCACCTTGTTTATCTCCTCCTCCTTCTCTCTGCCTGGAAGTCCAACCTATACCTCCTGCCTAACTATTGGCCATTTAGTTCTTTATTAAACCAGTCATAGCAATATATCTTACACGTGGGATCTAGACAGGAACTCATATTGTCAGGCTTTGTGACAAGCCCCTTTGCCCACTAAGCTATCTTGCCATACCTAAACTTAAAAGTATTTTATTTATGAGTATTTTGCCTACATATATGTGCCACATACATGCAATGCCTGTGAAGGCCAGAGGAGGGCATTGGATCCCTTGAAACAGGAATTGCAGACGTCTGTGAGCCACCTCGTGATGCGCTGAGAACTACATCCAGTGCTCTTTAACTGCTGAGCCATCTCACCAAGCCGAATTTAAATGTTTTAAATGAGAGTTGAATGAACGCTTCATTGACTCCATATACTCAGAAACTTCTATGGACTGATCACACACACGTTTCCAGACATTTAAGTTCTTGCAAGTCTATTCATGGTCAGAGTCCACCTGTGAGACCCAGAAAGGAAGGAAAAGGTTGTGAATTGTCTCCAGGTCTGTCAGTGATGCCAAGGATGCTTTTGACCTCTCTGTTGAGCACTGTCCTGAGATGGGCGTTGAGGAAGATAACAGCTGGACATCTTCTAGATGCTACCATCCAGGCAAAATTTCCAAAGAGCCAAGAAGCAGGGCTTCTTTTAACGTCCTCTCAATGTCAACATGCCACATCATGCTAAGCACCAAGTAGAAAGGTGAATAGTTTCCTATACATGCAACCATGTAAGGAAGGTATGGTACTTTGAATGGAGTTGGACACCATAATCTCATCGGGAGTGTCACTACTAGGAGGTGTGGCTTTATTGGAGTGGGTGTGGCCTTATTAGAGGAAGTGTGTCACTGTGGGGGTGGGCTTTGAGGTTTCCTGTGCTCAGGGTACCACCCAATGCCTCAGTCGACTTCCTGATGTCTGCAAGATGTAGGACTCCCAGCTACTTTGCCAGTGTTATGTCTGCCTGCACATTGGCATGTTCCCTGCCATGATAGTGGACTGAACCTCTGCCTGCATGACACAATGCTCCCTGTTGTGATAATGAACTGAACCTTTGAAAGTGTAAGCAAGCCAACCCAAGGAAATGTTTTCCTTATGAGAGTTGCTGTGGTCATGGTGTCTCTTCACAGCAATAGAAACCCTGAGACAGAAGGTCTCAGAAAACAAGGACACATGGGGTACCTCAGTATTAATGAATTCACCTCAAATCCTTTTCCTTTAATTCCTACGCAATACTGAGGTCCACTTGGAAAAAAAGTCCAATAGGCATGTTGAAGATATTAACCAGTAGGGGACAACTCTGGGGGAAGCTCTCAAGAAAATATCTTCAGATGTTCGTGAGTTATGCACTGGTGGGGACTCAGACTTTGCAGGGCTGCAGCCTCAACTGTTGCTGCCTGTGCACATGTGATAAAGGTTTTGTTTTGTCTTCTTTGTTTATCCTACAATGCTGGGATTTATAAATGTGGTTTGTGCTTTGAGAAAAAAAATGGGATTTAAAGATTTATTTGAAAAAAGTCAGTTTCACAAAAATGTGAATATAATTTGTTTTTGATTTCATAATTCTCACTATAGAAAGAACGAGCTCATAGTTACTAGTTTATAGTAACCTGGAGAGTCTCAAATAATTATTTATTGAGGAAAAGAGTAAAATACAACTCTGGTATTAAAATCCTGGCCTTCTATGAACTCACTGTAGACTTTGGGGGTTGCCAGTTTCTTCATCTATAAAATGTTCTCCAGAACCCCTGTCTGTGCTCATGCTTTGATCCAATACATTTTTTTATTATTTTTAGAAATTAATGTTGTACTTGCTTAGTGGGAGATCTAGGATAATTTATGTAAAATCGAGACTATCTGTCCTCTGCAGGTTAGGTGCAATTTCCTCCATAAAACTACTGGTGCCTGGTTCCTTAAAAGGAACACTTTATGCTGTGTGTGTGGGGGGGGGGTGGGAGGGTGAGTAGTAGCTCACGCTTTTAACCCTCGCACTCATGAAGCAGAGGCAGGTGGATCGCTGAGGCCAGCCTGGTCTACAAAGTGAGTTTCAGGACATCCAGGGCTACACAAAAGAAATACTGTCTGGGGGTGGGGGCTGGGGGGAAGCAAAAAAGAAAAAAGAAAGAAAAACCAAACCCAAACCCTAAACAAACTCAAAAAACAATACTTTACCTCTTCTATTTAATTTTGTTTTGCTTGAGTAGATTTTTGGTTCTAACAGGTCATTTTCACATACTGTACTTTTCTAGAAAAGTACTAATTGATTTAGGTTTTTGAATATACAAATATAGATGCACATATAAACATTCAATGCATGATACTTCTGTATTTTGCTTCTCAACAAGAATACAATTAAGAAAAAAAAAACAAGAAAAAGAAAACAGTTAAGCCATTTGAAGGAAAATGGAAACTATCATATTAGCCAGACTTAGAGAGACAAATATAATATCATTTGTTCTCCCATATGTGGAATATAATGTATGTATGTATGTATGTATGTATGTATGTATGTATGTATGGACACTGTGGTGGCTTGAGTGAAAATGCCCTCCTATATAGGCTCATATATTTGAATACTTGGTCTTCAGTTGGTGGCTGATGACAGGATTAGGAATGTCACTGGGGTGGGCTTTGAGGTTTCAGTGAGTTAGCTCTCTCAGTCTCCAGTTTGTAGATCAAGATGTGAGCCCTCAGCTGCTGCTCCAGCTGCCTCCACCCCATCAACGTGAGCCCTGACGCTCTGAAACCGTAAGCTCACCTAAACACTTTCTTCTAGCAATTGCCTTGGTCATATTTTTTTTTGACACACACACACACACACACACACACACACACGAGAGAGAGAGAGAGAGAGAGAGAGAGAGAGAGAGAGAGAGAGAGAGAGAGAGAGAGAGGAGGAACTATTTGGATTGGAAAGGGACCTGTGAGGGACAGAAGAGGGAAGTGGCAAGTCAAGATTGCCGAAGAACATTATGAATTTGAAAAGAAAGGTGCCGTTATGAACACTCCAGTTGCACAGTGACATATACTAATGTTTAAATAACTGCTAAGACACGCTATTTTATATTTACCCGCCAGTCCACTGCTGTTTCCCCTTTCCTGATGGCTTTCTGATTTGCTCATCATCACTTTGCTTCTTTTGCAATGTTTGGCTCCTTTCTTGCTTCTTTTAGCAATGTTGAAGTTGTTCCTCAACTCTGCTTATTTTCATCTTTACTGACCTTTACGGATGTGCAGTTGTCTGTACACATTCATGCACATATGTGTGTGTATATGTGTATGTATGCGTATTCTCTGTGTTCTTGGGTTTGCATCTATGGATTTAAACCAACATAGTTTGAAGATACTTGAAAAAAATCATGTCTGCCCTGAATATGCACAGATGTTCCCTTGATATCACTTCCTGAGCAGGAGGGTGTAACATCTGCCTACATACTTGCCTGGTCATAGGGGTTTTGAGTCATTTAGAGATGGGCCAAAGAATGCAGGCAGGTGTGGATAGGTCACATGCCGATACTGTGCCATGAGTGTCTCAGATTTATGTGCACAGAGGTTCTGGAGCCAACCACCCATTAACCACTCGCCTGCCTACTGCGCACAGACAGCCCCCCTCTCTCTTATCACTATTCTCCCCCTCTCTCTGTTTCACATACACATTCAATTACATACATATAACACAACACACATGCACACAGAAAGACAACACACACACACACACACAAAGACAACACACACACACACAAAGACAACACACACACACACACACACACAGAAAGACAACACACACACACACAGAGAAAGACAACACACACACACACACACACAGAAAGACACCACACACACACACACACACACACACACACACACACACACACACAGCACATGAGGCTACCAGAGTCCTTTCTGCAGTTGGTCACGAGGCCACAGCTGACATCTGCCTTCTTTTTCACCTCTCTGCTCTGTGCTCCTCATTCTGTACTAAGACCCCAGCAGAGAGGCTCCTTGCTAGCAGAGAGGTGTGGACCCACTTGTGGAATGTTGGCGACTTTTCTTTAGTGACTGTACTTTTTCTCTTGGCTTTTACAGCCAGGGTGGAAGTACTTGGAGACACATGCTAAATCTTGGTATTCAGACATGGTTCCTCGCCCAGCAGGAGGATCTGGCTGCTCCCCCACTGAAGCTGGGCCAGGGCCCATGGTGGACCTCAGATGTATAAAGACGGAGTCTCCAGACTTTATCCTGTGCTGGGAAGCCTGGGTACTAAGCTCAGGTGGGGCATGGGGTTAGGTGCCGGGTGTAATAGCTCCCTCATGAGCTGTCTCTTCCTCCTTCCTTTAAAATGTCATAGGAATACATGAGCGACAGAGGTCAAGATCAGGATGGAGAAATCTGCAGACAGCTGAACCAAGCTCATGGAAACTCACGAACTCTAGACTGACAGCTGTGGAGACTCCAGGGGACCAAAGTAGACCCTCCGTATGTGGGAGACAGTTGTGAAGTTTGGACTATCTGAGGGGCCCCTGGCAGTAGGACCACGATTCAAACCTGGTACAAAGTCCATTCCTTTGATGGGATACTATGCTCAGCCTTAATGCATGGGAGAGGGGCTTAGCCCTGCCCCAACCTACTGTGTCAGATTTTGTTGACGCTTTATGGGAGCCCTTAGCCGTGAGGAGTAGACTGGGGATGGGCTGGTGGGGGAGGCAAGGGGGAGCGGGAGAAGGGGTGGGAGGGAGAACTGTGGTTGGGATGTAAAATTAAATTTAAAAGAATAAATAAATTACATAAAATAAAATAAATAAAATGTCATAGATACTGAGGAGACCAGGTCACTACCATGTTCGGGTGCAGCTATTGTTTCCGGCTATCTATGCTCTAGGCCCCCCACACACTGGGGAGTTATGTGTCTTAGGAATTCTGTTGCCCATGCTGGAGACAAGTGTCCCTCAAGGGGGACTTAGTCCCTGGCCTGTGGAGGAGGATCTCAGCAGATGCCCCTTGGGGTCAAGAACTGTCAACTGTCTTACTCTGCTTGTGAGCTGTATGAGGAGGCTAATGGCAAGCCTAGGGGTTTGCAAAGAAGGAAACAGGGCCTGGAGAGAGGTGGGCCCCAGGCCCGTTATACTTCATAGGAATACAGTGCTGCCTGCTGGGTCTCCACAGACCCAGAGAGTGGAACTGAGTTAGGCTCTGTAGGGTTAGCAGTACGTGGAGGTCTCCAACGTGCTCCTTCCAACTGAACTGTGTGCCTGTGTGCTGACCAGTTCACAGATGCTGCCCAGTCCACCTCAGTCTATCTGCTTTGAAAACACTCACTTCCCTTTTAGTTTGCTGCACTGTGCACAGGCGTGCATGTACACACACACACACACACACACACACACACACACACACACACACACACACACGAGTGAGTCATGCATGCCTTAAGCATGAGAGACTATGAACAGAAATGAAAATGAGCAGTCAAAGGAGAGAAAGGGAACAGACGCCTCATAGGAGGCATGGGCCTGGTATTGTTTTAATCAAAATGAAGACAAAGGAAGAAACCCAGAAACCCAGGGGTTTAAGAGAAAATCTTCAAGGCAGGCAACTCCTTGACCTCCCTAATCCTCAGGCCCCACACTGGGAAATGCTTCCCAAGAGGCCTGGAGGAGGAGCCAGAAGCTCCTGCCCCCTGCGAATCAGAGGCTAAGGCAGGAGTGTGAGTGAGCAGGGTGTGAGGACACAATGGTTTCGGAGGCCATGCTCTGGACAGTGGGAGGCCATCTCTGATGTGGGTGAAATCACAGACCTTTTCTGTTTTCTTTATTATCTGCATGCTTCACAATATTCAAGTTTCAGCACTTTATTGATCAGAAAAAAATTATAGATTGTTTTTTTTAAATCCACTTTTCTGACTTAATTTAACCCAGTAGGTGAATGTCTTTGTTCCTGGCCACCCAATGGCTGAAGAGCAGGTCTGGGAGGGGATGAACCTGGGAGCACCAACTTCATGCTTTGTTATGTCCCAACCTGAATGTGACCTTCATTAGTGCACCTTGAATACCAGAGGGGAGGGGCCTTTGAAATGATTTAAAAAGCCATTGGTTGAGATGAGAGTCAAGCAACATCAATATAGAATGCTGTTCACTGATGTGAGCACCTTGGTAATGCTATGGAGCTAGTTCAGAGCATTTCCCACCAGTCTAAAGCAAACACACCGCCATAACCCCATTTGAATATTAGTATCATCAATTAGTAATCAACACAACCCCCTACAGACATGCCCACAGAAAAAAGTCTCAGCCAGGCAATCCCTCAATCGAGACTCCCCCTACTCAGGTGAGTCTAGGTTGTGTCAAGTTATCAGAACAGCACCTCTGAAGCGATGGACTGAAATCCTGTGAAACTGTGAGCCCAAGTCAGTCTTTCATCCATAGGTTGCTTCCATCCGCTGTTTTTTTGTCTCATGGATACAGAAGCAACTGGTACATCTATCAGGCTCCCTCCCTGTTCTCCCACAGGTGTACTGGGCCTCACCCATTTGCGTTCTGTTCATGGGAATGCCTTAAAAAAAAAAAAAACTAGCATTGTTATACTTTTTAAAGTAAGTCATTGCTCTGTCCAGCCTCTGTGGGGGCAAACGTCCTGCTCCAGCCCAAGTGGAAGGAGACTTTAGGGAAACCTTTCTAGGTGCAGACCCTGTGGGCTGGGCTCCCTGGCTGTTGGATGCCATATTCCTATAGTCTGGAGCCGGGAGTCCTGGTGTGCTGGCCTGGTGTTCCAGCATGGGCCTGGCTGCCGCGAAGGGCACAGCACTTATTCTCGAAGAAGCCTTGGAATTCCGAGCCTTAAGGGCTAAGGGGGTGTCTGCCAGGCACTGAAGACCATACCCAAGAGAAGCATGCATGCACTCAGACCACAGGATGATTTGCTGGACTGACAACTGACCAAGATGGCAGCTTTAGTCACCTCCTGAAAGGCCTCCACACATGCCATTCCACTTCAGAGCCATCCCTGGGGCTTTGAACCCTTGAGAGGTTCATAGCATGTGAAGGGTTTTTGAACCAATGTATGGACTTAAAGGGATAAAGTTTCCTTTAAGCATAAGCTTCTTCAGTAATTTAAAATAATTGTCTTGTTAAGCCTTCAGTGACCTTAGGGAGAAGGGAAGAGCAGCTACTTACTGCACTGTGGAGATTGAGGGAGTTACTGGAGGGGACACCATAACCACACCTGCTGGGGGCTGGCTCCAGGTGTGCCTGACCACGCCTGCCTGCGAGGGCGTGGTCAGGGTGATGTGGGAAGGGTTAAGAGTGAGGGGTGAGCACGTGGAGGCCCTTCCTCCTTTTCATCATCTTGCTGTACTTACTGCCCACTGGTTAGGTCGCTCTGTAAGTAAGGCATCTCCCTAATAAATACCCTTATATTTTTACCTGACTCCGTATTGGTAATTCTCCCATTAGAGTGGGGCAGGGAGGAGGACTGAGGTGATGGGGAGCAGGAAGAGGGAGAGGGCGGAGGGAGGCTGGCCAGCAGCCATGTGTGAGGCATTACGCCTGATGGCCCATGGTCCACAGAAACAATGGGCAGGGCTGTGTCTTTCAGACGGTCCACACTGCAGCCATGAAACATCCCAGCAGTCAGATGGGGTCTCAACTTAGTCCTAGGGATTGGAGAGCTTCTGCAATGTCCTCCCCACCTCCAAGGTGGCCCTAGAATCTGCCCACACACAGACTTCCAGGCCATCTTCCCCTCAATACCGTGACTGACAACTCTAAACATCTCCCGAGGCTGCACTTGATGCTGTCCATAGAACGCCACCCACTTGCCACCGCTGAGTGACAGATGATCTGCTGTTTTCTGTAGATTTTCTGTGTGTGTGACAGTGTGAGCATGAGTGTATGAGAGTGTGAGTGTGTGTGAGAGTGAGTGTGTGAGAGTGTGTGAGTGTGAACATGATGAGTGTATGAGTGTGTGAGTGTGAGCATGAGTGTATGAGTGTGAGTATGTGAGAGTATGTGTGAGTGTGTGAATGTGAGCATGAGTGTGTGAGTATGTGTGAGTGTAAGTGTGAGAATGTGTAAGTGTGAATGTGAGCATGAGTGTGAGTATGTGTGAGTGTGTGTGAGTGTGAGCATGAGTGTGTGAGTGTGAGTATGTAAGAGTGTGTGAGTGTGTAAGTATGAGTGAGAGTGTGTGTGGGTGTGTGTGAGAGTTATGTGAGTGTGTGAGAGTGAGAGTGTGAACATGAGTATATGAATGTGTATGTGTGAGTGTGAGTGTGAGTGTGAGTGTGTGTGGTGTAAATGCCACAGCAGGTGTATGCAGGTCATAGGATGACTTTCAGGAATCAGTCTGTCCTTCCACACACACAGCTTCATAAACTGGATTTATCAAAACTAGTGATTGAAACTTTTGTGCCCAGGCACTTTAATTATTTTTGATGTTAAAAGAACGCACCCCTGCCCCCGCCACAGGACAACAGTAGCCCATTCAAGACCTTCCTCATCAAGTCTGGACTAGCCTTCTTATCTGTCGAGTTTTCTTTTTACACTTACCCTTAATCTTCAGTGCTGTGTTCTGAGACTATTTCTGAAGTGTTAAAACGTAAGGTGGGCTTTGCATGGTGGTGCACACCTGTAACCACCACGGTGCCCAGGAGGCACAGCTCTCAGTGAGGAAAACAGTTATGAGGTCAGAATAACAAACACCAAACTTGATTTAACCAGCAGCTGTGAAAAGGCTCTGGTTGGTGCCCAGCAGTCAGGAACTGCGGGTCGGAAAGCTCAGCCTCCTCTCCCACTGCAGGGAGTGGGGAGATGTCTCGATTAGAGACGCATGAAAAACAGGCTGAGATGCAGCACAGTTGGTAGTGAGTTTGCTTAGCATGCGTGAAGCCTGGGTTCAGTCAGCCCTGAATAAACAGGGTCTTTCTGACCCCACAGTCCCTTAGCACCGAGTGCCACCTCGAGTCTTCACAGCTCTTGGTGAAATCGAATTTGGAGTTTGCTATTATGATCGCGTAACTATTTTCTACGGTCAAAGCCTATGTTGTACTAAAGCCACATCTCTCATTTTGGTCAATGTTTTTGTTTCCTCTGAAGTTATCGCCCCATGCTTTATAAAATTTGTTTATTTTTCTGTTTGCCTGTGTTAAATCCAATCTTAGACTTTGGTAAAGTCTAACCCCCACTTCTATATGTCAGTTGCATTTTCTGCTCCAAACTCCTCTGTGACTGAACTTATCCACTGGAGCAGAGTGGAACTCTAATGGGACAAAGATTCTCCCCACCTAGGAGAGAAGCAGAGCACATAACCACAAATCTAGAAGGATCCTTGATCTGAAAATAATATGTAAAGGAAAGGCAGGGGCATACAGGCCGGGCCTCCTCAGCCACCCTCAGCACAGGCCAGCCTCATAGTTGGTGCAGCACGGCTATGAGCAGACTGGTCTTGAAGACATCAGATGATAGAACATCAATGAGGCCAGAACCAGGTTGTGCTGGAGCCCACGAGCCAAAATTCAGAGGTACATGAAAGCCATGAGGACCAATATTTTAGAAAACTCACAGAAGAGGAATTGCTGCTTTCTTCACACGGGGTGAGGAGAGAGCCTTGGCTTCCTCCCCGCCGCCACTGCCTGAGACAGGGTTTCTTTGTGTAGCAGTTCTAGCTTTCCTGGAAGTCTCTTTGTAGACCAGGCTGGCTTCAAACTCACAGAGATCCACCTGACTCTGCATCCCAAGTGCTGGGATTAAAGGTGTGTGCCACCGTGTGGCTGGCATTCCATTACCTAACATCAGAGTGAAGGTCTATGAAAATGGCGTTAGCTGCCAAGAGGTGCAGACTTTGGCAGGTGGAGTAGATATGTCTGCCTCTGTAGGAGGCAGACGGTGTGTGGAATTGTGGCATGTTGGGTAGGTTTGTTTTGCTTATTTGACATAAGCTAGGATCATCTGGGAGAGGAACCTCAACGAAAGAATTGCCCCCATTTGATTGACCCGCAGGCAAGTCTGTGGGGGCATTTAAGAAATTATGGTTGGAATGGGGGGCATTCAGCCCGGGGTGTGTGGTGTTACCCATAGGCAGATATTTCTGGGTTGTATAAGAAAGGTAGTTGAACAGGCCATGGGGAGCAAGCCAATAAGCTACACTCTTCCATGGCCTCTGTTTCAGTTCCTGCTTCCAGGTTCTACAGTGGCTTCCCTTCATAACGGACTGTGATTGGGATGTGTAAGCCCCAAGTAGCTATCGGTCACAGTGTTTTATCACAGCAGTAGAATCCAAACCAAGACCTCTGGTCTAGAGGAGTCAGGCCTGGAGGGAGGGATCCAAGCAGCCTGGGCTCTCTCTGTCAGGGAGCAGATGCTTCGTGATCAGAGGCCATTGGGTCACACACACACACACACACACACACACACACACACACACACACACACACACACACACACACACACACACGAAGAGCAGCCCCGAGGAGCGCATGTTCTCAAGTGTCATTGGATTTAATACTTCATTACCAACGGCATGTCACTGTGCGTGGCTGTGCAAGCTGCTTTCCAGAATGCTCAGGAAACAAGTCAATCTTGAACTATTTGTTGATGAGTAGATTTTATTTTTAGCTGAAGCCTTGGCCCAGAAGGAGGCCACATGGAGGAGATTAAGGTTTAACGGGAGCCATCTCAGCAGACAGCTGCGGAAAATAATTATGGATGCTGACGGGAACCCCAGGGGAGCTGGGGATGGGGCTTTCCCTGGAAAGCCTTGACTGAGGGCACAGCTCTTTGGTGGTAATAATTTGAAAGGGACAAATGTGTCTTTCTGCTTCCCGTCCTCCAGCCGGCTCAGCCGTCGCCTCCAGAGACTTACCAGTTGCTGGCCCTCAGAAATCTGTTTTTCAGAATTTCACTTCTGAAAAGTTTTTCCTGCTATGACCAGACACCCATCACATGGGCAGAGCTCATTCCAGAAGAGGACCCAGCAGGAGGGCTTGGGCTGTCTGCAGAGCAGGAATTGCCTTCAGCGGCCTCTTTCTGCTACTGCCACCTTAGGCACTTGGGGGTGAGATGGTTTCCCAGCAGCTATGGTGGGGAGGGAAGCCTACAAACCTTTAAAGTCAGAGGACAGCCCGTGGGAGTTGGTTCTTTCCTTTCATCACCTTGCTTCGTGGAGTTAGTTGCTTAGGCTGACAGCTTTACCCTGGCGCCATCCTGTTGATTGGTATTATATTAATATTTATACTAATATTACTATTTATACTAATACTAGCCCTCAGATCACACATTGTAGTTCATAGACACAGACATGTATGTAGTACACACATCTGTGTATGTACATATACACACATGTGGGTTGCAGAGTGACCTTATAGACTTCAGAGGGTTAAAGAGACCTCAGTAGGGGCAGAGGGTGAATGATGAGTAGGCTTAAGTGCACGAGGACAGGAAGGATATTGAGAGCTCAGTCCCAGAGCCAGCCCCAGATGGCAGAGGCATGGGCATTCATTAAAAGGGAAGGCATAGGTCTTGGCAGAAAGATGGATAGGTGAATGGATGGGCAGGAAGGCAGATGGAGTGGACCAGGTCAAGCAGTAGGGATTCCACTGAGCTGCAGCCCTGTGGACAACTGGGAGTCTGCTGGCTGTTGGTTCCTTGACACACGCCAGTTTGTCAGATGGCCCATTGGTGAGGCCATCGCCACCACAGGGTTAGGTGTCAGTCCTGTGTGTTGGATGAAATACTTTTTCACATTTATTTTGTGTGTGTCTCTCTGTGCATGTGTGTTGGTTCACAGGTGCCATGGCACGCATGTCTATGGAGGCCAGAGGACAGCTTGCAGGAATTGGTTCTCTCCTTCCACCTTGTGGATTCTGGCACATACTAAAGGCCAGCTGAAACAGCAGGGCTTGTGGACTGAACAATTGGCTACTGGATGCTTTGACTTTCCACTTGTAGAGAGTCATTGTTAGAGTAGCTGTGCCACAGTTTGTAATGAAACCCCTTTCTGTAAATATACATTCTATCAGTTCTGTTCCTTTAGACCAGTGGTTCTTAACCTGTGGGTCATGATCCTTGGGGGAATTAAAAGCCTTTTCATAGATGTAAATATCAGATATTTACATCACAGCTCATAGCAGTAGTAAAATTATAGTTATGAAGTAGCAATGAAAATAATTTTATGGTTGGGGGTCACCACAACCTGAGGAACTGTATTAAAAGGTCTCAGCATTAGGGAGGTTGAGAACCACTGCTGTAGACTCTGGAGGGTCTAGAGAAGCCTGGCTAATATGCTGGCCCTGTCCTCGGTTTACATAGTCATGATTTTCTTGCTCTTCAGATCCTGCTTCTGCTTGTTAGTGTCAAGAGCAACGTGCACAGGTCCAGAAAAGCACCAGGATTCTGGTGGGAAGGGCAGTTAGTGATCTTGTGGAGAAACAATGTCTTCACAGTTTGGTGTCTTCCTGTGTGTGAGCATGCAGCTCAATGTTGTGTAAGTCCTCTCTGCATTCTGTGGGAAGGCATGCTACTGTTTTTGTGCAGATGGATCCCCAACCCACGTTTAGACTAGTTCCTTCTCTTTTATACGCCATTTCAACACTGGCTGGTGAGTTCTGTAGCATTGGCCTGGGGACTGCTCCTGTAGAAGAAGCTGTTAAGTTATTTTGTATTCTTAAGACTTTTTTCCTTTGTATATTGTCATGATGTATGCAAAAAATAATTTCTTTTATAGCTTTCATGTGCCTTACTTATTTTTCTTGTCTCATTGCTTTGGCTGTAATTTTAGAACTGTGTGAGTCCAGGGCAAACAAAACCTTCTCCACTTTCCCCCTTTAGAGTTTTAGAGACAGAAGGACCTTGTCCTATAGTCCCAGCTACCTAGGAGGCTGAGGCAGGAGGATCTTAATTCCAGGGACTTCCTGGGATACAGAGTGAGTTCAAGGCTAGTCTGGACTACATGGTCAGACCCTGTCTTCAGATAAGAAAACAGAGGACAGGGGCTAGGATTCAGCAGCCCGGTACTGCCTAGCATGCTCAAGGTCCTGAGTTCAATTCCCAGCAACAGATACATGCAAAATAAAGATAAAAGGCATTCCCCAGCTTTTTGTTACGACCTTTCCCAAGTCTCAGAAAAGTTACAGAATAAATGCACGAACACTTTTGAGCGGTGTGCCTTTCATCAGCAGTTACTAACATTGGCCATTTTATTCTTTATTGTCATTTTTAAACCACTGGAGAATAATCTACAGACCTCATGATAGTTCATCCTAGGTATTTCAGTTATTGCAGCTTCAGAATGAGGTCATTTAGAATAAAGCAAAACCCAGGAAAATTAGCATTGATGACACTGTCATCAATTATGTGACAGATACTCAGATTTTACAAACTGTTCTTCCATAAGATCCTATACTATGGGTTTTTTTTTTTTCTTGATTCAGGAACCAATCAAAAACCACACCGTGGAGCTGTGGAGTTGGCTCAGGGCTAGAACATTTGTTGAACATGTGCGAAGCCCTGGGTTCCATCTCTTGCCCCACAAGAAAGATAAAAAGTCACACGCTGCATTTAGCTGTCACTCTTCAGCCCCCATCTAATTGGGAACAGCTCCTCATTGCCCCTTTTCTTTGGTCTTTGGAGAGCTTTTTAAAGAATTGAGATCTGCCTTTTCCCTGGGGGCAAACGGAATTTTAGGAGAACATGTAGCAACCCCATCAGAATATCTTTTGGAGGTTTTTGTTTGCTGTCTGCTAATAGAGGAAGAAACTGCCCTCTATTCCCAGTTTTCAAAAAACGCCCTTCATCAGTGAAGGATGCTTGCCTTTGTCAGGCATTTGCTTTGTATCCGCTTAGATCATCAAGTGGTTTTTCTTGATCTGTTTTCACTGTTAGTTGCATCATAGTACCGGATTCTTTAATGTGGAGCCATTGTTGAATTCCTTGGTACATTTCCACCAAGATTTATAGTGTCCAATGAATCTTAGGATTATATTAGCTAGTATCACGTTTGGGATTTTGTTTCAAATTCTCCTGGGTTAATTTTTATTAGTGTGTACGTACACATGCCATGGGTGCACGCGTGGAGGTCAGAGGACAGTGTGAGGGGGTGGGTTTTTGCCTTTCGCCCTGTGGGTCCTTTGCTGGCTGAGCCCTCTCACTTGTCCTTGTTCGGGGTTGTGGAGCCTGCTCTTCCTCCCCCCTCCTGCATTATGCTTAGCTGCTGTAGGGAGCTTAGTTTATGATGGGGACGGTTTTTCATTTTCTTCTAGTTCTTGGAATAGAGCAGTTGACGTAGAAGCTTCAGGATTTGAGTTTTTAAAAGAAGATTGTCAATCATATATACTATTTCAAGTATGTCAGTCCTGGGTCATTCATTTTTGCTTATTGATAACTAATTTCTAATGTGCTCTACCAAGAAGAAAGAAGTTTGTTTTTAAAGTTAGTCCTTTGCAAGGAATACACTTTTGTTTTGTTTCTATATTTTAATTTTTACTTATCATTTATATAATGCTAGCTTTTATTATTATTATTTTATTGTATACTTAGCCCTGTAACTTCCTAAACTCTTAGCTGACTGGTTTTAAATGGTCTCACTCCCTAAGACCCATGCATATTCCTTGCTAAATTCCCTGTAAGATGCCCGTCTGCGGTTGTTTTGCATAGTTCTTTCATTGTGACTCAGTTCTCAACGTTCATAATCTCCATCACAATCTCTTCCAGACCCATGAATTATTTAACGGTGTTATTTGGTTTCCAAATGTACGGGGACATTTTAGCTGGCTTTGAACTTTTATTTCTAAATTCATTGTTGACTGCATATTTTCAAACCTTGGGTTTTTTTTTTTCCCAAGACTTCCTTTCTGATCCACGATGTATGTGGCCAACTTAAAAAAAAAAAAAAACATATTATATGTGTGTTTGAAAGAATGTGCATTTGTGAGATGCATAATAACACACATTATGGGGTTTCAATATTTGCTGTTCTTATAGGCACTTTGAAAGCTTAATTCATCTGTTAGCAAGGGGAGTGTAACAAAGCGCCTTGCCTTGATGATGGGCTTGCCGTCTCCTTACAGCTACATCAGGCTTTGAGATGTGCGTGGGCTGGGGCTGCCAATCTTCCTGGAATTACTACTTTGATCTTTTCATCTCTAACCATACTTCTTGGCCTGTGATCTGTTTGATATAAATGCATAAAGCCATCCAGAATTCTTTTGTGTGGCAACTGAGTGCATGTTTTACCCTTTTTTCTCCAGCCCCCCCCCCCCGCCCCAGTTTCCCCGCATTTAGGGTGTGTCTGTCATAAAGTGCATGGGGCCAAGTATTATATAACAAAATGTGGAGCATTCCATGTTGGGATTAAGTGGGGCGTAATGTTTGCTCCCTGCCTCTTTAAGTGTATACGTTGGGGGGTGGCCTTTCACAGCTATGGGATTAGGCAAGGCCATGACTCACCCCTGACTTTCTGGTTACTACCTGAACGCAAGCAAATCTCAACTCAGAAGTCAGCTATGTGCAACCCAAGCTTTCACTGAGCACCTTTAAAAATTACCATCCTTATCGACCTGCTGAGCCTTGTGGTGGAGAGTCATAGTCCAGTGCAGTGTGGATAGGAGCTTCTAGTCCTCAGGAATGGGTCCTGTGAAGAGAGCCAGGAAGGTGCAGGCATATCTGATTTGAGGGCTTCGCAGCTGTTTCCACGGCTTTCTCATGATGCACCCCGGCATCCAGTCACTCACACGCCACTCACAGTCATGTTCACTCTCCTGCTGTGCCTCACCCTCTGTCTCCATGCCCTGACCTCAGGGTCTGCTCCGTGAGCTCTGATGTTCCAGGACCTTTGCCTTTCCTTGGAAGAACTGAGTTAAAAGCATCACCTTCACCCAACTCAGGCTCCACACATGGGTGTTCCTTCTATTCTTTCAGTTCTCGAGGTGTTCTTGAGCGTGTGCAGGCCACACAGCCGACGGAGCCTTGGTGAGACATGTTTCTTTTGAGAATTGGGTGCTGTGTTTAGGATTTCTCACTCATTTCAATGGAAAAGCTTCAATTTTAGCAGCTGAAATAGTTTAAAAACTATCTTTAGAAATGCGAATCTAATTCATTTACATTTATTGTAATTATTGATACATCTGAATCTTTCTCTCATTGAAGGGACCAGCTTCCCTTTTTGCAGCCATAACGGCCCAAAACGTGCTTGTATGACCTTGTCCTAGACACTAGAAAGTCAGATGCCTGCCTCGCGACAAGGAACCAATCAGAAGTTAGCTGGTGGCACTATGCTTTACCACCCTGGGTGTGCTTTACGGACAAGCACACAGCAATGACGCACAAAGTATAGCAACCACCCTGGGAGGGCCTGTGGACCATAACAACCAGTTGACCAATCAACACAGGGCAAGCCCTCCAAGCCTGGAGGCACACCAATCGTGAGCCTGTGCGTACCCCTAGACACTCCCCTTACGCTGTCCTATAAGATCTCCTGGGAGGCCCTAGGAGCCCTCTTTTGCTAGCCGTCCGCCATGGGGGATGGGTAAAAGACCCGAGCTAACATGGGGTTAGCTCGTTAAATTACAATAAAGCCTCGTGCAGTTTGCAGCAAGCTCTCG
Organism: Cricetulus griseus; assembly: GCF_003668045.3. Taxonomy (NCBI): domain Eukaryota; kingdom Metazoa; phylum Chordata; class Mammalia; order Rodentia; family Cricetidae; genus Cricetulus; species Cricetulus griseus. Next base: position 443,184,935 of record NC_048595.1, read on the forward strand.
AATCCGCCTGGTGATTGGGGTGACCGTGAATGTGGCCTGGGACCCCGGATACTTGAGTTTTCGGGGTCTAACATCATACTTCTAAAAAGCATATAACAAGGATAGGTATGATGGTGCACACCTTTAATCCAGGACTAGGTAGAGGCAGATAAATCTCTGTGAGTTCAAGGCCAGTCTGGTCTACATAGTGAGTTTCAGGACAGCCAAAGCTATATAATAGAAAACCCCATCTCAAAGAAACGTACAAACAAGAGAAAACAGGTAACATTAAAAAAGGGTTTCATGAAGACATCTTGAGCATGCATTTAATGTACTTTGTTTCTCCTGACCTCCACTCCTCTCCCCTTGGCCCCACTCCCTGGCCCTCTTTTCTTGTGATTCCCATCAACATTCGTGGCCAGTTTTGTTTTTGGTAATTTTGTCTTAATTTGTCTATTAATTTCTTTGTTCTTTCAAAGGTCACCTGTAGCTTTTAAACAAGCGACCTCATTTTTTAAAAAAATATTTTACTCTGAGTGAAGGCAAGAGTCTGGAAGGATCTGAAACCTTCTTGTCTTCTTCCCTCCCACAGCACTAATTAGAATACTGGTACCCAGCATTGCTCAAGTCGTCATTTGTTTTTAAGGAAGGTCTAGCACACGCTGATTTTTGCATCATCTGAAGTTCAGTGTTTATAATAGAGTCATGCACTGTGGCGTCCTCTGCTGGATCTTACCATACCCTGTTATGGACTTTTATGGGGGTGGGCTCATTTTTCTTTTTGCTATAAAGTTCACTCTTCAATAATAAAGGGCTCTATGACAGGAAATTCCAAAGTTATCTTCACATTGGGATGTTCTGAAACCTGGGCTCCACCCCAGCCAGGTGAGGTCACACGCTCTAGGATGCAAGCAATCCTTGTGCTTCGAGGCTCCACCTACCGGCAAACGTGGACACTCCTGGCAGATGCACCAAAAATGTCCCTAGTCTTGTTGTGCCTGACTGTGTCCAAGGCAACTTACTCCAGCATGGAATTCTGGGTTGGCTGCTGTTTTTTGTTAGCCCCTCAAAACTACAAGTGCCAGGCTTTGGGGCAGCCTGACACCATGTTTGTTTCTTACTGGTATTGGAAATGTTTTCCCTTCCCCCACACTCCTCACCTAATGTGTGAGCTGAGCTCCTTTGTATAAGTTTAGCCCTTCTCATTTATAAGTGAACTTCTTTAACTTGAAGACTGGCTCTTCAGTTATGGGTAATTTTCTGCAGTTGTACTGAACTGTCTGTATGTCCATTTGCTTACTTTTTCTTCTGTAACTTCGTGTGTGTGTGTGTGTGTGTGTGTGTGTGTGTGTGTGTGTAACTTGAACAATTCAATCGCTCCCACATGTTTCTGAGTTTTTCACTTCTGCGTAGCTTTCTAAGTGATATCCTCAGGTCTGTGTTCTAATTTATAGATTCTCTCTTTAGTCCTGTCTAGCATACATTTTAAGTTAGCTGCTTTTTAAATTTTTGGTTGTTACTTTAGGGTGTGATTTCCAGTGGCAGGGTCCCAGGAAGATCTTTCTTCAACCTGACATTTCTGCTCTCACTTAATGGCTGCTATTCCTCTGTCACCATAAAATCCAACAATGTAATCTTAAGGTCCTTTTCTAATTGTTCCATTCCTCCTTATTTCATCAAGTATGAGTTCTCCTGTGGTTTGGTTCCCTTAACTGCCCTGGGGTCATAGATTTTTCTCAAGAGTTTCATACTTTTATTTAAAAGGCACTAAAATCCTTGGGCAAATTTATGTGTAATTGTGTACCTGATAAAAGGAAAGTTGTGAGTGAGCCTTGAACAAGACATTATTGCTGTTGTTATTATTATTAAATTTTTAAAAATTTATTTATTATTTTTATTTCATGTGCATCGGTGTTTTGCCTGAAAGTATTTCTATATGATGTCAGATCTCCTGGAATTGGAGCTACAGACACTTGTGAGTTGCCATGTGTGTGCTGGGAAATGAATCCAGGTCCTCTGGAAGGACATCCGGTGGTCTTAACTGCTGAGCCAATTCTCCAGCTCCTAAAGATTTATTTTTATTTATGTGTATGTGTGTGTCTATGTGAGTGCAGTACCCACAGAGGCCAAAAGATGGAGTCATATGCCCTGGAGCTGGAGGTACAGGTGGTTAGGAGCCCTTTGACTTGGCTGCTGGGAAACTTAGGGTCCTCTGCAAGAGCAGCAAGTGCTCTTACCCACTGAGCAACCTGTCCTGCTCCTGGGACAGTATATTATTAAGAGGAGGACACAGAAGGTCCAAGAAAGTTCAAACAGGGCCACAGACAATCTTTGGTAGAGGGTGTTTAGCTAAAAGCCCAGTTATTCTACCTCATAAAGAAATACAAATCAAGAAACTGGTAGTATTTCTGCTCATGAAGAGCGATGGTATCTAATGGCAGCAAATCCTGCTGATAGTGGAGTTTAGCTTTTTAGGGAACAGGTTAACACTGCCAAGACAGCACGGCGTCCAGGGCCAACTTAGCATTTAATGTGCAGTGACCTATGTATGTTACAGGCATGAAGACTATCTGCAAAAACCTGAGAAACACTTTGCCTTGCGCCTTTTGCACATGGATGGTTAATTCAATTATAATCCATTTTCCTTCCAAAGTGTTCTCTTGATGGAGGAGGAAGCCTCAACACAGAATTTTAAAGCAAAACAAATGGACCCTTAACAAGGCAAAAATGTGTGTGGCGCATCATCTGGACTGAAGTATGTGCACCCGTCAAGAGCAATTTCTTTGATGGTGAGACGGGGGAGGGCGTTGTTTTTACATCTCTTTGTGCTTTTATGTGCTTTCCAAATTTTCTATAATGTGACGTTATTACCGTAATTAATGTAAAGAACCAGCACTGGGAAGCAGAGCCTTGCAGGTAGGCCACATGTTTGCACACCTGTGCCAGCCTCTGCTCTTGTTGCCCTACGTTGCCTGCTATGAGCAGCCTCTTTCCATCCACAGCAATCTGTGCTGGCTGGGGGCTGACTGTGTGCTTGGATTGGTCCTTAGGCTGCTGGGCCCTTAGGCAGCTTTGCCTTGGGGGAGACTCTCTAGTTGGAACTATAGAAATGTGCTTGGTAGTAAGTGGTGGGTGCCTTTACAGGATGGTTTCTTGGAGGGCAGCAGGTGCTGAAATATATGGCCAGTGTTTAACCGAGTGCTTGCTGGGGTGGTTTGTCCCTAAGACACACTGGGTGATGTCTGGAGATGCTAATAATGGTTACAATGGTTGTATGTTATTTTGTTTGTTTGGAGGCTAGACTGGCCTCGAACTCAAAGATCTGCCTGTCTCAATAGCCCAAGTGCTGAAATTAAAGGCATGAGCTACCACATAGTGTTGTGTGTTGTAGCAATGCCCTTCTGCCATTTAGTGAGATGCCGTGACCATTTGCAATGCCCAAGGCAGCCATACAACAAAGAGTTGTGTGATGCACCCCTCCTCCAGCCCCCGTATCAATAGCACCAAGGTTGGCAGACCTGAGTTTAGATATAAAATATTTAAAGGCTCACATTTTCAAAACTCATAAGTTTTTATGATTTTTCTATGTTAGTATGCACAAATACCCTTACTTAGGCCAATATCTCATATTTCCACTGATTCCTTGCAAATCATCTTCAAGCTTCAGAAACTATTTATTCAAATAACTTTATGAAATGTCACCAACTCTCTGCTAAGTGAAGAGACAGCAGGTCTTCAGGTCAGCAGGGACGGCTGGTCCAGGCAGTTATGTAGGGGTCTCTTGGCTCCCCTTGACAGTGAGAGTACTCAGCTTCTGGAATGAAGGTTCCAGAAGCTCCCCTCCCCCACTTGTCCTGTCCTATAGAGGATCACCAGGTTGATGCTCAGCACATTCAAGCAGAAGATTCTCCCACAGGGGGCAAAGCAAAGACACATGTTCTGTTTTTGTTCAAAACAGTAACACATGAGCGTCTGCCCAATTTACGTCACTGTGCATTTCCGTTAGCAATAGCCTCTTCAGGAACCACACGTGGGCTGGACATGCTTTTCATTGGTTTCACTGGCCCTGTTCCAGGGGCCACGGGGGAGCCCCTGGGGATCCAGAGCCCCCCCCCCCATGCAAGCCATTATGTAGTCATGCATTGTTGGTAACGATACCCCCTCATGCCCTGGCTCCGTTTATCTGTCAAACAAGGAGTTTAGGCAGAGCCGCTTTTTTTCCGTATGCCTCCAGAATGCCAGGGTTTCAGAGTGTTGTCTGCAAAAGGGCAAGATAGCATCCTGGACCACGGAATCCGTGGCCCTTCCACCCTTTCCTCTTCAGAGTTGGAAATGGATTCAATTTGCTTTCCACAGTTTCTCTTTAATGAGAGTGCGCTGACTCATGAGTTAATAGGGGTTCATTTGGGATGATTTTAGAAGGAAAATAAGTTCAAAGACGTGTTTGATAGGAGACGAAACCAGAAGTTAGTTGCACATGGGCACCGAAAATAAATGCATGAATGGAAAGGTATGGCGATCTCCCTTCTACCTAGCCTTCTGGGCCCTTCACATTTGGTTGCTGCATTTTTATTTAATTAATAACTGTCTTTGGCCACTTTTCATCTGGTAAAGAGCCCGAACTAGGAAACAATGAGGAAAACATTACTCTACATATTGCCAATAAATTAGAACACAGCAACTACAGACATCTGAGCCTGGCTGGGCCTTGATCTGTTCATGGACCATTAAGAATAATTTCCACAGGGTTCTCACAGGTGGAGGAAAAAGCTGGAAATGCTAAACGCTTGAGGCAAACCAAGAAGGCAGAGCAGAGGACTGCTTACGCTGTGGCTGAGGCTGAGCAAAAACTGCTTGCCCGGCTAGCACGAAGGTCACATTCACCACGTGGAGAGGCAGGATGCTGACCTCTCTGATTTCTGAGGTCCTTTTCACCCCGAGGGCATCTGTAATGGTGGATGCTAAGTATGTTTGGGGGTCAGTGTGACAGACAGGATTCCAAGGCATCTCCTGGTTTGCCCTGGCTACACATGTGACATCATGTGACTGTGACCATGACGGTGCCTATTATTAAAGGATCGTCCGTCAGATCTGTGAAGCTGTGTTGCATTCAGAGATGTCACTGCTCCTTCCTCCTGTAGGTGATTTTGCCATCATGCATTCTTTCTCCTCCCATTAGAAGTTGAATATATGCTTATAATTGTTTTCATTGTATCTGTTACTATTGTATCGAATTTGACCTTGGTGCTGGCGGGGCAAGCAGGTTTTGCTCATCTACATTGTAACCAGTCCTTTGCTCTGCCTTCTTGGTTTGCCTTAAGTGTTTATTGTACTTTTCTACGGCTGAGGCCAAATACTGGACCAGAAGCTACTGAAGGGAAGATTTACTTGGGCTTACAGTTCCAGGAAGACATAGTCCATCATGGTGGCAGGAGGATGAGGCAGGGGGAGTGAATGCTTGTTCTCAGCTCGCCTCTTCCCTGTCAGTCAGTCTAGGATCAGTCTGTAGGGGATGGTGATGCCCACATTCAGAGTAGGTATTTCCACCTCAGTTAACCCAGTTTGAGTAATCCTTCCCCCAGGTGCCCACAGAGATAACTCTAGAGCCTGTTAAGTTGTCAGTCAGCGTCAACCATCTTATTCATATTCTTCAAATGTTCAGCACACAGTAACACGGCTGTGTTGCTGCTGAGAGAAAAACACCACCACCAAGGCAGCTTACAGAACAAAAGGCTTATTTGGCTTGCAGTTCCCATTGGATAAGAGTTTGTCATGACGAGGAAGTGTGGCAGCGAGCAGCAGGCCTGGTGGCAGGTATGGTAGCAGGAACCGGATGCTGCTGCAAGGTCACAGCTTGAATTTCACACAGGAAGCAGGGCAAAGCTCCCAGCTTGAGCTTTATCCAGGAAGCAGGGCGAGTAAACAGGGCAAGATCTTAAGCTTTCAAAGCCTGCCCCAATTACATACTTCTATCAGCTCTGCTGTACCTTCTAAACCTTCCTATACAGTGCCACCAACTGGTGACAAAGTGTTCAAGAATATGCCTAAGTGGCATATTCTCATTCAAAACACCACAAAGACAGAAATTCTGAACTTATCTTGGTTTTTAAAAAAGATGAAGGTTTTTTATTTGTGTGCATGTGTGTGCATGTGTGTGCCAGAAGAGACCAGTGGATCCCCTGGAGCTGGAAGTCATCATGAGCCATCCTCTGTGGGTGCTGGAGAATGAACAAGGTTCCCTACAAGAGCAACGATCACTCTTAACCTCTGAGCCATTTCTCTAGTGCCCCTATCTGGGGATATGTGTATCTAGATATTTATGTCTATAAATCTATCCTAAGTATATTCCCACCTTACTATTACACAGAACATTCCATGGCCTTTTATAGTTGTATGCTACTCCATTCATGGGTATGCCTCAGTTTATTCCACCAGCTCCCTTTCTAGCTCCTTTGTGTTGCTTACCACCTTTTGCTATGGTAACCAGAGTCCCGGTGGTTGGCTTTGTGCCTTTACATAAGCACATTTTCCTTCGTGTGCCCTTCAGATCTGTTCTTAAAAGAGGAGTTGTCAGGTCATCACAGGTTACACGAATATGTGATTTTGCTAAGTATCTTGCACTGCTTTTCCATTGGATGACTTGCACTTTTTGTTCTCATCTGCAGTGTTCGGGGAGGTGAACATTCCTCTGGAGCTTTTCCCATCAGAGTTTGGAAAATCCAACACATGTTTGGCCACTGTGCTCTTAGAAGTGTCTATAACACTCGACTCAACGTATCTCTAAGACCCGAAAGACAGCATGCAACTTGAATAAGCCCCTTGTCGTGGAAATTAGTGCACTAATTACTAAAAGTGCACCTACAGAGACAACTCCAAGAAAGGGGCGTCTCCAGCTTCCACCTGCTGTTGAGTCCACGTCCTCTTTCCCCTTACCCGTGATTGACAGCTTCCCTTGGTGGCTGGGATCCATGAGTCCTTCTGTCTGCCAGGCCCAGTGTCCCCTCTCTTTGGGGACCTTTCCATGTCCTCATGCCCTAGGATTCTTCTCTTGCTATTACCTGTAGCCCATGGCTTCTGCTTGCTGTTTGCCTCACATAAGTTGTGAGGGTCCAGGGCACAGCGCCGAGCAGAAATGGGCTGTCTGAGTGCACGGCTCCACCCTGGCGGCTCTGAGTTTTCACCTCAACCCCTTTAACCACTCACCATTTCCCTTCAACATCTTTCACTGAAAACTGTCCCGCTATGCTCTTTCCCTTGGTGTGGCTTCTCGGGACCAATTTTATGGTAACTGAACTCATATTCATTGCAGAATATTTGAAAGATAAAATGACAGTTTTAAAATTATAGAAAACGTTATCGGAACACAAGCCCAGATGCGGCATCTAATGTCTTGGCTGGCTTATTCTGGAGCTTTCTGTGCTTTTAAACACCATAGGGACCACAGTGCACATTCACGATTTCCCAAGCTTTTCTGTTTATTGCTCTTTCTGAGAACACATGGCTTTATTTATTAATGGTGTGGTTCTCTTTCATAATTTCTTAATTTATTTTCTACATAGCTTATGATTTCCTTCCTTTTTATTTTTTTTATATGGGAAGACTTTATCCCTTTCTGTCTTACTTGAATGTATAGATGATTTATGTTTAATCATTTTATTTAAAATGAAATATCTGGGATTGATTTTTTTCCTACCCTTATTATATGCCCTTATTAAAGTTAGAATCTGTGGATGTACAGTAGGAGGCGCCTGCGAGTGGCCGAGCACTTCTCTGTTTATGTCCCAAACATCCTAAACTTAACTTCTGATTTCAACTTCTTTTTGTGAACGTTGGTTATACAAATACCTGTGTTGGCTCAATGTTATTTTTCACAACTGCAGCGTCTCCTACGGTTTGATTTGCCCTAGTTTATCCCCTCAAATTCATGTTTCTGGCTAACATCTTGTCCTTGAAAACACTCTTTTACATGTGGGGAAGAGAGAGACTAACTTGCTAGAGCAGAAACCATGGAGTGGGAAAGGTGATCCCTTGGAAATTGGAGGTGGTCGTGTATCTCAAGTCTTCAGCTCAGGACAATAGCTTTCCTGTCTAGATTTCTGGGTACTTCTACTTTTTTTCAGTGTGTGTGTGTGTGTGTGTGTGTGTGGATGTGGGTGCCAGTGCGTGTATGTGCATGTCTGTGTAGAGGACACAGGTCAATCTTGGTGTCCCTGCTGCTCAGTATCTCTCCACTTTATTTTTGGAGAAGGGGTTTCTCACTGGCCTGGAGTTCTCTGAGTGGACTAGGCTGGCCAGTGAGCCTCAGGGATCCACGGGTCTCCACCTCCCCAGCGCTGGGATTATATTGTATGTGGGGTCTGGGGATCAAACTCAGGTCGTTCTGCTTGTGAGATAAGCATTTTGTCACATGAGCCTTCCCCCAGCCCCATTGCTCACATTTCCTTCTCTTTGTGAGGGAAACAAGACATGGCCTTCTTTAACGACTAGTATGACAGTATGTTCCAGTTTATACAGTTTGTATAGTTGTAGTCGTTATCTCAGCACTTACTGTAGCTTTTTAAGTGCTGTCAGTATACTGACATGCCAGATACTGTGCAAGCATTGTGCCCATCCTGGCTATGAATTCTGTGCCCACTTTGGTGTTTCCCTGGTTATCTTGTTGCTTATAAAACAGTTTTGTGTGTTTTCTTTCTTTATATAGTTTTTTTCCATTGAAGCTACTCAGGAAATTATTTCATCTTATGGTTGTGAATATATTTAACTGACATTCCTTTTTACTATATTTGTAATTTTAGTTTTGATTTAATGCTTACCATTGTAATCACAACTGAAATGATTTTAGTTCAAGACAGAGAGCAGAATGTGTGCATGTTAGCCACTAGACACCATGTGGTAAGTAACTGTGTGTTTCCCGTGGGCCTGAACTGCCACCATGACTGTGTGCTTAATGTATATTCACACGGAGGTGCCATTCAAACCCCAAAAAGATTAAAGAGCATACCGAGTCAGGAGTCTAGCAAGTGGCTGCTAAGATTTCACAGACAATGGTCGCTGAGACTCAAGTTTGTGCAGAACTGGCTGTCATGGGCTCATGGGAACTCCTGAGGGTCAAACCACACTTGAAGCAGGTCCCCTTGGGCACAGTTGGTGGGTGCCCAGGTGACCTGGAATTCAGCTTTGAACTGCTCTAAGTCAGCCTCTCTATTTTCCCCAGGTTTAGAGTTGGAGGTTCCAGAGGAGAGAACCAGGTTTTCTTCACCTTCAATCCTTTTTAGGATGGCCTTTCCCAAGTAGCAGACTGTCTTAGTCACTGTTCTATTGCTTTGAAGAGAGACCATGGCCAAGCAACTCTTACAAAAGAAGGCATTTAATTGGAGGCTTGCATACAGTTTCAGAGGGTTAGTCCATTATTGTCATGGTGGGGAGCATGGTGGTACAGACAGATATGGCATTGGTGTAGTAGCTGAGAGCTATGTCCTGGCCTGGCATGGGCTTTTTAAACTGCACAGCCCACCCCCAGTGACCCATTTTCTCCAACAAGACCACACCTCCTAATCCTTCGAAGCCTTTCAAACAGGTCCACTCCCTGATGACTCAGCATTTAAATATAGGAGTCTATTCTTATTCAAACCACTCTGTAGACACTGAGACAAGGATCTGAACACAAATGGTTATTCCAGAACATACCATGTGAGAAGGAAAGAAAACTAATAGAAGGGTTGGCAACGACTTTTTCGGACAGCTGGGCCTATTCCCTCAGGCTGATGGCCTGCTATGGACGAATCCTAGAATCAGCAAGGCAGAGGGAACTGTGCCATTTATCCCACCAGCTTCTGCCAGTCCCTGGGAGGGCTGTTCCAAGGGCCCTCCACTCCCTGATCCTCTCATCCAATTGTCCTTTGTAGAGAGAGCCTTAAGACCGAGCCACAGGCTCTTCTAGTGGGAGGCAGTGGGGGCCAGGGAAGCAGACACCAGATGTCTCTGCTGAGTCACAAGTCTAAGTGCTTGTTGTCCATTAGCTAGATCACTCCACGCTGACAGTTCTGTGGTCTTCCCCACAGGCCTCCAAGTTGTCCTCCCCATATCAATCTAGAATGTTCCTCCCCAAATGCACAGCTAGTCTAGCTCTGTTGCTGAAGGAAGAAATCACACCAAACCCACTCTCTCCCTAGGAATCCTGGCATCACCCAGCCTCTGCCTCCTTGTGTAAACTGGGCACAGCACAGGGCTGCACACATACATCCCATGCCCTGTGTGTATCATTGACACACATGTGTGTGCACATGTGACATCATGTGCTGCTGTCATTCCTAGATCAGCTGGTTTGAGAGTTAGCTTAGAGCCCAGGGCAGGAGTGTGAGCTAGCCCAAGTCAGTGCAGCCAGAACCTACCATGGAGAGGTCAGGCAGACGGTTGACCATGACTCATCCATGAGTCATAGAAATGTTTATTCTTATTTTTCAGAGTTTTCAAAGCCCACAAATGCTCCCTTCCCACCAGCAAACAATTGCCACTTTTGTTCTCGGACACTAGCTGAGCTCATCATTTTTTTTTTTTTTTCTCTTACCACGGAGCGATGGAGTGCATGCCTTCGTGTTGGCTTCGGAGGAGATGGAGTCCCAAGACAAAAATCTGAATCCTGTCCATTTCCTCTCCTGCTCTGTAGCAAACCCCAGATGACACGAGGGGAGGCCAGCCCAGAGAGCACCCTGTAGTGATGATCTCCAGCCAGGGCTGCTAAAGAGGGAATCTATCCTCGGCGCTCTCTGGCTTCTCTTCAAATATTTAGGTGGGGCATTTGCATCTCATATTTTAGTGACAGGGAGGGTGATAAATGAGATCATAAACTGAGCTCTGTTGTCATCGCTTTGCAAGAGTTAAATAGGATTAATCATGAGGAATCTGCCTGGGACTTCCCCCCTAGGTCAGGAGTTGAACAGGATGGCCTTCGCTCTCTTGATAGATTCTCTGGTCAGTGGGGCTGAGGCTATGAATTAGGCCAATTCATTTCTACCTGGGAGTTAGAGGCCTCCATGGAGCCTCGAGGGGAATTACCTTCACAGATCTCATTGCCAGGGACCACCTTCTGTATAGCTCTGGGCCTGCAGTCACCATACAGCTGGGTACTGCTGCTCTGGGTAGACCTCCACATGTACCAGGCAGAGCAGGGCTGGGGTCACAGGACAGGCATTTCGGGGAGGGGATCCTAGTCCCTGGGAGCCTATTGGTAAGTTTCTTGGGCTGCTGGGTAGGGAAGGCACCAAAAGGACTCCTCTCCATGCAGTTCCTTCTAGATAATGACAGACAAGACATGTTAAGGCCTAGAGTGGTCCCTGCTCCTGCCTGACACTTGCTAAGTGAGGTTGTGACCGTGAAGATGGACGCAGAGCCCTGAGAGGGGCTGTTGTGGGACCAGGGACGCACTGAATGACCTTAGAAGCCACACCTACCTTAATCCAGCTCCAGAAGTGGTTTTGGTATTGTAGGGATGGGAAGAGAGATGGAGTTTGATAGGTGTCAGAGGCTCAGAAAGACAGGTTTCCATGGAAAGGCTCAGCCTGGCTCAGCATCCTTCAGACTAGGAAGCCAGAAGCAGCAACAGATAAGAGGCTGGACATTCTATTCAAAGGGCAAGTAGATAGTTTTGTTTGATATACTCATCAGTCTCTAGTGCTTTTGGCATGTCATCAAGCAAGGAATGGTTTTAAGTGAAGGTTGCTAGTAATAGTAACAGTGGTTTCCCCCCCCAACACACACACACACACACACACACACACACACACACAGACACACAGACACACACACACACACACAGCACACACACACACACACACGCAGAGAGAGAGAGAGAGAGAGAGAGAGAGAGAGAGAGAGAGAGAGAGAGAGAGAGAGAAGATGCCATGCTTTGCCTCTTTCCTGGCTTGTCCATTCCATAATCGACAGCCAAAGATGGTCCCTAGGGTCCTCCTATCCTGATTTCCTTAATTGGTACCTAAGGCCAGCAGCATGTCACCTGTCAGATTCCAGGGCTTCATGCCATGCCTGGGTCCCTACGAAAGGCCACTGCAGCAGTTTCCAAGTGGGGCTGTCTCCCCAGAAGTGAGGTGGGCTGGCCTGTCTCCCCAGAAGTAAGGTGGTCTGGCCAGGCACCTTCCCTCCCAGAGAGCAGAGAATCTTGCCAGTGTTGTCAGCTCATTTGTTATCTATTCTTACGTAAAAAGTTGAAAGTTTTTTAACTCATAGAAATTGCAGGAGCATGTGCACTGCCACACAATATTGGAGACAAATTAATGTCAAAGCATGCATGAGAATGTCCTGCGGTTTTTGAATAATTGGAAGTCAAGTACTGCTAGCTGTCCTTGTCACCAGCAGTGTTCCCTACCCTACCTCTATTCCTGCGCCCCATGCTTGGCACATGCTCTGATGGCTGCTGGATCTGCGGTCCCAGAGCCTGGGATCAAATGGACATAGTTAGCAGGCCATGCAGTAATCCTGTCTGGACACGGGCCCGGAGTATAGATACTCCTTGTATTCTGCCCTCTGCCCTGCCTATGCCATTCTCTCTGCTGTGATTCTAGCTGTATCCTGATGGGGTCTCTTCATTCCTCCCAGACTTCAGCCAGAGGAATGGAGTATGGGGAGAAGACACAGAGCTCCCATCCAAACAGAATGCATCCTTTTTTTGGCTGTGTGAACTTGGACTAGCTACCTCCCCTCGTGGGAGAAGCATCTTAGTCTTGGGCCCAGGCCTTGTTCCTTTATCTGTGAAATACATGTTGCTCGGAGTGATGCATGTTTGAGAATCTCATGGGACTCCATGAGGGATGAATTAGATAATGCAGGCAAAACATTCCATGGCACATAGATAAGTGGGGGTGATGATGGTAACGTGACCATGGTGACAGTGATAAAGATACTAAGGTCTTGGTGGAGGGACTGGCATGGCACTGCCACTTGCTAGAGGCTGGTGTGACCTGTCCCTCCAGGGCTCATGTGGTGTGACCTGTCCCTCTTGTGATTCTCAGCAGGGCACTATAGGAGGTAACAGACACGGAGGTGACTGAGGTGCCGGCCTGGGAAGGGGCTGGTGGGAGTACTTCTGGGATCCTGCTTAACCCTCACTAGAGGTTGTTACAGGGAGTAGGCCTGGCCCTCCTCACTCTGTCTTCCTGTCACATGCACCACAGTGACATTATCCCAATGCCATTTTCCAGAGCCTGGCAGGGACCAACACTGCGCCCTTCATTCTCCAGAACTGTGGTCCAAATGAACCCGTTTTCTTTATAAAGTTGTCAGCTCAAGGGATGGCATTATAGTAACATATGGATAATACATCACTCAACACAAGTTAACAAAGCAAGCTGGAAGGTGACAAAAGTCACCTTATTAATAGGATACTTCCTGTTCTACAAGTCACTTACAAACCCAAGATTCAGTGCTGTCTCTGGGGTGGCGAGGTCCTCTGGAGCAGGTGAAGCAGGGGTACAGGTTTCATTTTACCCCCGAAAGGGCTCAAGCCTCGCCATAGCGTCAGCAATCCACCCCCCCCCCGGCCCCACACTGCCTGCTGGCACCCTCTGACCTGCTGTGGTATCGTCCCTACAGGTACTTACTCCTCTGTGTTTGCTCATCACCCGGGTCTCCTCTTTGCTCAGTTCTGTAGCTCTTGGTGAGGAATAAATGGTGTTTCTTTACCTACAAAAGCACTATGCCTGTCATTACCATTTCCTATGAGGCCATCCTGACACCCAGGGAGCAGTTACTTCTCTTGGCGAACGTGGTGTCCCTAGACAAGAGAAGGGAATAGAATCAAAGCTTTTGATGGTGTTGAAATGGAGAAGGGTCCAAGCTTAACCACAGGAAGACACATGAATGTGGTGGTTTGAAGAATCGCAGTCCATCCACTTGTCTTCAAAAGTGTTAATTTGAAGACACAGGTTGAGGCCTCACTCTGGTGAGAAATGACCTGCTAGAGTGAGGCTGATGGAATTTGCTGCAGTTTAGTGAAGTTTTAGCTGCCATGGTCATGTGACTGGTGCCAGGAGGCCTGTGTGGAAGCACCTGGGATGTGATCTTCTGTAAATACACCCTTGGGGAGTGGAGAAGACCAGTGCTGAGAAGCTGGGGATTTCAGAAGTCAACTGTGCCGGGGAGGGAGGAGGGGCTTGAGTGGCCAAGTGTCCGGATGTAAGGCTGCGTGCAGGATGTGGGGGAGGCAGTGTGACCCCGTGCTGCAGCAGCTCTGGGTACAAGCCAGGATGCAACGATGAGAACTGCTCTGCAGAGGACACTGCTAAAAAGACCTTTGCTCTATAGTCTTAAAGACCATGAAGTATTGAAATGAAATTAGCAATGTGAGAAAAATAAGCAACCGAGATGGAAGGGGGGGAGGTAGCGGAGGTGAAGCAGGCTGGGCTGGAAGAGTGTGTGCATCTGAACTCGGAGCACATGCTAGCCTCTGCAAAGGGCCAATGAATCCTTCTGCAAGTTCCCATAGTGAGCGGAGGGCAAGCCTGAGAGACCTCCAGGATACATAGGGAGGAGGCCATACAGGGGAGATGTCGGCCAAAAGGGGGACAAGGCTCTCAGCTCAGGGGAGAAATAACCCTTGTCCAGTGTTGGAATGACTGGTGTCTGCAAGCCAGCCCATGCTCCCGGGGGAGGGTCTCACTTCAACATATCAGAATTCCCAGGTGGGGTCTCTAGTGCTCTGTGGGTGGCATTTGAACTAATTTCTCAAGAGTCCATCAAGGGGACAAGATGATGCTATGTTCTCTTAGAAGAATACCTCTCAGCCTTCCTAACGCTGACTCTCTCATGCAGTTCCTCATGTTGCTTTGTGGTGACCTCCCGAACACAATATTATTCCATTGCTAATTCATAACTGGAATTTTGCTACTGTTATGAATCAAAATGTGAACACCTGGCATGCAGGCTATCTGATATTGGATACCTATGAAAGGGTTATTTAACCCTCGAGGGGGTTGTGACCCACAGGTTGAGAACCGCTGTCTTAGAAGCATGCACAGGAGTAACCAGGGCTGGAGAGACAGAATGTACAGCAGTTAAGAGTACATGATGCTCTCGAGGGGACCAGAGTTCATTCCCAGCACTCACCATGTGGCCACTCTCAACCACCTGTAACCCCAGTTGCAAGGGGTCCAACGCCCTCTTCTGGCCTCCATGGGCAACTGCAATCCTGTACACTAACTCCCCCCCACCCTATGACAACTATGCATACATGTAACTAAATATAAACACAAATCTTAAGAAAAAAAAAAAAAGGCCAGGTAGTGGTGGTGCACACCTCTAATCCCAGCACTTGGGAGGCAGAAGCAGGCAGATCTCTGTGAGTTTGAGACCAGCCTGGTCTACAGAGTGAGTGCTAGGACAGGCCCCAAAGCTACACAGAGAAACCCTGTCTCAAAAAGCAAAAACAAAAACCAAACCAAAGCAAAAAGAATATCCAAGCCTGGATCATAGCATTTGGGAGTGACCCAGGTGCCAGTTGCCAAGACACCCTAGGATGGCAGCAGCAAAGGAGAGGCAGCGTTCACAGAGCAGCAGAAAGACCGTGCAGAAGAGACTCAAGACGTTCATGTTCATTACATGAAAAGAGATGATTGAATCCGTGTGGAAAAGATGGATTGTGCAATAAACGTCACTGACATAAGTCGTTACCGGTTTTTAGGGGAAAAAAATACCCCCAATCCTAAAGTTAGATTCTTACCTCATAGTGAAATAAACTCCAGATGGTTTAGAGAGATAAGTAGAACACAAGTAAAATGGTAAAAGAATCCAAGGGACACGTTGGTGAATATTTTCTACGCTCCTGGGGTGTAAAAGCATTTCTAACATAGCGAATGTCAGAGAACAGGGTGGAAACGTTATATAGCTCTGTACAAAAAGTGCCTGGGACAGACAGACAGACAGACAGCACTGAGGCTGCTGCCTGCAGTTTCCTCTCTTACTGAAGCCACACTGCTCTTCTCTTAGTGCTGTTCTCTCCTCTTGGCATCCGGGGTGGGGACAGAGGATCTGTGCTGTGCCAGGACTCTGGGCCATCTTGTCTTCCAGCTCCTTCGGTCAATTCAAATAATGACAGCCACACTCATGGGCATGTCAGCAGTTCACAGCACAAGGAAACCCCCACTGGGTGGGATTCCATTAAATACCATTGAGGTACAGCAATGGATTGTTAGATACGCAGATACGGTACAAGGCCAGCCAGGGTAGGGCAGCCTGATGGCTTGCCCCACACTGGGGTCATAGTCATACTCTCCTTGGATTGCTCTTGGGTTCCTCTATGCAATGTGCCTCTCATGTTGTTACTGTGAAGATCTTGGGGGTGACCCCGAGCCTGGTGGGAGCACAAAGGATCTATCTGAGCTGGAGTCCTTGCGAGGCTCCATAGCTCACACTTGGTTATGTTTCCTCACTGCAGTGGCCCGGGCTGCCTCTCGGTGTAGTCATAAGGTGTTGAGCCAACTGTGTGAATACTGCAAGGTTGCATAATCTCTTGACACCTAAAGAGTGGACTTGGGTTTCCTTCTCAGGCTTGAAGAGCTCGCTGAGCTCTGCGGTGGAGACAGTGGAGACAGTGGAGATGGTGGAGACGGTGGAGATGGTGGAGACGGTGGAGACGATGGAGACGGTGGAGACAGGGAAGAAGGAGGTGGAGGAGGGTGAGAAGGAGGAGGAGGAGGAGGAAGCTGAGTCATAGGTCTGTAGATCTCAAGGCTTAGAGTCTTGAATTCTACTGGAGTCAATTGACATCTTCCCTTCAGTCCAGGTGCCATTTGCTTTTGAGATTGGCAGTGTGGGGACTTCCTGTCTCCTTAGCTCCTCTCTGGGATCACAGAACAGAAAAGGGTACCGGGTATAGGGTGCTCCAAAAGTATAAGGGGGTGGCCATCTAGGCTCCCTTTTTTCCCACCAGCTGCTACCGGAGTCCAGAAAAACCCGACTTCCTGGTTCTTACATCCCACTGATACCCATTCTGCCGTACAGATATGCAGCCCCAGAGCAGAAGAGCCAGGGCTCCCCATCCATGGACCTGCTAATCATTGGCTTTGTCGTCTTGTCCTCAGCTCCAGGCCCCTCTCCTGTGCATGGCCATGGCCTCTGCTGGCTGCAGCTTTAGTTAAGTGGCATGGCTAGGTCCTTGAGAGCAGAGTCAGGAAGAGGGTCCCTGTGTTCTTCAGGAGATTGTCTAGGCCACAGACAGGAGGGGGCAAGCAGGCGAGGGTATCGAGACAACTGCACAGCCGGGCTGGTTCTTTCAGCAGGGCTGGTGCTCAGCCTCCCTGGGATCTCCCTGGAGGGACCCACAGACCTACATGTTCTCATCACTTCAGCATCTCCCGTATCTCTGACTCAGGTCCCTTGAGTTAGAAGATGTTCCGATCCAAAGCAAAGGCAGGGGAGAGTGCAGGGCTTGTCTGTTGCTGTGTTTCCCACACAGACCATCCAGACCTGCACTTGACTCCAAGCCCGGTGGGCTCAGGCAACCTATTCTACCAGGCTGAGTCACTGGCACGGGGTAGCCACACTTGAAGTGTCCCCTCTGAATTCCTCCTGTGTGTCTTTCTGGTGAGTTTCCCAAATTTCTGCAGCCATGTCCTTTGGAGACTTTGAGGGCCAGCAGGCTAAGTGTGTAGGAACCGATTATTGTTATTCCATCTACCATGTGGAATAAGGGGGACGGGGAGACCCCGGGGAGGACCCAGATGGCATGAGGGTGACAAGGCATGAGGATTAGAATATAGATTCCTCTGTGGGGACTCATGGGGAGAGCCTGGGGCTGGGGACTCAGCACAGCTCTAGGAGCACTCTCAGAGAGTTAGAGGTGGGCGGGCCTGGCATGCACCAGGTGTTGGCCTTCCATCACTGTAGGAAACACTCAAGGCAATTTTATTATATAAATAAAATAAATACATATTTATAAATATATGTTTATTTCAGCTAGTGGTTTCCAAGGTTTCAGTTCACTTTGCCCTGAGGTACGGTGGAGGAGGTAGAGGCATCGGAACGCCTCAGATGGAGAGCATGTTGTGCCCAAGGCTCGTCATCTCAGTTGAGTAAGCACTGCGGAGACTTCAAGACTCCTACTGAAGTGTGCACTACTCCCAACATCACTACCCTGGTCCGGGGACATTCATCACCCAAACTACAGACATCACGGTGGAGCAGACTCTGACAGAACCTGCTCTGGGGTCTGTGAATGATACGCTAGTTTCCTCCAGGAGTTCTGAGGGGGTCTGCCTCAGAGAACAGGCATGTGACCGGCTTCTGTTCACTGGGATTTTGACATGGAGGCATGGGCTTGAGGGCCGTGAAGGGGAGAGGAAGATGGGAATGGGGAAGAAAGAGACCGTGGAGGTGGAGGTGGCAGAGAACAGATATGGTCCATGTGCTTTGCTGCTCTCTCACCAGGCTCCTCCATTTCATCTGGTAACACTTTGCAGTGAAGCCAATTGTGGGTCCTCCTTGAGCTGTGAGAGCTAGGGGGCCCAGGCCCTTCTGCATTTGTGGGGGTTTCTCCTAAAAGCCCTGGCTCCCCGCCTTTGCAGAGAGGATGAGTTCATTGTGTTTTGGTCTGAGGGCCAGGTGTTCTTCAGCCTGCCTCCGACTCCCACCTTCCTTCATGGGGTAGCCCTTCTCTGCCCTGGGCGCTGGTGGCTGCATCTAAGGTGTTTGGCCACCGCTGAGACCCACAGTGCAGCTTGTCTCCTTTGATGAGAGTTCATTGTGGGGACACATCATCAGTTGCCTCCTCTCACTTATTCCTGGTTCCTCGTGACTCTGTCTGGTTGATGACGACTCTCCTTTGTCTTTACCCTAAGTGTCATCTTCCTCCAAGTGACATTTGCCCCTGGGGTAGGGGAGAAGTCTCAGATGCCCCTGCCCTGCTATCATTTCTACCATGACATGTCTTTCCTGCACTGACGCCCCATTGCCAACACCATCAAGTTTACTGATCTTTGACTTATGTGACCATCATCCTGTAAGCTCTCTGGGTTCAGGATTCAGCCCAAAGCCCTGTGCTCACACTTTGCTCACACTATGCTCACACTATGCACTTGACCCATTCATCTATCTTAAAGACCAGAATGGGGCCCACAGCAGTCACTGAATCCCACTGTTTTCTCAAAAGGCCCCGGTGGTATTAGGATCAGTGTGGTAAACAGGAACAGGAAGGCTTCAAGCTGGATCTTAGAAGTTGACCTTGCCTGAGTTGAGTTTTTAAGGCCCCCGATCAAATGTTGTGTATGAGATCAGGCCACTCATACTTGATGAAAGTGATTAGCATTGCATGCTGGCCATGGCTCCACAACGAACTTCTGGAGACGAAAGGTAATTCTGTTTTTGACCATTTACTACACGTTCTCTACAGTCCATTGGATCCTGACGACAACTTATCGTACACATCTTGGCTCCATTTTACAATGAGTCTGTTTGAAGGCAATGCAGCTCATTAGCTGTCTTACATGGCCCACAGCACTCTGTGCAGCCAGCTGGCAGGGGACGCTCCGTGTCAGCAGAAATGCTTGCTGTACTGCTTGGTTCTTTGAAAAGCAGATTCCTGTTAAGCTGACTTATGTGTAGGCCATGGTGGAGCAGGCCTGGTGACATCATGCGTCTTTTGATGGTTGCCACCCCCTCTCCCCCAGGATGCAAACGTTCCTGGGAGGTATGTAATGGTTGGGCCTCTTTCACTGTGCAGTGTGAGAACACGTGAGTCCCAGTAAACTGGCCTTAGGTATTCAGTGCGCTGAAAAAAAAATGCAACAAAGATTTCCTACCCCCTCAGATGTACAGTCTCAAACTTTAAGCATTTCAAAGTTAGAAAATAAAAATTGCCTGGGCCTCATAAATAGATGGTATTTGAAATAAATTTAAGACTAGAATCCAGGCTCCTTCCTCTGTGATCAGAAGAAAGCCATATGTCCCCTCAGGCTGCTCCGGCTGCTCTCTGGAAATGAAGGCCCTCAATCCCCTGTCCATTTTCCAGACATTGGGAGGCTGAGGCTGTAGCTCTGGGTATAACTGGAAGCCAACATGGGGGTGAAATCATTCCCAGGTACCGGGGTATTCCCCAGCTGGACAGAACCTCTGTCGCTTAGCATGATCAAGATCCCATGGCCAGTGCTCGAGTTTGGTGGAACAAATGGACTTGCTTGGACATTCCCCACTGTGCATGAACGTGAACTTCTGTTAAGACAGAACTCAACTGGGGTCACTCATTCTCTGACCAGGGTCGTGTGCACAGCATGGGTTAAGGTGAGACAATGGTTTAGAGCCCAGGTCCTCATTCATTCCCAAGGACACCAACCAGGATGAGCCTGGGGCTCATCTTGTCCTTATCCCTACCTCAGGACATCCTTCCAGTCCAAGTTTAAAGTGTCCCCCAAACTAAGCTTCAAGCTTCCTTCCACGTAGACACCAATCAGACTGCACTCAGCTCCAGTTGAGACCACCTTAATAACCAGTGTGTGAATGGTTCCTAGATCTGAAGCACTCATCTGGGATTTGAGTTAAATGGAATATTCTGCTGAATTCATTTCTACTTAATTGATTTTTAATTTGTGGTCTCACTAGAAGTTGCAAAAAGAGCACATCCAGGTCCGGTGGAGCTGTCTCAACATTCCCGATGTCCTGTGTGGCTTCGGAATATGAGTCAATCTACAAGCATTC
Source organism: Cricetulus griseus (assembly GCF_003668045.3). Classification (NCBI taxonomy): domain Eukaryota; kingdom Metazoa; phylum Chordata; class Mammalia; order Rodentia; family Cricetidae; genus Cricetulus; species Cricetulus griseus. Next base: position 443,205,611 of record NC_048595.1, read on the forward strand.
ATCACGGTTGTGAACGGAGTTGGTGGCCAGTTGGATGCCTCATGGGGTTCCCACAGAAAAATCTTCCCCAAGGTCTTGGCCTAACACTGACATTGACATCAGATCTCCAGGACGTGCACTGGAGTTTCCGTGGACTTGCTAGACGGTTGTAAACAGGGTTTACCCAGAGCAGTGACACACAGGAGTTTCGCAACCCACAGACTAGTCTCCATCATCCCCCAGAGAAAAGCCATGCTTCTTGGGTGGTCATGATACATTTTTTTCTTCCCTCAGATCTAGGTGTTGAGTGGTCTGGGTACCCACCCTGCCTAGTACCTGGCATCTAGCGAGCCTGCATTTGGGGGTCTGTGTTTGGTGGAAGGGCTATCTCTAACAATCGAGGTCTGAGACTGCCTAACATAATGGGGGGAGGGTGGGTAGGGCCAATAGACACAAGGAAGATGCTTCCCCTGTCTTGTTCGTTGTTTTAGTTGTTTTAGACACGTACCATGCTGAAGGCACTGAGGCCCTGTTAGAGGATAAAGAAGCCAGTGCATAGACACAGCCAGGAGGGCCTCTGGGATATGGCGTCCTGGCTGTATACTCAGATCTTCCAGGAAGACATCCTCAGCTCTCTCTGTGCCTCACTTCAGCTTCTTGGCTCAGAGACAAGACAGCTCACCCCTGGGCCTTGGAGGCTTCCTCCGGCCTTGCTCTCCTGGCTGTGGTCTCACAGCTAGTCTTTAAGGTGGGGCTGTATGAGTACCAACCCTGGGCACTGGGGTGAGGCTCAGGGGTAACACCTCATTCAAGCAGGCCTTGCTTTCTCTGGGCATCTTCAATCCCAATGCTCTGTTATCAGCATCAGTAGATAAAGTGTTTGGTGTCTCTCTACCTCCCCCAGGGCCCTCCAAGTTCTTAGCAAGCAGGAAGAGGAACTTGGGCCAGTACAGAGCCTGCACACTGAGGGTGAACCCCTGCTCATGTCAGCTCATTTGGAGCTAATTCCTGAGTGCATGGGCAGTGAGAGGGTGGTCATTATGATCCAAGGCTCCTTGGTCACCCAGAAGGGACCCACTCCTAACGTCCAGACTATTGCATGTAGGTGCCTTATCTGGCTTGGCTCTTTCCACTGCCACCTGAGAGATTTCTTGTTTGACTTGGAGACAGTAATTGAGTGACACTGTCCACTTTTCTCTCACAGAAGCTCTTGCTTGCCTGCAGGGCACAAGATGGTTATTCTGGGGAACAGAGCAGAGTGTGCTACAGGTCCCAGAGTGTTCAGTACGGGTTGGTCAGGACAGCGGGCTATGGGCAGCTGCGTGCTCTGGTCCAGGCTCATTCATTTCGCAGAGACCTGTACTCTGAGGCAGTCCCTCCCATCCCGTGTCTCATTCCATCCTGCCTCCCAGTTCCCTACAACTTCAAACATGCCTTCTAAGGCTTTTTTCAAGCAGATGTGCCCTGGATGGAAAAAAAAATACAAGTCCTCCCCAGTTTATGGTAGATTCTGCCCTTACAAACCCATGACCCAGGTTCTATTCCCAGCACCCCCATGGTGGTTTATAATCATTTGTTACTCTAGTCCAAGGGGATCCAAAGCCCTCTTCTGACCTCTGTGGGCACCAGACATGAACACAGTGAACTTTCATACATGTAGACAAAACACTCATAGACATAAAAAAAAAAAACCCTTTGTTTCAATGGTTACTTAAATACAGATTTTGTGGGTCTGTATTTCCTGCCTATATATGATTAGGTGAGTTAGTCTCCCTCTCTCTCTCTCTCTCTCTCTCTCTCTCTCTCTCTCTCTCTCTCTCTCTCCTTTCTCTGTTCAGACAACTAGAATTTTAGTTTATGAGTTTCGCTGTTGTTTTATTTTTCTAACTAATTTTAGCTTTTATCTTTACAACTTCCTTTTGCTGTTTTCTTTTTGATTACTTTCTCTCCCTCTGCTTGCTTGATAAGATATTTAATCTTTTATTGGTTCACTTTTAGAGATTGATGCTCTGACCTGTGCACTTTCCTCTCTCTGGTCATGCTTCGACTTTAGCCTGTTGCTGTCATTGTGTCTTCTCTAGTCTCATTGTTTTAGAAATTCCCCAACTGAGGTTTGATTTTTGCCTTTTGCCCCTGGAGTTTTTATTTGACTCGAATTACCCAGTAGAAGTTTTTTGTTGCTATTAATTTTGCATTTTGTTGCATTATGAACAGAAAAGTGTTGCTTCAGTTAATTCTGCCCTCTGAGGTGGAGCATGAAATACAGTCACCATTGAGAGGAGTCTGTATGAACTACCATTTCTGTTCCCAGAGCTCCGGAGGTGGCAGCCTGTTTAGGTTTTCTGTAGCTTCATTGGCTTCTTGTTTGTCCAATCACAAGCAGGCAGACATGGTGTGATGATGCACTGTCTGTCAGGTTTTTCCATCATCTCTCCCGAAGCTGCTTTCATGAGCCCCAACCTCTCATGTGGAGCAGAACCATGCATGTTGTACAGTAGCTCCTAAAGTTAGAAAAGGTCAGTTTTGCTCATTGCTTTTCTTTCCTTCCTTTTCGCTTGAATTCCACCTGACTGCATATCAACAAAGCAAGGGTCCTTCTTAGCGTCAGCTGTCAACCTGACACACCTAGGAAGAGAAACCTCCCCTGGGGACTCCCTCCACCAGGTTGGCATGTGGGCAAGACTATGGGATCATTTTCTTGGACAGTGATTGATGGGGCCAGGCCCATCTCACTGTGGGTGGGGCCATCCCCGGGCTGGTGGTCCTGGGTTCTATAAGAAAGCAGGCTGAGCAAGCCATGAGGAGCAAGCCAGTGAGCAGCTCCCATCCACGGCCTCTGCTGTGACATGTTTGGGTTTTCTTGTCGCACTTAGTGGATATTTACTTGATTTTTAAAAAATTTTACCTGGTTAAATTGTTCCTTTCATGTTTGTGGGGTGGTTTGTTTGGTGTTAATAAAATTTACATATGAAATACAATATGGAAATTGTATTTTCATATAACTTTATAGATAATTTTACATATCATACTTAAAATTTTATTTACATATTGTCTTCCTGTGTCCCCACAGCCTATCTCTTATTTAATATTCAACTACTTGCTTTATCTTAATGACATTTTTTTACTTTCAACTATAACTATGTATTTTTATCTATATTCCAATCCATGGACTTAGTCTCTCTCTCTCTCTCTCTCTCTCTCTCTCTCTCTCTCTCTCTCTCTTCTTCTTCTTCTTCTTCTTCTTCTTCTTCTTCTTCTTCTTCTTCTTCTATGATCTCACTATGTAACTGAGGCTGGTCTTGATCTCACAGACCTTTCTACATCTACCTCCTGAGTGCCAAAGTAACAAGTGTTATCTCCATGCCCAGCTCCCATTCTCTATCCTCCTTGCTAGTTACTTTTCTTGTTGCTGTACTCAAATACTGGAATAAAAGAAATTGAAGGATGGAAGGGTTTGTTTTGGCTCACAGTTCAAGAGTGCTGCTCATAAGAGCAGGGAAGGCCTGGCAGCAGGAGTGTGAACCATGGTCACACTGCACCCACAGTCAGGAAGCAGAGAGATGAACTGGTGCTCAGGAAGCTTGGTCACACTGCACCCACAGTCAGGAAGCAGAGAGATGAACTGGTGCTCAGGAAGCATGGTCACAGTACACCCACAGTCAGGAGCAGAGATGAACGCTGGTCTCATGAAGCATGGTCACAGTACACCCACAGTCAGGAAGCAGAGATAAACACTGGTGCTCGGTCCACTTTCTCTTTTTATTTAGTTCAGTAACCCAGCCCATAGAACGGTGCTGCCCACATTCAGGGTAGTTCTTCCCACCACAGCTGAACCTTTCTGGAAACACACTCATAAGCACACTCAGAAGTGTGTTCCCATGCTGATTCAAGTTGACAACATCGATTAGTTAATTAATCCCAATTAATATCATTTTTCTACTTTGCCAGAGGATACAGCCGTTGTGTGCTGTTTTCTGCTGTTATTCCCACTGGTTTTTATTGTTGCTGCCTTGAATATACATATATATGAACGTATATGTGTATATATGTGACATCTATGCATTTTATATATCTAGGACATCAGTACTTTTGGAAGCCAAGATATGCTTTTGCATTTACATACTGACCATCTTGAAAAACTCTGTATATCTGTCACTGTCTTTGAATTCATGAAAATCTGTGCAAATAAACACATCCCGCACTCCCAAGGTTCTGTACACTGACTGCTTCCCTCCTCCACCAGAACTGTTGTCTGGCAGCCCTTCTCTCTGTGTCCTCTCCCTAAGCCTTCTGTTGCTTTGCTGAGTTCCTGCCTTGATATTCTTCCCTGTTAAGTGCGCCTACTCTCTCTTCAGCTGTGTCTAATCCACCCACACACCCATGTGCTCAGTGTTTTCAACACATCTCTAATGCTCCTTTAAAAGGCGGCGCACGCCTTTAATCCCAGCACTCGGGAGTCAGAGGCAGGCGGATCTCTGTGAGTTCGAGACTAGCCTGGTCTACAAGAGCTAGTTCCAGGGCAGCCTCGAAAGCCACAGAGAAACCCTGTCTAGAAAAACCAAAAAAAAAAAAAAAAAAAAAAAAAAAAAAAAAAGGCCTCTACCTTCTTTGGCAAGATTTCATACTGTGTCTTTTATTCAGCTAAACACATTGGTGATAATTATTTTAAATTTTAATTATTTTGAACTTTGTGTCTATTATAGCCCAAGGCTGTTTCAGATCTATTTCTTTTATCTGTTGTTTCCCTTGAATTTGTTTTCTTAATCTCTCTGACTCTCTGTCTCTGTTTCTCTGTCTCTGTCTCTGTCTCTGTCTCTGTCTCTCTCTCTCTCTCTCTCTCTCTCTCTCTCTCTCTGTGTGTGTGTGTGTGTGTGTGTGTGTGTGTGTGTGTATGTGTATAATTTGTACATGTATCTATCTGTCTGTCTCCCCCGTATACACACATTATTCTATTTGCTGAGCAGGAACTCTATTCCTGATCAAGTCTCCAGCTAGATCATTTCTGCTCTTGTCTCTTGTAAACCTGGGGTTTTCTTGTTCCTGTTAATTACCAGTTGGGATGTGTAAAAACCTGGAAAGAGAACCAAGGCATTAGATTCTCCAGGAACTTCTTCTGTGGTGGACTCTGTGTGCCCTCCTGGTCCTGGAATCTACGCTCTGCTCAGCTCTTAGCTGTTTCTTCTGGAGTGGACACAGGACGGTGGAGACAGCCCAGACTGTCTGCTCTCTCCTCTCTCCTGGGTCCATGCCTTGTAATGCTCGTTTGCCACCTTAGCTGCTTGATGTCTTCTCTCTGGCTTCTCTTTTGTCTGGATTTTCTATTTTTCCTTGGCTAAAGTGTTGGTGGGAATTACCTACTCTGTCATTTCCATAAGTGAAACTTTTGAGGAATTTCATACTATTTAGCATTTCCCATGTTTTCAATATTGTGTATCTATTTATCTTATGGTTATGTTGAGTTAAGATTCTGACAAATAGCAGATAGATATGAAGTTGGCACCAAGGGACTTTTCAGCCAGCATCTCTAGCCACTGTGCTCTGCACTATATTAAGAATCAAAGCTGTGGCCACCAGGGGCCTTTTGTTCTCTCTAATACTGAACTGCCCATCAGGGTTGTGAAGGCAGTGTGTCCAGGAGGTGACAAACACCAACAAATGTGTGGTACTACACGGCCAGCCCCAAGTCGTCTATGATAGCATGAACCTGACTGTTTCCTGGAAGTCAGCCCATAGTCTGCACACTGGGAAGAGGCACTGTGGACACTGGAGTCACCTGAATTGTTTTTTCCTTAATAAGCACTTTGGGTGTGTATCTTCTTCATATTTTTAGAGCCTTTACCTCCTCTTTATTGGACTTCTTCTTTTTTCTCTTTAGCTTTTGGATCACTTGGAAAGCCCATATAAGTTTACAACATGAATAGCATATAACACGGTGATATTTTGTGACTTGAAGCCAAGTTAAACATATGGCCATTTGAACGCTATTTTGTTGAAAACCTTTTTGGAAATGCCTTTTATTCACTTCTGGGCAGATCTAATTATAGATGGATTTTTTAGCTTGCATGTTGAGCACAGGATTTGGTAGGTCTGAACAAACCAGAAGGGCCAAATCTCCCCTGAGGAAACAGGCAAATCCATGGGTTATAGATTTTTTTTAATGTTACCTATCACTTAGTTAATATTAGCCCGTCTCTCAGGCTTCCACATACCCCAGTTTCAGCTTCCATTACAGTAGAACTTAACCTGTGTAGTTAATCGCTCAGAATTCACCCAGCTGCCTCAGTGTTCATACCTAACATTTAGGCGTCAGAGGAGACTGTTTGCCTATAGCATACCAGATAATGCTTGCCAGCATGCCCTGCACTCCAATTCTGTCCTGGGAATGATCCTCAGTGACCTCAGCCTTCAGGCTCAGAGGGATAGCAAAGCCTTCTTTTGGCCTGAGTGCAAATGTCAGCAGTGTGTGCAAATATGAATGTTTAAGAATGACTGAACAGTGTGTTCAAAAACTAGAAACAGCAGCTTCCTCCTCCCAGGTGTTTATAGCCTGAGATTGCACCTACAGACACCTCCTATCCAACTAGCTAACCCTCCCCCATCTGCTGTACTCTGTAATAATAAACTCAGTAGGGCTCTAGGTTGCCCCCCAGTTGGTGCCACTCCACCGGAGTGGGCTATGGACCACCCAATCCCAGCTTTTCTGTATGTCTGCCCTTTCTTCATTTTCTCACTACTTCAGTCCAGTTTCCAGGACCAAGCCATACAGGACATGGCACTTGTGGTGGTGACTTTGTGTGAGAGGTTCCCATTTAGCCAGACAGCCCCAAGCCTGAAGTGTGACTGTTATCGCCGGGGGCTTTTTTAAAAGGTTTCTCCTTAGTTGCTCAAAGGGCCAATGCACTTAAAGTAGCTGTAGGCAATTTGCAAAGGTCTTATACACATCTCTTGTTAAGGGCCGTTCACATTTATCCTACTGCTGTTTTGTGTGAATGTCCTAGGATGTTACCTTTGATTTTGAGTGTCACTGTAGTTGGACTAAGAGATGCCTGGGGAGTGGGGTTAGTAGGGTTATACCCCTGGGAGAGCCAGTGAGTTCATCCATCCCCAACTCAACTAGATCCTGAGGACTCTAGATAATCTGCGGATTAACCTTTGATGGAATCACAATGCTGGCTTCATTGAGAAGTGGTGATGAGCAGAGGCAGGGCCTACCTGGAAGAGATGCATCACGGTGGATGGGTCCTTATGAGAGAAATAAGTTAATACCAAATTCAAGAGGCTGGTGGAAATGAAGCCGTCTTTAATGCACCGTTCTGCAGAAAGGGAACCAGCATAGAGAAGAGGCAAAGGTGAGCAGCGTGCTGATTTGGTGAAAGACGGTGGTTTTTAAATTTTCAATTATGAGAAAGCCCTGCCCTCCTTTTCTCACAGGCCAGGGTTTAGAAAATCACAATCTAGCATAGCCACCTTCTCAAATCCCCTGTCCTATCGGTTCAAGCTACAAAACCTACTAAATTGGTTAGCAAGTTGGGGCTTGAGGCTGCCCCATTTTCTGATGATGGGCCAGTCACATAGAGACTGCCGATGAACTCTTAAGAGACCCTCACACTGAAAATGGATCATACCAGTTTCTTTCTTACACTTGGGACATGGCATCTATTGCTATGTCCTCTGCTTTCTGGTTCTGTGAAGTCAGCAACATCCCCCATGGCACGTTCACACTGCTGTGGATATTCTACCCGAGCTCACTGGGTCATGTGACCACAGACGAGCCCTCTAGCACTGTGAGTGGCATACTCTCCTACCTTGCTTCGGTCAGGCCTTTCTGCCACAGACATGGGACAATAACTAACACCTTGGGTTTCTAGGTACAAGTTGGTATCACCGGTTTTAGCTGTCTCCTGTTGTTTAAATTCCCCTTCAAGCATTCCCTGTCACAAGGATTTCATTGATCAGGCAGCTAAACACATTTTGTAATTTCCTGCGTGATTTCTTCTTTGATCCAAAAGTTATTTAGATCCATTTCAAGTCAATTTTCAAATATTGGGAAAAATAGAGGTATCCGACAGTTGCCCAAGTCCTTACTGTCATCATCAATTTTCCTGTTACTGGCAGAATGGTGTTGAAATGACCACCAGTGAATTCCTTCCTTTTTAACTCAGTTTATCTGCTATGCTTTAAGTATTTTCAAGAACTATTATTAAAGGGCTATGCATTTAAGCTTTGCAGCAGCATTTTTTTTTTTTTGTCAATTAGTGGCTCTGGTCTCTCACTTGACTAGTGTTTCTTTGTCTGTGTTTGCTGGGAAAATATCCCATGTGGGTGATGGAAAACACTGCAGATGGGATGTGCTCAGAGTAGGAGAAAGATTGCATAGACAGTGTTAGTATTCAGGCATCTGCACTGGCCTGTCCTTGGGGTTCTGACAGGATAGGCTCTCAGCTGCAGCCACTGAGAGCACCACCTGTGCACACTCACTGTGTTCCCGCCTCCCATGCCCCGCCCCCCTCTTTCCTCTCTCCTGCTGCTCTTGTCCGTGGAGGCTGGTCAGGCTGGTCTCCCCCTCCCCTCCCCCTCTTATGATCCTATTCCTCTACTAAAAATCCCCTCTGCTTGAACCCTGCTGCATGGCATTTCTCTCCAGTGTCGTTTTTGTTAAATTTCAACAGACAGTGATCTGGGTGAGAGGGAAAAATGGGGGGGGGGTGCCAAGCTCTGCCCTCACTTAAAATCACATTCACTGTCTGGTTTGTGTCCCTGTGCCCTGGGGCAGACGACAGGGCCATAAGGGCAACTTCAGCCCTTGTGTCGCATGTATTCTACCCCAGCCACATGTCATACTCTATCTAGACAGTGACACTTCCAGGTAGTGGCACACACAGCTCTGTTGGTGCCATGCTTGTGTGATTCGTTCCTGTAGGGCCGTGGCTCTCAGCCTGTGGGCTGGGACCCCTTGTGGGGGTCACATATCAGATCCACTGCATAGCAGATGTTTACGTGAGAATTCACCACAGTAACAAAATTACACTTGTGAAGTTACAACAGAATAATTTTATGGTTGAGGGGGTCAGCACAATATGAGGAACTTCATTAAGGGGTTCCAGCATTAGGAACATTGAGGACCTCTGCTGTAGGGCCATGTGCACTGTTCATGTTCAGTTTTAGGGAGAACTTCATGACTTTCAGTCCGTGACCACACCCAGCCCACATGTGAGACTTTAGGAGGCTGCATGGTTTACACAGTTTGCTGACATCTCACAGCTGGGGATGGCAAGAACTGGGGTCCCATCCAGCTCTGAGGACCCCCAACACCCAGGCCCGTGGTGCCTCATTTCTGAAATATCTCCTGCTCACCTCCTCTCTCCCACCCTCACGCCCCTTCCGCTTTCACGGAAGGCAGACACACAGGTTTGAAGCCACTGGACGAGGCTGCCCAGGGGAAATGGATGATTCAGGTCCCTACCGTGGGAGGAGGTACTGTTGGAGCCTGCTGGCCACGAGGACTGTTACAGTGTGGATGTGAAATGCTCCCCACAGGCCCATGTGTTTGAACATTTGGTCTCCAGCCAGTGGCGCTGTTTCAGGAGGTTATTGAAGCGTTGGGAGACAGGGAGGGCCTGGCTAGCAGATGTAGTTCATGTGGGGCAGATCCTTTGTAGTTGAGGTCATAATACAATCCCTCTCTCTCCTGGCCTGACTCTGCTTCTTGTGCCATCAGGACGTGAGAGGACCTTGCTACGAACCCCCGCCACCCTGCATGCCCCCAAATCTTCCCTGCCATAGAGGACAAGGGCTATGAGCCAAAACAAATCCTTCTGTTGAGTTTCTTCTGTCATAACAATGGGGAGAGTAACATAAGCTGCCTGGGACTGCACTGTGGAGCAATATGGCCAGGGACCAGTGGGCCTGGCCTCCTCACACCTAAGCCCTGGCTGGCCTGGGGCATTTTGGTTAGGAGAGCAGCTTGCTCAGCCAATTCCAAGAGTCAGGTTGGAAGACTTGGTCCTTTTTTTTTTTTTTTCTTCTTTCTTCCCCTCCACCCTCCCCCCCTCCAAGTTCAGGGTGTTTCTGGAACACTGAAGAATACAGATAAGAAGTTGAGCTCTTCCCTAGAGGAGGGGTGGAGATTTCTGGGCTCGGTGAAATCCTAGCAGTGGGGAGATTTGTGAGGAGGAGGAATGTGAGTTGCTTTGACCTTCAACCATTAGGCAAAGGGTGATTACATCCCAGGTTGGATGGAACCCGGAATCATTTCTGGGCAAAGCCTCACTCCCAGTCCTGTACAGTGCTATGTTGGGACGCCTCTCCCCTCTGCCTGGGCCTTGCCTTCTTTCTTCTCCACAGTGTCTTAGGAAAGCAAGACTTCAAGTGTTCGGCAGATGTAAGTTTTCAGTGAGGTGACCTAGGTCCAAGTTTGCCAGAAACGCCAGAAACACTGTGGTAAAACTTAATCCAGTCATGTTGGTTCCTCTCCAAACGTGATTTATCTTACACTCATCAGGACTTGGATGAAACAGGGAAAGTGAGCTCTTTCTTCCCTCGCTGGGATTCAGCCATTATTGCAGGACCTGCGTCCCGTTGCACTTTGCCGCTTCTTGGCCATAGCTTCCTTCACATTCTGTTTTTGTGTGATCATTAGTGTTCCTTCCCCCCTAAACTTTTATAACATCTAAGTCAGCCTTTTATATCCTTCCCAGAAGGGCTGAGATCTCGTGGGCTCCTGCTGCAAACAGCGACTGCCAGGCCTTAATGCTGAACACGTTGGAGTATCTACAAAAAGCCACGCTCCTCGGTGGGTGCGGCTCACAGTTAGCAGTCTCAGTAAAGAGGCTAGCATGCACACAGATAACCTGGCCCTTCCCACGGCTTTAAGCCCAGCTGCTGCCTTTTGTGCCAGGAAAGCCTCCAAGACAGAAATGTCACCCTGGCCTTAGCACAGCAGGTGGGTCAGAGCCTCCATGCTACTTAGCCCAGAGATCCGGGGCAACTGGCTGTGTCTGCTCTGCTTCAGTTTTGACATCATGACAGTGGGTCTTCTTCATGGGATGAATTTGAGAGCCAAGTGTCCTAAGGAGTCGGAAGTGCAGGCCCATTGCATGCTCAGCTTCTGGGTCCGATCTTGGAGGTGGGAGCTGTGGTCCCTTCCTCTGACCAGGAGTGCTCCACCTAGTTTAGAGTTCTTATCAAAGCTGTGCTGTCCCTGGGAGACTGGCTGATGTCTAGAGATTTGGGATATGTGTATCGGGGTGTAGATAAACTAGCATTGGCTGATAGGAACTAAGGAGGCTGCTAAAGACTACAGTGTGTACAGGATAGGCCCCCATGGTAACAAGAGTGTCCCGAAGGTCAGGAGAGCTGAGGTGGAGCAGCCCTGCCATTTGAGATTATAAATTCAAGAAGTTCATTGCAGTTTTGATTTTAAAAAACAACAAAACTAAAGGCACACACACACACACACACACACACACACACACACACACACCACACACACACACACACACACACACACACACACACACACACAAAACAAACAAACAAACAAACAAAAAAACCAAACCCCTGAATCTCTGCGTTGGTGCAGACAGCTAGGAGGAAACATAGAAAAATGAATCCAATGGGTTCAAAAAGAGACCCCCCCCCCCAATGATGGCGTCCCATTGAAAAGGCAGTGAAATGTACCAGAAGCAAACACCATGGGAAGAACATGCACTTCATCTCCCCCGGGATGAGGGACAAGGGTGTTGCTAAGCACTCTATGGTGTGTGGGGCAGTACCCAATGACAAAAGCCCATCTGGCTCCAAAGGTCAAAGCTGAGACTGAACAGCCCTGGTGTGGCTGCCCAGATGCCCAGGCTAATGTACTGTTGAAATCCCCATGGGTATTTACAAATAGTCCTCGTTCTTGGATAAGACAGCTTAATGGTCCAAGAGCCTGTCACATGACCACGAGGACTGGAGTTAGAGCCCAAGAACCTATATAAAAATGTCAAGTACAGCCTTGTCCGAGTTAGGTTTCTATTGCTGTGATAAACACCAAAAGCAGCTTCGGGGAGGACAGGGTTTATTTCATCTTATATGTCTTGATCACAGCTCGTCATTGATGGAAGCCAGGGCAGGAACTCAAGGCAGGAACCTGATGCAGAAACCACAGAGAAACGTTGCTTACTGGCTTGCCCAGCCTGCTTTCTTATACATCCCAGCACCACTTGCCCCAGGGTGCACCGCTCACAATGGACTGGGTCCTCCCATGTCAATCACTGATCAAGAAAAACAGACTTGCCTGCCAATCTGATGGAGGTATTTATCAAATGAAAGTTCCTCTTCCCAGATGACCCTGGCCTGTGTTGAGCTGATCAAAAATTCAACCAACACAGGTAATGTGTATTTATAATTCCAGAACTAGAGGGGCAGGAATGGTTAACGCTGGGGGCCTCACTAGTCAGCCAACCTAGACTGTCTGGTGAGGACTAGGCCAGTAAAAGACTCTGTCTCAAAGTACAAGGTGCCTGAAGATGACACCCGAGGTTGTCTTTTGTCTTCTGGTACACACACACACACACACACACACACACACACACACACACACACATACGAGTACAAACAAATACATTTAAATTTCTCTTTGGACTTCTTCTTTGGCACATTTATTTTTCAGATATTTTTGCCATTTTCCAACTATGTAATTTTTTAAAACCTCTAGTGCAATTCCTCCATTATGGTAAAACCCCACAGCCTAACATGATTTCTTTTGTTTTGCCTTCTCTAAGGTGTGCTAATTTATATCTCCGAATGTGGTCTACTGTCGTGGGGGCTCTGGGCCGGAGGCATATGGATCTGCTGTGGTTGAGTGAGGTAGTCTATAAATGTCAGCAGGCCCAGTCGATTAATGCCCAATCCAGGAACAGTTGAATTACAGTTCAATTCCACTATAATTTTCATGTGAGGTTTTATTTTAATCTGGCTGGAAGCTGACCTGTGTTTCATATTGCTGTAACTCGAGATGCTCCTAGCCTTGGTACTCAGCTTCTTGTGCACATGTGGTTTCATTTTGCTTGGGTCTACACCTTGCCGTGACTCTCTGGTAGCCTGTGTATAGTGATTTGAGGAACTACAGGCTCTTTTCCCAAGTGTGCACAGCATTTCATGATCCCACCCACCATGGTGAGGCCGAGTTTGCTCTTTTGTCAGTGGCTTGGGTAGTAGGATAATTTGAAGACTCTCTGTTCTGGCTAGTTTTATGTCAACTTGATACAAACTAGAGATCTGAAGGGAGGGAACCTCAACTGAGAAAAATGCCACAATAAGATCCAGCTGTAAGACGTTTTCTTAATTAGTGATTGATGGTGGTAGGGCTCAGGCCAGTGTGAGCGGGGCCATCCCTGGACTGGTGGTCCTGTGTTCTATACAAAAGCAAGCTGAGCAAGCCATGAAGAGCAAGCCAGTAAGCAGCACCCTCTATATGGCCCCTGCATCAGCTCCTGCCTCCAGGTTCCTGCCCTGTTTGAGTGTCTGTCCTGACTTCCTTCAATGATGGGCTATGATGTGGAAGTGTATAAGCCAAATAACCATGCTTTGGTATGGTATTTCATCACAGCAATAGTAACCTGAATGAAGACACTATCTTTTTTCATAGATGGCACTTCAGTGGTATGACGAGAGACTTTATGCCAATGGGTGTGGCAGTTTGTCCAGGGTTTGGGTTTTCAACCCAGTCAACTGTTGATGTCACATTGCTTCCTCCCAGGCTTTCGTTTGCCTCGTCTAACTCAGTTCCCCACCCACTACTGGTATCTGTCTCTCTACCATGATTACACCTATTGAGACTTCTCCAGCAAGGTGTCCTTCCAGGGTCTTCATCTTCCCTGGCTGGGGTGACCCTGCAGGCCTGAGTTCCCTGGCCCTTTTAGGTCTGGTCTTTCTCTGAGCACCTCAGAATAGTCTGTCCCACCACACATTTCCTCGGTGTTAGAGAACATAACGGGACTGCAGGGTGTCTGAAGAAACAGCAGGTGCAGGGAAGGCTGTTCTGGAGTGAATGTGGTGTTCTGGAGATCTGGCTTCCTCCAGCCTTCTCCCCCCCACCCCAGGCTTCTTGTCTTTGGAGTCGAGAAACAAGAAGTAGAGCTGAATGCTGGGTGTACTTGCAGCACCGTTCCCGTCCAGGATGGCTCCACAGCATCCTTCCATCCACCACAGTGGGACCTCTGATCCTCCACCTAACATAGCTTCATTGTATCACCCAGCCTGAGAAAACCCATCTGTGAACAACAGGCCCTCATCATCCCTGCTTCATACAGAGACAGATCTGCTCAAGAGTCCTTTGGGATTTGAGGGTAACTTTGAATCTGACCCTTGTTTGGAAATTTCTGTTGTTTTTGTTGGAGAGGAAGCAATGATATCAACATCTCTGTTGCCTTGGGGTGACATTGGGCAGCTCCAGGACCTGAAAAGAGTTATTGTTTGTGATTGACTATCACTCTCTGCTGTGACTTACATGTTTCTGGGCTTTTCTATGCTGGAAAACTATTACTGCTTTATTCTCACCATTGACAGTAATTCTATTTAAGTTGTTTATTGTTAGGCCCAGTGTGTGTGTGTCTGTGTGTGTGTGTGTGTGTGTGTGTGTGTGTGTGTGTGTGTGTGTGTGTAGGGGGTGACCCCAAAATGGCAGTGCTGGTGACAACATCCTACACAGAAGAATTTTGGACCAGTAAACAGAAAGATTGTTATTGGTCAACAGAGGTCTAAAGGCATGTCTCAATTTACCAGGAACTGCCCTTAAACCACAGGACCCTCTCTTAGCTAACCCCAAAGATAGATGAAAGGGCATGTAGTTCTCTGTGAATCTCAACAGTCTGTATCAGCCCAAAGGCCATGATATGCTGACCATCATATAAAATCTGTCTTGCTTTTTCTGCCATTTTGCTCCTCTCTCTGCTCCCTACACCCAGATAGCCTTGGCCATCTGATCTCCAATAAACCTTTCTTCTGCCATGGGGTGGTCCTGTTAAATGATTTCACCAACCCTCACTTGCAATGTCTTGGTGACTCTTAAAATGTCTTGATTCAATTTGAGTATATCATTTATGTCCAAGGATTTGTCAATTTCTTTCAGAATTTCAATGCTTTTGCTTCTTTAAATGTGCTTTCCAGATACTCCCTAAAAGATCCCATGGATCTCATTGGTACCTGCTGTAATGTCCCTTTTCAACTCAATTTTATTCAACTGGGTCATATCTTTCTTTTGGTTGGTTGGGCTAAGGACTGAATTCCATTTGTCAGTTCACAGAATCCACTTCTAGTTTCATTGATTCTTTGTGATTTTCCCCTATCTTTCTTTCCTTAATCCTCTCCTAATCCTCATTACTTCTTCCTTTATACTGACTCTAGGCTTGGCTTATTTTTGTTTTATAATGCCTGGGATGTATTCTCACTTGTTGGTTCTCTCTAGCTATAATGTAGTCATTATGTCTGTAAACTCCCCAATCAGAAACATTTTTTGTGTCCAAAGCTTATGGTCAGCTGTACCTTCATTTTTATTTGACTCTAGGAATCTTTAAATTTCATTTCTGACATTTTCAATGACTCACTGGCCATCCGAGACCATGTTGTTCAATATCTGTGTATTTGTACAGCTTCTCTTGTTATTGATTCCTAGTTTTATTCTATTGCTATCTAATAAGATACAAGATGTTACTTTGGTTTCTTGAGACAAGGTTTCACTGTGTAGCCCTGGCTGTCCTGGAACTCACTTTTAGACCAGGCTGGCCTCGAACTCAGAGATTCCCCTGCCTCTGCCTTCTGAGTGCCAGGATTAAAGGCGTGTGCCACCAATGCCCCCAAGATGTTACTTTGATATTTTTGTTGTTGTTAAGACTTGCTTTATGGCCTAAAACATGATTTATTTTTGTAGAAAGTTCCATGAATGTCTCAGATATGTGTACTTCTGAGATCTTGTGTAAAATATCCTGTACATGTGAGTTAAGTATATTTGACCTATGGTGCAGTTTAACTCTGAAGTTTCTTTCTTTGTTTTTTTGTTTTTTGTTTTTGTTTTTGTTTTTTTTTTTTTTTGGTCTGGATGACCTGTTGATGATATTGGGGTATTAAATCACCATTACTGAATATGGATTCTCTATCTCTTTATGTCTCATAATGTTCATCTTATGAAACTTTTGGTACCAATATTTGGTGTGTACATATTTACAATCATATTTCTTGACAAGTTATTCCCATTATTAATGTGTAATGGCCTTTTTTAAAAAAAAAATCTATTCTGACTAACTTGGCCTGAAGTCTTTGTCATGTCTAAGCACTGTTGCTCCTATTGTTTTATGCTTTATTTTCCTGCCATTTTCAACCCTTCCACTTTCAGTCTGTGCGTCTTTGCCAGTGATGTGTGTTTCTGACAGTCACGAAACACTGGTTCCTGTTTCACTGAAATCAATTGGTGGGAGGAATCAGAACTTTAGGGGCCCCTGTGACTCTGCCATCTTTACCTCATTTGATAAAGGTCCCCCAAGTCCTGACAGTAGAGCCAGGAAGATTCCCTCAGTCCCCTGACCCCCAATGCACTCTTTTTCATTGATGACTACCCGAGGAAGGCAAGGGGGATGAAACTTCCACCTTAGCACAGAGATGATGGTCTTTAGGGATTGGGAGTGACAGGGATGGAGTTGGGCACTGAACCTAGGTTCTGGATTCTGCAAAGCAAGTGATCAAACTAGCAGTATCAAATGTAGAACTGTAGATCTGGGCTCCACATACAGAAAAGGGGCGTGGGCTTTAGTTCTGGGGGTTGTGGAATTCCTAAGAAGTAAAGGGATGTCTTCTGTCAGGTATCCTAGCAAGAAATTGTGCCATGCACATGTCCAGCACCAATGACTTCATAAGCTGTGGACTCAACCCCTCAGTCTACCCTTGGTCAAGCCAGGAACCCACTATCTTGTCCTGAAAGTTACTCACATGTCCAGGCTGAGATCCAGTAAGGCTATTGCACACAGAAAATCAGGAAGCCTGAAACTCACACTCTCTACCTAGGATTCTACCAGTTGATACAAAAATGATGCCATTCAGACAAAACAGTCCAGGGTGGGAAGTCCCACCTACAAAGAGGGCAATAAGACTTGGGCAAGGTGAATTGCTCAGGTCACGTGTCTGTGTGGAAGCAGAGTCAGACCAGATGAAAGTCCTGAGTGTTCTGTTGAGCATGTACTTATCTGTCCTGGATACCTAGGATCAGTACAATGCAGCCACATCTGGTGACTGACATCATAGCCAGCAGGCAACCCAAAACCCAATGACTTAAAATGACAATTGGTCATTCAGTTGGGTGGTTTCCATGGGAGTCTTGTATTTGCTGCTGCAGGGAGAGTTAGCTAAAGGCTCACCTGGTCTGGGTTACACTCAATGTGACTTGCAGTTGGAGTTGACCTAAGGGTGAGAAGTGAGCCTCCTTGGCTACTTACAGCTTATAGCAGTCAGTTGGGAGGGGACAGTGCCAAGATCCAGTGTTCTATGAAACAGAAGTGCAATGTCCCTCTCGGGCTCATGGGTTGGAAACATGACTCCCAGTAGATGGCACTGTTTGGGGAATGTTTCAGTTTGCTTCTATTATGATAAATGCCATATGCAACTTAGGTAAGGAAAGAGTTTATTTTAGCTTACACTTTCAGGTCACAGTCCATCATAATTGAGAAAAGTCGGGACAGAAACTCAAGCAAGAACTGAAGCAGAAACCATGGAAGAATTCTGCTCACTAGCTTTTCCCCTGATTCCTCTCAGCTACTTTTCTTTTCTTTTCTTTCTTTCTTTCTTTCTTTCTTTCTTTCTTTCTTTCTTTCTTTCTTTCTTTTTTTTTTTTTTTTGGTTTTTCAAGACAGGGTTTCTCTATGTAGCTTTGGAGCCTATCCTGGTACAATTCCTCACGGAAGTGGCTGCATGCCAACCCGGTGAAGGTGATTCTTCAGTTGAGGTTCCCTCTCCCCAGGTGACTCTAGGTAGTGTCAAATGGACAAGAAAAACTAACCAGACAAGGAAGTTCTGAAGATTTTAGAGGATGGGTCTAGATTGAGGAAGCAGATCACTGCGGCCATCCCAGTGACCTCATTGCTCCTTCCGCTATATGCCCCGAGGCAAAGGAGCTCCTTGCCATGGCCTCCTTTGGCTATGAGGTTCTACCCAAGTACATATATGGGACCAAGTCCTCATGGACTGAACCCCAAGGAGTTCAATAACTTCTTCTTTTCTTCACTTCTTCTTTCCCCCTTTTTATTGCAAATAGATTCTCTCCTCACATAGTATATCCTGATAGAAGCTTCCCCCTTGCTACTCCAGTTCCTCTCCACCTCACATCCCATGCAGATCTGCTCCCTTTCTGCCTCTCACTAGAAAAGAATTGGAGTAGCCATCTTTGTGGCACCAGTCTTATTAGTCTGTGTTCATTCCTGAGAGGGGGAGTGTGGATTGAGAGTTCTCTGCTTAATCTGTACCCCATTTTAAAATTCGATTATTTGTGGTTATTTTTAAGTTCTTTATATATTTTGGATATCATCCCTCTATTAGATGTGTAGCTGGTAAAAGTCTTTCCCGTCTGTAGGCTGCTGCTTTGTCCAAATGATGGTGTTCTTTGGCATGTAGAAGCTTCTCAGTTTCAGGAGGTCACACTTATTAATTGTTGATCTTAGTGCCTGTGCTGTCAGTCTGCTCAGAAAGTCTTTTCCTGTGTCAATGTATTTAAGGCTATAACCCACTTTCTCTTCTATCAGGACTAGCATATCTGGTTTCATGTATAGGCCTTTGATCTAATTAGAGTTGAGTTTTATGCAGGGTATGGATCTGTTTGGATTCTTCTACATGCAGCCATCCAGTTTGGCCAGTACCAATTGTTGAAGATGCTGTCTTTTTTTTTTTAACAGTGTGGTTTTTTTTTTTTTTTTGGCTTCTTTATAAAAAAAAATCAGGTTTCTGTAGGTGTATGGATTTTGCTTGGGTCCTCAGTTGGATTCCATTGTTCAACATGTCTGTTTTTGTGTCATCACCATGCTGTTTTTATTACTATAGCTCTATAGTACAACTTGAGATAGTGGATAGTGGTACCTCCTGCAGTTATTTTATTATTTAGGATTGTTTTTAGCTATCCTGGGTTTTCGTGCTTCTCTCTGAAGCTGGGAATTGTCCTTTCAAGATCTGTGAAGAATTTATTAGAATTTTCATGGAGATTCAATTTGCATTGAATCTGTAGATTGCTTTTAGCAGGATGGCCGTTACTATGCAAATCTTACCAATCCATGAGCATGGGAAATTTTTCCATCTCCTGATACCTTCTTCAATTTCTTTCTCCACCAACTTGAAGTTTTTATTATACAAGTCTTTCACTTGCTTTGTTAGAGTTATTCCAGGATATTTTTTATTATTTGAGGCTATTATGAAAGGTTCCATTTCTATGATATCTTTCTCAGTCCATTTATCATTTGTATATGGGGGGATACTAATTTCTGTGAGTTAATTTTCTAATAAACTATTTTTCTGAGAGTGTTCATTAGCTGTAGGAGTCCCCCAGTGGAATGTTTCAGATCACTTACATATACTATTATATCATCTGCAAATATAGAGACTTAGACTTCTTCCCTTCCAATTTGTATCCCCCTGATCTCCTTCTGTTGTTTTACTGCTCTAACTAAGACTTCAGGTACTATATTGAATAGGTATGGAAAGTATGGACAACTATCTTATTCCTGATTTTAGTGGAATTGCTTTGAGTTTTTCTCTATTTAAGTTGATGTTGGCTATGGGCTTGCTGTAAGCTGCCTTTATTATGTTGAGGTATGTCCCTTGCGTCCCTAATCTCTCCATGAATTTATCATGAAGGGGTGTTAGGTTTTGTCAAAGGCCTTTTCTGCATTGAATGAGATGATCATGTAGTTTTTGTCTTTCAGTTTGTTTACATGGTATTTTAATCAATTTACATATGTTGAACCATCCCTGAATCTCTGGGATAAAGCCAAATTGATCATGTTGGCTGATCTTTATGATGTGTTCTTGGATTCAGTTTTCATGTATTTTATTGAGTGTTTTTGTATCCTTGTTCATAAGGGAAATTAGGCTGTAATTCTCTTTTCTTCTTGGGTTTTTGAAGGGGATCCCATTGGTGCTTACAGCAGGCAGGGAATCGAACAGCAAAGAAATGAGAATAAAAACTTGTTCAGATTGACTCCATCAGCCTGGACCAAACTTGGTGAATGTCTTAGTCTGGGTTTCTGTTGCTCTAAAGAGACACCATGACCATGGCAACTCTAATAAAGGAAAACATTTAAATGGGTCTGAGTTACAGTTCAGAAGTTTAGTCCATTCTTATCAAGGCAGGAATCATGGTGGCAGGCAGGCAGACATGGTGCTGGTGAGGTAGCTGAGAGTTCTATATCTGGATCAGCAGGCAGCAGGGAGTGAACTGTCTACCATATGAGACTGCCAAGCCTGACCCCACAGTGACACACTTCCTCCAACAAGGCCACACCCCCTCATAGTGCCACTTCCCAAGGCCAAACATTCAAACACATGAGTCTATGGGGACCATACCTATTCAAACCACCACAGGGAGTGTGATGTCAGGCGGCTTATTTTCAACAGATTTAAACACAGTATAATTTGGGGGAAAGTCTCTTGGTATAATACAACCTCTGATGCACAAGGAAGCATAATTACATTAAAAGTCCATTCAGGGTAGGCGTCATTTCTTCCAAAAAGATGGTTTCTGGAAATAGTCTATCTGTACTAGTTTCAGGACCTGAGGAAGGCTCTGGCCTGGCCTTGGTCATATGGATAGTGTAGAGATCATTTGGACAACTAGCATCTATGGGCCAGGTAATGGGGGCTCGGAGGAGCCTCTGGCTATAAAGCTTATGTAAAGCCATTTAGACAATTAGGTACCTCCAGTTCTGGTTATGGGAACTCGGGGAACCTCTGGCTGTAAGGATCAGTTAGATCACTAGCTACCTCCAGTCCTGGTTGCATGAGTTTGATATACCCTGGCCCAACAGATAACACAAATCATCAAGCTATTAATCACTTCTTATTCCCAGATTTCTGGACAGAACAGGTTTTCCATCTTTGCCATTAAAAAGACAATCCTGGATCCACCATGTATTCTGACGATTCTAGTTTGGATTTTTTCCCCAAAACCAAATGGAAATGGCCGGAGAGCTCCAAGGAACGTAAGGGGCCCTGGCTTCGGCTGGGCCTGGACTAACGCGCAAGCGCGATGGGAATATCCTAGCCAGTCTTTGCAGAGAGAAGCGATGGCGTGTAGCAGTAACTGGCTGTCCGGAGTGAATGCTGGGCTTGTGATGGCATACAGGAGCCTGGTATTTGTGCTGCTGTTTATTTTTGTGAAGAGACAAATCATGCCCTTCTCAATGAAATCTAGAATGGGACCTCATGTCCCTGTGGGACACAATGCTCCCAAGGACTTAAAAGAGGAGATCGATATTCTACTATCTAGGGTTCAGCATATCAAGTATGAACCCCAGCTCCTTGCAGATAATGATCCAAGCTGGAAACCCAAGGGAATCAAACAGGTTGCTACAACTATCTGTACAGGATGAAAGCTCTAGATGCCATCCGTGCCTCTGAGATCCCATTTCATGCTGAAGGCCAGCATCCCTGTTCTTTAATGGGTAAGAATTTCCGCTCCTATTTGCTAGATCTACGAAACACTAGCACTCCTTTCAAGGGCGTAGGCAAGGTGCTTATTGATACCCTCCTAGATGGATATGAGACAGCCCGCTATGGAACAGGGGTCTTTGGCCAGAGTGAGTACTTGCGGTATCAGGAGGCCTTGAGTGAGCTGGCCACTGGCCACGAATTGGGAGCTCTCAGAGACAGCACCAATCAGCAGCCAAAGGCCTAATTCAGTCACCTGAAATGTCGCCAACAACCATCCAGGTCACATATCTCCCCTCCAGTCTGAAGAGCAAATGAAGAGCTTTAAGGACAACTATAACACATTGGAGAGTACTCTGTGATGGAGCTGCAGATGCTAACTGTGCAGCCTTCGAGCTATCTGACTCTGCGGTCGGGCCCAGACTTTAGCAGCCAGTGCTTCCGTTGAGGCCAGAGTTCCTGCAGAGCTGTGTCTGAAAGGTCATTTCCCAGCCCTTTCTTAGAGGCCTTTTCAAATATTGGCTAAGACATCATTACCTCCCAGTAGCCCTTTCTCTGGATTTGAATTCAAATGACATTAATGTTTGTGTCAAAGCCTCCTTGAAGATCTTTACTTGTTTTTGGCTGTAATTCACTTACCTTGTGCAATGCTATTTAGTCCCAGAGTGTAAATTGAGATGTCTTCTATGTCTACCCTGTTGCACTCAGTTGGATAGAAATATTTGGATTTAGAGCATCTCAGGTTTGATTGATGGAAAGGCCCGGCAGTTCCTCATGAGGAAGCCGGAGGGAGGAAGCGGGTGGCATGGCCTCTGGAATTTTGGTGCTCCATTTAAACCAGGTGTTTGAACATGACTTTCCTGAAGTGGAAGGATCTGTCCTGCCTTCACCCAATACTGTGATGACAATTAAAAAGGAATGTTCTGGCACTTCCACATAACCTATGCCAAGATGGTAAGACAACATGAAGTGCTTTTCTCTAATGTCAGCATATTAGTCTCAGTTTACAAATTATTTAATAAAATTACTAAAAAAAAAAAGACAATCCTGTGGATGCTTCATATCCCTGGTTTCTCTGGAGATCTGTGGGCATGAGGCTGTGCTCCCAACAGACCTTTATGTGGTTGGGGTATCAGAGTAAAACAACTGAGCAGTGTTCAGGGAAAAAAAAAAACTGGGCAATGCTCCTTCTGTTTTTATTTTGTGGAATAATTTGACGAGTATTGGCATTAACTCTTCTTTGAAAGTCTGGTAGAATTATGCCTAACACCATCGGACCCCGAACTTTTTATGTTTGGGATACTTTTAGTTACTGCTTCTATTTCACTAGGATTCATATTCATTCATAGATCTGTTTAAATTATCTATCTGATCGTGATTTAACTTTGGTTAGTGATATGTATCAAGATAATTATCCATTTCTTCTAGATTTTACAATTTGGTGGAGTACAGGTTTTTAAAGTATGTCCTTATGGTTCTCTGGATTTTCCCAGTGTCTGTTGTTATGTCTTTTCCATTTCTGATTTTGTTAATTTGAATATTCTCTCTTCATCTTTTAGTTAATTTGGGTAAGGGATTATTAATTTTTATTTATTTTTCTCAAGAAACAAATCTGTTTCATTAATTCTTTGTATTTTTGTCTTTATTTGATTAATCTCAGGCCTGAGTTTGATGACTTCTTGCTGTCTACTCCTGTTGAGTGTGATTTCTTCTTGTTCTAAAGCTTTTAGGTGTGCTATTATGTTGATAGTTTACAACCTCTCCAGTTTTTTATGTAGGCACTTAGTGTTATGAACTTGCCTCTTAGAACTGGCTTCCTTGAGTCCCATAAGTCTGGGTACATTGTGTATTCATTTTCATTCGTGTCTAGGCCGTCTTAAATTTCTGTCTTGATCCATTTTCAATCAGTAGGAGTTGCTCAGTTTCCATGAGTTTGTAAGCTTTCTGTTGTTTTTGTTGTTGTTGAATTCTAGCTTTACTCCATGGTGGTCAGATAGGATGCAGAGTGCTATTCAATTTTCCTGTATCTGTTGAGATTTGCTTTGTGTCCAAGTATGTGGTCAATTTTGGAGAAAGTTCTATGAGATACTGAGAAGAAGTTGTATTCTTTTGTGTTTGGGTAAATTTTTCTATAAATATTTGTTAGGCCCATTTTGTTTATAACATCAGTTAGCTCCAGTATTTCTCAATTATTTGGATGACCTGTCTGTTGGTGAGAGTGAGGTATCGAAGTCTCCCACTATCAGTGTGTGACGATCAACACGTGATTTAAGCTGTGTAGTGCTTCTTTTATGAGCTTGGGTGTCGTTGTAGTTGGTACATAGATGCTAAGATTTAAACTGTCCTCTTGGTGGGATTTTCCTTTGATGAATATGTAGTATCCTTACCTTTCTCTTCTGATTAGTTTTGGTTTGAAATCATTTTTGCTAAATATTAAAATGGCTACATCCACTTGCTTCATAGGTCCATTTGCTTGGAATATCTGTTTCCATCCTTTACCTTGAAGTGATGTTTATCCTTAATGTTAAAGTGTGTTTCTTGGATGCAGCAGAGGTATGGATCCTGTTTTCACATTCATTCTGTTAGGCTGTGTCTTTTTATTGGGGTATTGAGACCATTGCTATTAGATATCAATGGCCAGCAGTTATTTTGTTTTGTTTTTTAAAATTTGTTGCTGGTGGTGGTGGTTGTGTATTTGTGTGTGCTCATGCACGTGTGAGCAAGTGCATGTGTGCATTTACAAGTGCATGCATGTGAATGCATATGTGCTTTCTGCCTTTTCATTTCACTGATGTAGTAGTGGCTGTGAGTTGCCTTGTGGGTAATTCTTTTGGGTTCCTGACAGGTGTGGGTACTGTGGATTCCAGGAAAAGGTATTGCTAGATATTGGGAGCTGACATTTAGGAATGGTGATGGGCTAGGAAGGGGTGCTGAAGGAGACCGTAGGAGTGAGGAAAGCAGGGTGTCCCCTGCTTAGTCCCCTGGGGATAGGGTCAGAGAGTGAGAAGAGGTCACAGCAGAAGGTCTGCCACAGAGCTGTGGATGAAACTGGGGGGTGTGACTTGGGGAATGGAGGCAGATCTGCAGTTAGCCTACTTCCCCCATCAGAGTGGCCTGTGGTTTCCCAGGGAGTGCATGCTGGTGTTGGGCTCTGGGATAAAGCAGTGGGTGGGGAGAGGAAGTTTGGAGGGGAAGATCCAATGTGATCCCCCCCCCCCGCCCCGAGGTGGGAGCAAAGGAGGAAGGGGATGAGACTGGGGGATTGGATTTGGAGGAGCAGAGGGAGGGATGAAATCTGTAGTTAGCCTCACTGCTTCCCTGGCCACAATCACTGTCTCAAGTATTTGGGGCCAGCTTAGGGAAAGCAGCCAATGCTGCCATCTTTGGACAATATACATTCTGTCATCCTGGCCACGGGCAAACCAGACCAGACAGTCCATGTGGTCAAACAATTTGTACAATGGGTAGGAAGGAGTCCTGTCAAGAGGGACAAGCCATACCCACATGCCCTGCCAGGTTGGTAGCTGTGTGGAATACAGGGAAAGTCCAGCCTAGGGTGAGGAGACCCATGGGGTTCTGAACTCTTCCCAGCTGCTTGCACTCTCCAGGACTCGGATACTAATCTGGAGTGGGACTAGAACTACATGGAGATCCTTCTAATTCCACCTGGCTCTGCAGATTCAAGTCTCATGCAGACACTTGCACTCTGGATATCTTCCCTGAAGTGGCTTCCACACCACCCGTGTAAAGAGAAACTGAAGAAAGCTTTCAACCAAGTGGTTGCCAAAGGAGACAGACACCATGGCGAAGCTTGGGCGTGCATGAAAGTGGGTGCCTTCCCTGTCTGTCACAGAGAGGGGAGAAGGGAAAGGTGGGCAGTGGGGGGGGGTGTCACGTGCTTCGGACTAATGTGCAAAGCAGGAGCAGGAGCTGTGCTGTGGGCTGGGAGGCGTTAACAGTTTCCTCAACTGCCCCAGGGGATGGAGGAGCCTGGAGCCCATGCCTCGGCAGATAAATGGCTTGGTGTGGTGTTAAGTCCTATATTTAACAGCTTGATTAATGGACCGGAGGAGAGGAGCTTGGCTAATGAAGTGTGCAGGTGGCTGCTAGAGGGTGGAGGCTGTTAAGGCAACAATGGCCATTGAGACCCACCCATGAGAGCCCCTCCTCTGTGAGTGCAGGGAAGCCGGAGAACTCACCCGGGAAGACATAGGCAAGGACCTAGGATATGTGGTGCTGGAGCCGTCAGAGTTCCAGACACCCACAGCCCAGGGAACCGAGGACTAAAAGTGCTATAAACATGCCTTGGAGTTCACAGGTGCTTGTCCAAAGATGTAAGAAAATACCAGGGACTCGGGCCTAGAGGGTGGGAAGAGAAGCTCCTGTCAGTCAAACCACAGACTTCAGAAGATTTGCACAATTGAGCTCAGAACCCCGTAAGCCTCCTGCTTTATCTCTATGGATTCATTAATCTCACAATCCGCAGGCTGTCCAGCTCCCAGGTCTAAAGCGGGCATCCTGGCCTCTCTGTGCTACGACTCACAGTTCACAAGTCTCTGGAACATCACTGTTGTCATGTGGTCCATCCTTCTGCCACTACACTGGAGACACCATGGTCTCCGTCAACTCAATGAGAAACTACTGGTTCCTTGGCTCCCCCCTCCTCAGCTTCTCTCTGTTATTCCATTGCGACAACCTCTACTCAGAGGCTCTCCATGGCTCCTATGGCTACCTGGTCACCATCTGCCGTCACTGGTCTGTCTCCTGATGCCATCCATCCTCCCACGTAGTGCCAGCTCCTGACACACAGCTGCCTCAGGGGCTCAGACACAGCCTCAGGGCTCCTTGATCTCCCTTTTGGTTGCTTCTGGTTCTCTTCACACACCACCTCCCCCAGACTAACCCATCAGATACTCAGGCCTGGAATGAATCTTCATTAAGTTTGGCCAAGAAAGAGAGCCATCAGCAAGTGCCCTTAGGTAGCAGCCTTGAGGCGGGGGAGCAGCATGGACACACAGCAGCCTAGCTCTTTATGTCCTGAACTAACCTAGAGATGAGGCTGAGTGGTCTAGTTGACGAGGGGCCCACTGCTGAACTCTCTAAGGAGCAGGGGAGACTACTTTGCTCCCCATATTTTAGCTGCTGAGACAGTTGTGATGAGGATGATGATGGCATCCCAGGTCCAGAGCTTCTCAGAGTTGTCTTGTGTCCTCATCATCCCAATGGTAAGAGGACAGTATAGGACTCATCATCACAGCCAGTCTGAGTCTCAGGAATGACAGTGGCCCGTGTCAACTAGACAGTGGGAACTACACAGGGACTCTACAGACAGAGGTCAGAGCCATGTTGGGTTGCATAGAACAGGATGGGTGGGATGAGGGGCCAGACTCTGAGAAACCACAGTGAGTCTTGTTCAGACCCTGCTTCTCTTTAGACCAATGTCTTAAATGTTAGTCTGTAAAGTCGCTCCTCTATTCTGAGCACCTCTGAGCTGCCATGGAGACCATCAAAGGGCCAGGTGCCATCTCATGTCTGCCCACACATCGGTCCTCATGTCATTTTCCTGTCCCTCAGGCTGTCCTCATGTCATTTTCCTGTCCCTCAGGCTCTCCATTTACAGACAAGAAATGCTCACTGCAGGCTTTTCCTGACATCCCACATTGCAGGTCCTTCCTGTTCACCTCACACTGAAGACGGTGGAGCAGCGCTCTCCGAACCTCCCAGATGCGGGCAGCCCTAAGATCACGGCCAGAGTGGCTGACAGTGGGTGTGATAACCTCGTCCCTGGAAGACAGGACCTGGTTCTGGTAGTAAAATCCTGTGCTGGTGTGTAGCTTATCAAGCATTTTACATCTTAAAATGAAGCATGGCCTAAGGGCAGGGGCTTCTTTGTCTGCCTATGGGTTCAAGCCAGTGGAAGGATGCTGTAAACAGTGAAGCAATCCATCTGGGTGTCAGGTGAGGCAGAAGGCACCAGCCAGCAGTCTTCCACGCATGAGGTGTTTTCCCCACTTCTGGCTACAGCCTCAGGCTCTCTTGAGCAGTCTCAGGCCATGGTTCTGCTTTTACCACATGGACATCTGCCGAGAGCTAAAGCAACAGTTCCCAGTCACCCACATGTCACACCGTAAATCTGCACGATGGCTCTGTGAGGCACAAGAGTCCAGCAGCTTTATGAGGTGCCACCTCGGTGATTAATGGAGTCAGGAGGCTGTGCAGGCGGGAGTGGGGGAGAGACGAGAAAACACTGGCATGAGTGCATAGGTGCGCATGTATAAACACAGCCAGACATGCACACACATCGACACATACACCAACACACGTGCATATGCACTCACATATTATATGTATGCATAAACAAACTCATACATCTACACATATACGGACACACACATACTCATGCATGCCCATACACACAATCATACATAGTCTGTACACACGCATTCCTGTACCCAATGCACATAGGTGCATGCACACATTTACGTACATACGCACATAAACACACAGGATTCTAGCTCTTGCCACATTATCCCAGGGACAGTCACTGTGTTTCCATTCAGAATTTACTTCATGGACTATGGCTACCCAATGGCGGAATATAAAATTTTATACTTGAAAGGTGTCCGTGAAAATCCAAACGTTTGCCTTTGTCTAGATAATATTTCACGGGAAACTGCCTGGGATATGCAGTTTCCTCTGTTGGAATTTCGTTTGCAGCATTGGGTCGTTGATTAAACGTATTCAGAAAGACCTCACTAGAAACCATGTGATAAGAACAAGCGACTGAATGACTTATGCAGCAGGGAGAAGCCAGAGCCCCGCCGCCACTGTTGTTTGACACTGTTGTCAGGTTTAATAGTCGCAGCCACTCTCTGAACAGGGCATTGTTTGCCACATTTTCCAAGTGCAGAAAATGAGGTTTAAAGCGTGTCTGAATTCACAGAAATGAACAGTGGCGGGGCTGGGAGCCAAACCACACTGGCGGGTGCCAATGTCTGCTCCGTCTAATGTGTCCCACTGTGGGTAACATGCACCCGTTAAACTGACAGCAGGGCGTGGCTCTGCACCCAAAAGATCCCTTCAAAAACTAAGCAGGATCTACTGAGAATCTCATCCACCTTGAGTAGGTACAGCTCCAATCATCTTCCCTTGGTAATTTTAATTATACCTAGAGGTACAGCCTCTTCACGGTGCAGGTTCAGGTCCCCAGTATTTCACAGTGTATAGCGAAGAACTAGAGCCTTTAGCTCAAGAACTTCCTCAGAGTGTTCACCAGAGACACCGTTGGGCACTTGTTAAAAGAATTGTGAGGTAACGGTCCTGACTGAACAGGTGGGTGCACAACTATCAAGTTCAAGGTTAAGTGGAATGAACTAGTGTAGGTGTGAGGACTCTCAGTTTGGCTAGCCCTGAGGATGAGGGCTCTCAGTTTGGCTAGAGCTGAGGGTGAGGGCTCTCGCTTTGGCTAGCCCTGAGGATGAGGGCTCTCAGTTTGGCTAGCACTGAGCCTGAAGGTGAGGAACGGCTTACAAGTGCCTAGCAGGCCCACAGCTGGCTAGCACCTTTTCCTGACAGAGCTCAGGGCAAGCACAGAAGCCATGGTCCATGAAAGAGAGGAGCTGGTGGGAGGAAAGAGGGCAGCACCTGTCCCATAGGGGAGGGAGTCTGAAGGAGGGGATGGCAGAGAGTCACTGTAAGCCAGTGCGGTAGTCAGTGAGGAGACTCTGTAAATACAGGAAAAGAGATGGGTAGAGGGTGACAGGTAAATGTGAGGGAGCAGGAAACGTTGAGGCTGACTGCCAGGAGCTCACATGAGTGAAGCATGGAATCACTGCCGAAGAAAGAAAAATAATGAGGGGGAAATATTGTCATAGATGGCAGGGAGAGAATCTCTCAGAATTGATAAACTTGACTACCCTGATTAGAAGTAAAATTTAAAGAATACGGAAACACGGATGTTAGGGCTGAAACCCGGGACAAACAGCTGAGGTGCCTACTTAACATATCAAAGTTTATGCTGGCTGCCAGGTTCTCCCAGCATCCCTCAGTCCCTACCTGTTACCGGTATGGCTGCCATTCACCTCTACCCTAAACTTCCCCAGCCCAGGGCTGGGCTGTCCTTCCCCCAGTCGCCCCTCCCTATATAGTCCAGGCATTTGCTACACAGATTCTTTTTGGCTTTTTTATCTACCTTCTACCTTCCTGGCCCCTTGGTCTGGCTCTCTCCTCTCCCTGTCTTCACACAGGGCTCAGGACTCTCCCAGAGGCCCCAGTCTCTTGCCATGTGCCCCCTTTACATACAATAAACTTTCTCCTCCACAAACCCAGGTCCAGTCATGTCCTTTCCTTTTTGATTTCTTTTATTCCCCATTTCATGGAATTATTGGTTCTTCTGTTTTGCCTGTGTTCATATAAGTTGCCACCCCAGGGCATCACAGTGACAAGGACTCTGGGAAATGAGGACATTTAAGGACAAAGCACATGCCAGGTTGTCAGTGTAGGCCTGTGGGCTGTATGAGGGGCTGAGGCAGGGGGATTGCAAGTTCAAGGCCAGCCTAGGCTAAACTTAGTGAGGCCTCATCTCAAAATGAAAAATAAAAAGAGGCTGAGGATACAGCTAGTGTGCTTGCCTAGACTGTTCAGGGCCTTAGGTTCGGTCCCCAGTTATGTGGGGACTACACACACACACACACACACACACCCCAAAAACAAAAGTGGAAACATGTCTTTAGAGTAATGGCTCAGCAGCTGAAGACGACATCTGTCCACCCCTGGTGACCCCTGCCCTTGGATTTAACAGGGTGCTTTCTTGGAACTGGGGCATAAGCTGGAAGCTCGTGCAGGCTCTAAGTCAAATGAGAGAACACCAGATAAACCTGGAATCTCCAAAGTGTGCGTGAATAGGTAGAACTCGAATGTGGGGAAACTGTCCCATTAAAAGAGACTATTCTCTGTGGGAAACAGAAGAGGGAAGCTACCTTATTGACTGATGTAGAGCACAAAGTAGACAGTGTTGCTGGAGTGGGAAATGCAAGAGCGTGTACCGTTCACCGGTCCCGCTGTAGACGTCACGGGGCTGAGAAGGGGAGAGGAGACTGGTGTCTGTGTCTTCACACTGTCTGTCTCCTTTCCCCGAGTCAGCGTTGCTGCAGGTGGCTTAATCCAAGAAGCACTCTGTCCAGACTATCGTACAGGGCCAGCTCAACCCAGACTTGCCTGGCTTCTCCCCTCCTGGTATCAACTACTGTGACCAGAAACACAACACCAGAAATGAAAGAAAAAAAGGTGGCACTTGAGTTCCTGGAGTCCCCTACTGCCCCTTGCCAGCTTTTCTCTTTCTGTCATCCTTGCCCTCTGTCTGGTGCTCTTCCTTGGTGTATAGCCAACTGGTAAAGCCCAGATCCCTCTGGTCTGTTCTCTGGACATTGAGTGAAGCCTTTCTCTCATGGACACGCACCTCTAAGATGTTGGATTTTCTGTTCCCAACCTCTCACCAAGTTCCTGCTCCTCTCTCTCCTGGGCCACACATGTGTTCTCTGGAGTTGAGCCTCTGCCATTCCATGCTGTCTTCCTGTTCAGGCGTGGCTCACTGCCTCAAGTCTCTGATCACAGATGTTAGCCCCAGGGCTCTAGAGCAGCTTAGCCTATGGCATGGCTCTCCCCATAAATCCCCAAGCTAGGCAGCTCTGAAGATTGTAGAAAGGGTCTCCTAACTCCAGTGAGTCACCCCAGGACTTGTCACTTGTTATCTCTCCCCCTCCCCCACCAGGCCATCCTGGAAACTGCTACATCTCACCTCCATCCCAGGTAGGGATGTAGCTCCTCTGGGAAGGCATTCTGTCCCCAACTGTGCTGGGTAGTTTTATGTCAACTTGATACAAGCTAAAGTCATCTGAGAGGAGGGAACCTTAATTAAGAAAAAAAAATGCCTCCATAATATCAGGCTGCAGGCAAGCCTATAAGGCATTTTCCCAATTAGTGATTGACAGGGATTGATGGGAGAGGGCCCAGCCCATTGGTGGTGCCATCCCTGGACTTGTGGTCCTGGGCTCTATAAGAAAGCAGACTGAGCAAGCCATTGGGGAGTAAGCCGGCAAGCAGCACCTCTCCGTGGCCTTGCACCCGCTCCTGCCCTGTGAGGTCCTGTCCTGCCTTCCTTTAGTGATGAACAGTGATGTGGAAGTGTAAGTCAAATAAACCCTTTCCTCCTCAAGTTGCTTTGATTATGGTGTGCACCACAGCCCTAACTAAAACCCCAACCTATAGCTCATAAAGCAAATTCTAGGAAGACGAATGGAGTTAATCTCCTCCCCACCCACAGTGACGTGCACCATGGTAAAAGACCACCACCCTGCAATGCCTGCCGAGATGAGAGTGTTCCCATAGCCCCTGCCTGGTCATACACGACGTCTTCATTGTCTGTGGGGTACGGAGGGGGAAACAAGCCCCTAAATACCCACATCACATTGTGTTCTAATTGATCTGCAGGTTGCACTTCAAATTTGGCCAACACTGAAGAGTTTATCTGCTAACCCCTTCTGGGGCCATGCTGGCTATGGTCTCTAGTCAGATGAAGCTGTGAAAATGCAGCCCCTTCTTTCTCAGTTATGAAGAACTCAACTCCCAAGACAAAGACTGGGGTGAGAGGATATGGCAGGACATGGCCCACCGGTGAGGAGAGGGGCTGTTGTGTGTGTGTGTGTGTGTGTGTGTGTGTGTGTGTGTGTGTGTGTGTGTGCACATCAAGGTCTGGAAGTGAGAGAAGGCGGGGATTAAATTCACACCAGGTCTGTGTAAATGTACCCTGTCCCACGTGAAGCAGAATCTGAAGCCTGAGTGTGAGGCCTGACAGTGGCCAGTAGTACTCTGGGCAGAAAAGGAGAACTTTCTGTGAGTGATGGAGGGCTGCGGTGGAAACCAGCGGACACCTCACAGACAGCAGATGCTTCCTCCTCCAACTGCGAGGGAGAAGGGCACCCTGCTGATCACCCACTGTCCTTGAGGTGGCGTCCTCCTGCAGATTTGAATTTCCTTCATGGTCTGGATGGAGTCCATGGCCACCTTGCGGCTAATGGAGCCATGTGGTTTCAGTGTGGTATTCCCACATTTTCCTGGTGCAGGTGAAGTTCAAGGTTAAAGAACAGAGAGGCTCTTTGATAAGGCAAGCACCAGCAGCGGCAGGTGAAAGCCAACAGGTCCCAGGGCTCTTTGAGAAGACAAGGCTGTGGAGCAGCTGCTTTTTACTGAGCTCCGTGTGCGGTGGGGCTGGTGGAGCCTGCACTACATCTCTTAGAACAGCGGAAGATTCAAAGAGCTGGAGGCAAAGCCGCCGCCTCCACTGCACTGAGTTGAAGCTGTGAGTTGATCTAAGTGGCTTTGTTGTTTTTTTTCCTGTTGTTATATAGGTTTCATTATGAGGGTGCTCAAGAAATATTGAAAAGGCTCCTACTTGATACATGTTTTTGGTGACTTTGTAACAAAGGGAAGACAGGACACTGCTGGAGCAAGGAAAGTGTGCCTTTTCCTCAAACAGACCATCTAGTCTTCACATCTGAGAAACCTCGAGCCTTCATTTAAAAAAAAAAAAAAACAAACTACTTCAGGTCTGTGCAGATTGCTCAGTGGTTAACAGCACCAGAGGACTGGGGTTCAATTCCCAGCATCCACCGGTGGCTCACAGCTGTGTCTAACTCCAGTCCCAGGGGATCTGTTGCCCTCTTCTGGCCTGTGGGCACCAGGCACACATGTGGTGCAGAGATACATGCATGTATAAAGTACAAGAAAATAAACCTCAAAAAAATGTAACTGCCTCTATATATCATAATACTACTGTATAATTTTCCCATTTTCCTGATTTTCTCAATGTTCAAAACTCTGCTTTTCATTATCAGAAAGATTCAGGGTTTCTTTGGTCCGGCCCCCCCCCAACCTCAGATCCATACTGTAAAATAAGTAACACGACATTCCATTAAATTAGCCCCCATAAACTGGTGCAGCACAGTTTTTTTTTGTAAGATGATGAAAAACCTGAAGACATCAATGGCTTTTTATCAGAGAAATTTCCCTCACCTCCGAAGAAGACTGGAATTAATTTACATAGCACCAGAAATAGAAAAGGAAGGCCATGCCAGCCAAGTTCCTTTTCAAACAGAAAAACTGAACTTCACAAAGGTGTATGCTTCTCATAGTTCCCATGCTGAAGGAGGTGACCTTGAAGATCCACACGTCTGTCTGCATCTGGACACGTTGCATAGCTGTCAGGTGGATAACTCACGTTGGGTGTGTTTAAAAACCAGCTTGCCCCGTGTATGGAGCAGGTCCCACTTAGAAGTCATTTCGGTTTCAAAGGGAGATTACAGCCCTTTGAAACTCCCTTAAAGGAGAAATTCCACCTCTGCTTTTTATTATCCGATTGCATTAGTTCTTATATTAGGATAAAAAGAAACACATTCTGCTCTTTAAACAATAAGAAAGGGAAACACCACCCCTGGCAGCCTTTCTTTCTTGGGGAATTCTAATCCA
This sequence comes from Cricetulus griseus, assembly GCF_003668045.3. Taxonomy (NCBI): domain Eukaryota; kingdom Metazoa; phylum Chordata; class Mammalia; order Rodentia; family Cricetidae; genus Cricetulus; species Cricetulus griseus. Next base: position 443,239,772 of record NC_048595.1, read on the forward strand.
TTCATATCCTCAAAGGCACTTTCATTCTTTGGGGAAGATTTGAGGGCCAATTAATTGTAGCCCCTTGGGACCCACCCATGCCCTTGAAGTTTTATCTCAGTAAAGACACAGATGCTGTTTAAGAAGCTGGGGATCCAAAAGGCATAAGGATGGTGAGGTGCTCTGAGGAGTCACCTGGGTGCATGGAGTGCATAGTTCAGGTCCTGCCTGCTCAAGGCGGCAACCACCTAACCCAGGCCTAAGAGGTCTGTGGCTACCACAGCTCCAGAAAGTCTGGACCAGCAAGGGTACACAGACCTGGCACATGGGGCATACCCGGAAGGAACATTTTCCTGCCTGGAACTTCAGTAAAAGGTCATCCTAACCCAGGCCTGATGTCTGTGGAGCAAGGGTTGAAGCTGTCAGTCTGAGGGCTCAGCCAATGCAGCTATAAGCAAACTTTTTTGAACCAGGCAGCTGGTTTTGAGCAGGAAGCTCACAGGATAGCTGTAGGAACACGAGGTGTTTCACTGTGCTTAGCCAGCTTTCCTCTGCCAGGAGTGTGCTTTGCTTTTGAGTATGCAACTCTCTAGATACTATATGCCATCTAACAGTGCTTTACATCTCCACTGTAGTTTCTAGAAATAGTCAAGCTGAATGTCTAGGATACAAGCCATACCATGACAGGCATGTTCTCTGCCTACCTGCATTGTTGGTGGCTGTGGTTTAACCAGGTCTTCCGTTATCACAGACTTCATTTTCTCCAAAGCCTGGTTCCCTACTCTCTGGACACTTTCTGGTGAAAGTCTGTCACACTGACTCATCTCCAGACACTCACCAGCCAGGGTTCCTCTGACACATGGGTTCCAATTTTTATGGTTAGCATTAGTTAGACCGGCTACTCTGCCTGCCTTCTGTATCAGCTGGCACCAGAAGTGATGACACGGAGGTGCCAGTGTGGAGTCGTCTTCTCATCACCTATCTTTCATCGCTCAGAGGGCAGAGAGCATGTCTGTCTGTCCAGCCTCACTCCTATTCCGTGTGTCATTAGAAGGTCATGACCACAACTAGCCAAGAGGTGTGTAGACAATCCAGTCCCCATCACAGCTTTTGTCTAAGCATGCTATCCTTAGTTTTGATACAATTGCAAGAGGGTATAAAAACAATGTAACTTTAAGAAGAATAAAACAAACACTTGGTATCAGAAATGACAATGTCACCAGCAATGTCAAGTGGAAAGCCTATGTGTCCACCCACAGCTGGAGGTGGTAGCCTGTGAATCACTGTGTCCAGTGCACACTGGGGTCTGTCTGTCATGTCTTGCCTGCAACACATTCCTCCTTCTGTCTGCAGGTCAGTGAGCTGTATGAAGGATGGGATCCTGGTTGTTCTTGCAGTCCCAAAGCCAAGGACAGCATGCTTTATATACACCATACTCAGAAGTACATGGCAGAGTGGTAGGCTCCTACTGTTTGCAGCATTGCTTAATGTAAAGGGAACCAAATTCCCCAACTGGGAAGTAGCTGGTAAATTCTGTACATCTGCATGGCAAGGTACATTATACATGTTGAAATGTTCGCTTTTGAAAAACAAGGACACGAGAAACTCCCTTTATATGGTGTTAAGTGGGAATTGCTTAATTACATAATCTTACATAGATACATAAATATAGTTATATAGCCTGATCATTCTTTTTAAAACTTCCATTTATTCACTTGGGAAATTAATGAGCATCATTGCCAAATTGCATCATTTGAGGAGAGAGAGAGATTCCATATAAAACAAACCCCCCATTCTCACAGAATTTATTTTGTAAGCACTATAGACAGAAAGTAAAATAAATAAGCATATATTTTATTGGGTCACAAGCACTGCAGGGTAAGCGATCAGAGTCAGGCAATGTTATCGCTTGTTCCTGGAGCTATAATAAGATGCCTCAAACTGAGAAAGTTATAGATGACAGTTGTAGAACCCAGAAAATAGAAGGTGGCACCAGCAGTTGGTGGCTGTCAATGGCCTTCTTGATGTGTCTTCACATGGTGTAAGAACAGAGGGCAAAGGGGTCCCCCTGGTTCCCATGGCCTTCAGGGAGAGCAAAACCCTCTGTGCCAGCACCCCAAAGGACTTGCTTGCTCACAGCCCGTGTTTGGAATTGTTTCAGCATGAATTCAGGGGGACACAGACATGCAGAGTATAACACATAGCCTCCAGGGCCTTTTAAGTAGGATTGTTAGGGGTTTATAGGGCATTGGCTGTGACAGAACAAGCTGTGTGGATTCCTAAAAGACCTTTCTAGAAGGAATAGGAAGCCAAAGGGTGTTGAGCCCAGGGTGACACCAGTAAGCCTGAGGACAGGCCGGGAGTCCAGTGTGGCTACAACAGGCAGATAGTGCAGTGAGGGAGGCAGGGTGGGGCCCAGACGCTGAAGTCTCCTCCCAGATAAGACCTAGTAAGGTCACAGTAGTGACTTCATTTATTTATTTTCTTTTTAGCACTTTTTATTAGTTTTTTAAAACATAATTTTACACACCAAGTTTTGCCCATATTTGCCCCCTTCTGGAGCTACCATCAGATCCTTCCTTACTCACCACCCAACTTTGTGTCCTTTTAATTTTTCTCTCACTCACCAAATCCAGCTCATACTGCCCATATATTCATGCTGTGTGGCCTTCCACCACGGCCTGGTTGACCCACCGGTGGCAATGCTCAGAGCAAACTGACTCTCCCCCTTCCAGTGGCTATCGGCTGCCAGCAGCGTTGTGACTAGAAGTTGGCTTCACATCTCTCTCCATGGCGAGGCTTTGTCTGGCCTGAGCTGGCACAGGTATAGTGTGTGCTGTCATGACTTCTGTGACTTCCTATGAGAAGCTGCCCTGCTGTGTCTGGAGGTCACACTATGCATTTGCCACCTCTGGCTCATGCCCCCTCTTCCACAATGACCCCTGGGAGATAGATGTTCTAGTTAGCATTGAGCATTCTGGGGTCCTCATTCTCTGGACCTGGGCCAGTTGCTGGTCTCTGTGTTAATCACCATCTCCTACCTTGTATCCAGGGTGTTCTTGCAGGTGGGTGGGCTCTCCAGATATGACCTTAATCACTATGGCAGGGTTTCCTCACCAAGTGTGGATGCTTGGAGGATGCTCACAGAGTTCATACATTTTGAGTTTTCATTGATAAACATTTAAAAATGGATCCTGATCTTGCCTATGATTTTTTTTTAGCAATTGTCCTTATTTGATTTTAATTTCTGGACCATATGGGCTCAAATGCTGGAGTGGTCTTATCAGGGGACAGTTTGGCATTTGGCTGTCCTCAGTGGGCAGCTGACCTTTGACCTGACACTTTCAAGAGCCCTATGTTCTGAAAGGCAAGTCTCTCAGGTTTTGGTGCCCAGCTCTTGATGCTAGAGAGCAGTGCTGAAGGGGACAGCTCCTTGCTGGGCCTCTACAGATGGCAGTCATTGCCCTCAGAAGCCAGGGGCAGATGCAGCCAGCAGCTAGAGTCAGGGGCAGAGAGAGACTCGCTGTATTTAGCCCTGCCTCTGATGAGCTGGGAGACCCACCTGCCCCTCCCACGTGAGAATAGCTCCCTACCCTTCATCTGAACACTGTTCTCACATGGCCTTTCTTGGTGACACATCCCTGTCTAAATCCATGTTCAGCAATACCAGAACCTAGAAATCCCAAAATACACCCTCTGGACCATGAGACTTACCTATAATATCAGTGTGTGTGAAGTATCCTGCTGCTTGGGGTAGAGACCAGCACAGGAGACAGGGATGCTTGAACACTTGGAACTGGCTAGCTACATGAAGCTTAGACACAGGTAACCACCTATCACTGTGGGTCTAGGGAAAGTGTGTTCAGAACAGTACAAGACACAGCTAGATACTCGTTAGTAATTATGGTCAACTTCTTGGCCTTTTATAAAAGGGTACGCTAAATTCTTTCTACACCTGTCTCTAGGGACACTCAACAGACATTTCAGGACTTAGTGGGTTGGAGCCTTCAGTCTTTGCTCCATTGGGTTAAATCCAATTCCACTCCTCCTCGTGTCCCTTTGCCACCCACATCTGAAGCCTTCCTATCCTTCACAGAATGGAACTCAAGACACATGGGAAAAAACAGTGGGTTTAGAGGAATAACAGAGGCCAGGCTCCTTAGAGTGTGAACACGTCCCCTGGCCTGTGATCTGACCCACGGGGGAGGACGCCTTTACTAGGGTCATTTTTGGAGGATTCTTCCATCCCCCCATTTCCACAGACTCACAATGAAAATTCCTCCCTGCTATTCATATTTCTGTAATATGAATACCTTCCTTTTCTAATAACTATCCTCAAAGTAGACGGTGAAAGCTTCATTTTAGGCAAGTTATGGGCCTGTGGAGTCCAAGGTCCCATAATTCCCTGAGGTCGTGATGGCTTTGGAAGAAGCTCCTTGTGAGTAGAAGCTGGTTTTAGTATCATACAAAGGGGTAGGTGTGGCAGGGCTTGGCACACTAGCAAAGGCTCCCATTTATCTGTTTTCCCCATGTGCAGCAACAGTGCTTAGCTCCTGGACAGAGACCAGAGTGCATTCTGAAGTATCAGCTGACCTTCCCCGTGCTCAGCTCAGAACCAGAGGTGCAGAGGGGGAAGTGCTGTGTGGGGCCAGGGTGGCAATAGCATGGGCACAGACCAGAGCTCCTGTTGGCAAGGTGAAGAAGACCCCGTTCTGTTTTTGCAGACCATTGTGAATGGGAGACAATGCTTCTCTGTATCCAGTCTGCTGATGACATGAAATGTGTACCTTCTCAGACCTGCCATCTGTGGTCCCTTCTAAGAGGGTCAGTTCATGAAGGACTGACTGTCATCCTTGGCCTCCATGACTGTGCACTCAGAATGCATGCCCACCCTCTCTGTTAGGGTTATAATAAATGTCATTTGTGCATGGCCGTCATTGTGTGTCCCAAATGGCACCTTCACCTCAGGCTTCAGGCCTCAAGTGTGCATGACCAGCCCTCAGGGTCCTGGGTGTTCCTCCCTGGGAACATGCTTTAAAAACACAGCCTGGCTTGGAGACTGTGTGGTTCATCTCCACCACATCCTTAGAACATCCAGGACACCTATTTACCCTACGTTGCTGTCCTCCCCACAACACTGCCTAACCTGTACCCTGCCCTCTCTCTGCTTTTGTAGCCTATCTGTGCCACTCACCTGTGGGTGTGCTCAACTCCTGCTCTCCCCATGGTGGGTAGCCATGTGTCTCCCCATGGCTGTGCTCCTGGGTGGGCAGATGCTCTGAGGTTGCTTCCAGCTCTTCCCTCCTCCCTCTCTTCTCCCTGAGTTTCTTTTCCTTAGCTCTCCTAGGCCCTCCTTTGTCTTCTCTGAAAGCTCCCTCTCATGGCTCATGAATCCCTGGTGTCTTTCTGGAAGTCCTGCCCACCGTCTGGGCTCCCCTTTCTGCCAGTCCCCTCCATGGTTCCTAGCTCATGTGGTCATTCCTGATAGCAGCAGCCCTTGCTGGGTGTTGGTTTCAAATGCCCGTCTCTCTCTTCAGTCTGCCTGCCAACCCTGGGATATGAATTCTATCCCCTCCTATGGATCCCCTTTCATGTTCCCTGCCTCTCCTGGGTCCTCACTGCTCCCCATCATAGATCCTCATGCTTGTTGACCTCCTGTGCCTTTAGGACATGGACCGTCTCTATGCTGGTCACCAGCTACCCATGTAAGGGGACCTGGGGGATTCCATCCTCTCCTGGACCTCCTGCTGCCTGAACAGTGACAGCACAGCCTTCTTACTCTGTCCCCTCCAGCAACATGATCACAGACAGCACACAGAAGCTCCTGGGTCCTGCACAAGACCCCATCCTTCGCCTCCACAACACCAGTGGCAGGAATGGGAAGGAGTAGAGACCCATATCCTTGTCTCGGTTATGTTTCTATTTCTGTGGCAAAACACCATGAGCATGGCAATTTATAAAATAAAGCAATGGTTTCAGGGCTTATGGTTTCAGAGAGTTAGAGCCCATGGTGGCGGAGCAAAGGTATGGTGGCAGGAACAGCTGAAAACTCACAACCTGATCTGCATGGAGAAGGCAGAGAGAGAAAGGAGTGGGGAGGGGAGAGAGAGAGAGAGAGAGAGAGAGAGAGAGAGAGAGAGAGAGAGAGAGAGAGAGAGAAAGGAAGAGGAAGGGAGAGGAGAGTAAGAGAGAGGGAGAAAGGGGGGCACTGGAAATCTGGAAATGGTACAAGTCTTTTGGAACCTCAAAGCCCATTGCCAGTGACATACTTCCTCCAACAAGGCTATGGCTCCTAATTCTTCTCAAATAGTCCCACCAATTAGGGACCAAGTATTCAAATATATGAGCCTGGGGGGCCATTCTCATTCAAATTACCACAAGTCTCTTCAGCTCTTGTCCTCATGGCAGCTTTAACCACTGCCTTCTACCCAGCATGCTCTGGTTGCTTGGGTTCTCTGCCACAGGACAAGCTAGGACAAGCTAGGACCTCAGACATCTTGGCTCTTCTGGAATTCCCACATGGGGCAAGGGGTCCCTTCTTAAACACTAGGTGCTCCTGGCTCTTTCTGCCCGCACAGCACTCACTATCACTTCTAGCTTATTTGTTGTCTGCCCCATGACATGGCAGCTCAGACTGCTCAAACACTTCCATCTGTTTATTTCCTGCCACCTTAGGAAGACCAGGTTGGAAGTGTTTGAGTGTTTAAGGAGAGAATATGTGCGCTCTCTTACTGATGGCTTCACACTTAAGCTAGCTGAGAACTCCCACAAGCCTGGCCCCTGATCATCTGCCACGTGACTGTCCCTTTGGCTGTGATGGCTTTTCTGCCACATGACTAGTTTGTGTTATTTTAGGATTATTATCTATCTCCCTCTACTCTGAAGTGTTACCACAGCACTTTACATATAGCTCAAGGACTGCGTGAGTGGAAACTCTCATTTCTCCTTGGAAGGTTTGCCTGCAGGTTCTCATGGTCCCCTGGTATCACCCTACCCACGACTGTGCATGCCAAGTGTGAAGCCGACATCTCTCTGCTTTTGTACATCTGTAGAATCTTCATTTCCCCTCATCTTTGGAGAGCCCTTTTCCTGGGTATAGAAACCTTAGCTTTGGCTTTCAGTACTTCTGGGTGTTTTGTTTGATTTCACCTCCCTCGTTCCTTTGTTTCTGGCTCACATCTCTTCCTGGCAGGAAGCCAAATGACATCCTTTTATGTCATGCATCTTCCCCACTGACTAAGTTTGAATTTTCTTCTTTTCCATTCCATTTAGCCACTTGTAGTTTTATTTCTGTGCTCGAAGCTTTTTGCGATTCTTGCCTCTATGTTTTTCCCCCACTGAGCATAGAAAACCTTTGCTCACTGTTTCTGCACACACACACACACACACACACACACACACACACACACACACACACACCTTCTCTTTTCTCAGACTCTCTTAGGTGCTCCAACTTGAAGGTCCTTGTAGGGTGAAGGGAAGTGAGCACCATACCCCACGGGAGCTAAGAACAGTGAACAGATGCTCACCTGAGAGGGAGGTGTGAGAGACACCTCACCTGAGAGGGACGTGTGAGAGACACTTCTCATCAGTTCCGATCACAGAGTCCCTGCGAATGCCACATGACTGAGGAAGGGGCTGTGCCTTGATGGCTGCCACTTGGCTTTGTTCTGTGCAGTGCGACAGTAGAGCCGAGTCCTTTGCTTTGCCCTGTGAAGAAATAGAAGAGGAGGAGGCATCCCTACCCTTGAACTGGAAGGCATGGAGCAGCAGCAGGAGCAAGGCTGATCCTAGGAGACAGCTGCCCTGAGGTCTCTGTGGACTTGTGCTTCATGAGGTCTGGAAGGGAGGAAGGAAGACAGCAGTCACCACCCTGTACAGTGACCTCACACAGCTCACATATCTAGGACCAAGGTTCTCAGTCTGTTCTGATCCCCTCCCAGCATTCCCTGTGCAGTGACCTCACAGAACTCACTTGTCCAGGATCAGGGTGCTCTGTCTGCTCTGAGCTCATCTCAGTACTTAACCCTTTACAGAAGGGAGGAAATCTGGAGATACAGCTCAACTGGTAGAGCGCTAACCTAGCACAAAGCTCCAATTAGACCCCTAGCTCTGCACATTACCGGGGTGTGGTGGCCCATGCCTAAAATCAGAGCACTTGGGAAGTGGAGACAGGTCGGTTAGACATTCAATATCATCCTTTGGGCTATAAATTGAGTTTAAGGCCAGACTCAAAAAGGGGGGGGGACAGAGGGAAGGAAGCAAGCAAGCAAGGAAGGAAGGTTGAGATAGATGAAGAGAAGGAGGGGGGGAGGGATGGAGGAAAGGAGGGGAAAAGAAGGCCTAAAGGTCACAGGTCAGAGGTTGTGTTTTACAAATAGACCCTTAGACTCAGAGACCCCAGGGACTCCCTGGCTTCCACCAGCCACCTTCTTCGCCAAGCAAATGAAGACAGCACGATGACTGAGCCCAGCACGCTGCTGCAGAGCAAGAACAAAGCTGTGGCCTCATGTGCACAGAACTCCGTCCATTCATCACCGCATCGGCCAATCACACCCTGCCAAGCCTGCCACCTTCTCCCGTGTCACAGCCCCTGATCACTTCATTAACGTTCATTACCAGCAAGAAGAAGGGCACCTCTGACCTCCACCTCCGCCCACATCAACCACGCTGCCAAGTTCTAATTTCAGCCTCGGAAACGGGAACATTTCAAAGGCCCTAAGTGTATTCAGAAGGGGTCACAGCCCATCAAGAAACCGTGTGCGGAGCCACTGAGGAGTGTCTCCTGTGAGTGGCTGTAACAGCACTTACTCTCCACAGAGAGTTGGCCATTGCTGGCAGTTCCCACCCACTTCACACATCTTGTCTGTGTCTTGAGTGCCTCATGGCTAGACTGAGCTCCCTGGACACCCTCTGCACGCAATGTGTGTAGGGCTTTCCCTCTGGGGTCAACTGTAAGCAAGTGTCCCTCATGTCCTTGGACCTGTGACAGCCCAATAGGTAAATCAACCACGACTCTGAGGGGGTCTGTAGGTCCTCACCAACACCATCCTCAAGACTTTTGGAAGCCCTGGGAGCTGGAGTTACTGTGTCAAGCAGACCTACTCAGATAGGTCTGGGAATGGCAAGTCCTTATGCTTAGTGATCAGCACAAGAGTAGGGCAAGCGAGTCAGACAGCAGAAGACAACCAAAGGACATCTTGGAAGACATTTAAGGGTTGGCAGTCTTTGAGAATTTAGTGGGCAGAGCATGATGGGAAGAAATTTGAGTAATCATGGGCCATGTCACAGGTGTTAGGTGCGCCCTGCTGGCTTCACCCATTCTCTGTACCACTGGCTCTTCATTTCCTCTCAGAGCCTGCAGGAGAGCACAATGCTGGACACAGGTGCAAACCAGCCCTGGCCTTGTGGGATCAGAGGCAGGAGGGTGTTTATCAATTACTAGGAGTGCTACATTGGAGGGCATTGAGAATCATGGAGGTGGGAGATGTCCCCAGGGTGGGAGGCTGGAAGGTGTCTTCAATGGGAAGTAGAATAGAGTCCCTAAGGGTGGAAGTTGGAAGCTGTCTAGGGAGGTCCAGGTGTGAATATTTGGGCATCTATCCTGGCCTGTCCTTGGGGTTCTGACAGGACATGCCCTCATCTGCAGCCACTAAGAGCACCGCCTGTGCATATTCGCTATGTTCCCTTTTAAAAGTGCCCTGCCCACCTCCCATCTCTCTCTCTCTCTTTCTCTCCCTCTCCCTCTCCCTCTCTCTCTCTCCCTCTCTCTTCCTCCATCTCTCCATCCCCTTCCCCCTTTCCATGATCCCTTTCTCTAATAAAAACCCATCTGTTTGGACCCTGTCTCGTTACGTCTTCCTCTTGTCTGTTGCTTTTCTTAAATTACAGTAGTGAGCTCAGAAGAAAAGACAGGAGTGAAGGGCAGATCTTAGGCAAGGCTGCTGAGCAGGAGCAGTAGGAACATAAGGCTCTCCCTAGGCATGAAGGGACACTTTTGGAGAGTACTGAGCAAGATGGAGACGCCTTTTCCATTGTGCTGAGCCATTACCCTGTCACAGCAGATAGGGTTGTAGACCCCAGCCGGTGAGGAGGGGATGGAGCTCCCTCTCCTTAGCCCATCCCAGGTCTCCTGGAGATGCCATGTGGCTAGAGCAGTGTTTCCTGATGGGCCTTGTCTGGAGACCTGACAGGCTGGACTCTGGGATGGAAGCAAAACGCTGAGCGTGAGGAAGGGCCAGAGGACTCGGGACGTGGTTGGGGTAAAAAGCTGACAGCATCTGGAAATGATTGGGTGTTGAGTGAGACGAAGTTACATTGTCTCCCCAGTTTCTATCTCAAGCAGCTGATGGATGATAGACTGTTCAAACTGACAGTGACGGGCTGTGGAGTCTGAGATGCATTTGGCTCCTCCAAGTGAAGACCAATTGCTGAGGGTCAAAGGACACCAGCTCCCAGGGCTGGGATTCCCACTCAGAGGCATTGGAAGAGGTGGCTGTAGAGTGCTGAGAAGAGGCAGGTGAGGTGCCTGGGGAGGGGGGTGTCAGCGGATGTCAAAGGCGGCAGATGTCCTCATCTGAATAGCACTTTCCTCTAGTGCAAGGATGCCAGGGTCATCCAGAGAGTCACTCTGAGCTTGGTCCATCTCCCCTGGAGTCAAACCTTGTCCATTTGGAAATGCAGCCACTGCTGTGAGAGCAGGGGTGTTTCTAGGTACCCTTAACAGCCTCCCTTGGTGAACGGGTAGGGGGGTAGTCTTCGGTAAGCATGGTCCTAGTCTGACATAGAACCTCAAAAAGAACCGAGTTCTAATCCTCAGTGAGTCTCATTGACCGGGTCCCTGGGCGTACACGATGGCCCTCAACATAATCAGACACCCTTGGACAGCAGAACCACCCATTGCCCCCAGCTGGCTCCTTCTCAGACCTCTTCAGTCACCTGGTTCACAGATTCTAAATGGTAATCCTCAGCCCTGAGAGTGGTGTTGAATGTTCCCCAAGGGTCAGGGGCCAGGCAGCCCAGGGAGAAGGCCTAGTAAGGCTTTGGCATCAAAGACGCCCACCACCAGGCCTCACAGTGGTGGGCAGGAAGGGCTGGTCTTCGTATTTCCATCACCATGTCCGACAGAGACACCACACAGTGAGAGCTTGGACTTCATACTCAGGCAGGAGGCTCTGAGCCTGGAAGCCAGGCCAGGCAGCTATGTGGTCTGAGTCAGGTTCTCATCATTAGACGAACATCTCCAAAGAAAGTGTGGTTTCTGGCTAAGAGTTGAGGGTAGAGCGGTGTGACGAGATAATGGTAGCCAGGCAGAGGAAATGACCTGAACAAGACAAAAAAAAAAAAAAAAAAAAAAAAAGCCAAGAGCCATGCCAGGCCAGTAGAACCAGATGCCTGTTGACCCAGTGGCAGCCTGTAGTGGTCATGGGCTGAACAGGAAGGGCTGACACCAGGGCCTGGAGTGCCCTTTGGAACACTAGTGTACTGGAGAAGACAAGGGCAAGGTCTAAGTTCATGTCTGGAGCAGAGCAGTACCAGAACGAGAGCTCATCTGGGCCTGGGAATGGTTCCTCCAGCCAAGAGGAGACAGAAGGAGGGTTTGTTTATTATCAACCTATTCACCCTAGCTTTACAGAGACTATGTACATGGATTTACACAGAGACTCAGAAAGCACATCCTAAAATTAATCTCCAAGTCCTGTGGTGATAGTTTCCCAAACCGTGATCTTCCTCCGAGTGCCAAGGAGACTTTCCTCCCCCGTTCTTCTGGTGAACCTTTTCTGAGTCCCTGAAAATAAGGATCCTCAGAGGTTCCCCTCAGCAGTCATGTTGGACCTCAGGTGGGAGGGTTGGCAGGCCTAAGCTACAGGACGGTCTGCCTTCCAAGGTGCTTCACTGTGGCCAAGCTCAGCTTGATCTTATGTTAGCCATGGCACCTCCTCTGCAAATAGTAAGCCACAAGCTTCAGGCTGCAGGTGAGGCGTGCAGGCTCCACCCACTCCAGCCTCTGCAGGCAGATGTGAAGATACCTCAGTCAAAGCATCAACAAACTGCCTTTGTCACTGGACTTCTCCAGTGATTTCTTTTTTAGAGTTTTCATCTTTAAAGAGCTGGTCCATTTCATCTGATATGCCGAATTTATTGCTCTCTCTCTCTCTCTCTCTCTCTCTCTCTCTCTCTCTCTGTGTGTGTGTGTGTGTGTGTGTGTGTGTGTGTGTGTGCACGTGTGTATGTGTTGTGCAAGTGTATTTAATACTCATGCATGTGGACACACATGAATGTGGAGGTTAGATGTTGATGTCAATTGTCTTTCTTGATCATATTGTGTTATCCTATTTTATTATATTGCATTGTATATTGAGGTAGGGTCTCTCACGAAACCCAGAGCTCCCAGACTCAGCTGGTCCAGCTCTCCAGCTTGCTCTGGGAAGCCCCGCCTCGGCAGCCCTAGTGCTGGGATTGTAGTTAGGCCTTTTGCCCATCTGACATTTTCATGGATGTAGGTGAGCTGAATTCTGGTCTTCATTCTTGCAGGACGGACACTCTAATCTCCGAGACAGCTCCAATCCTGTTGGCATAGTTCATACAATATTCTGGTGTTATTTTTAACACCTTCATTCTCTGTTGCTTTAGGGTTCAGTGGTAACATTCTGCATTCTGCACGTTTCAAAATCATATCCTGCTGCTGCACAGGGAATTCCCGATCAGTAAGTTAAGCTTATTGATACTGTTCTTATTTTCTCCATCACCACGTTCTCAGCCCATGTGTTCCATCACTTACTGATAGAGGTGTATTGAAATCTCTTTGATATTTGTGATTTGCCTATTTCTTCCCCAGGTCTGTGTGCTTTTGCTAAAGGGCCCATCACATAGTTTTTATGACCCCGTTGTGTTCCTTTATACGACTTCTTAGATTTCTGCCATTTTAGTGGTCCTCTTAGAGCTTGCAGTGTAGGCCATTAAGCTGCTTCGGCCTGTCTCCAGGTAATGACGCCTGCACGCCTTTGCTCCTGGGCTTTATGCTAACATAGTCATTCATTGTGCTTATGCAAATGTTATAAATCCTTTACCATGTTGATCTTTCAGTCAATTTTTAAAGGAGGTCAGTACAAACTAAGAGAAACAAGATAATGCTCCTACCATGTCCGCCGGTCCTGGCACCCCAATTCCTCTGCAAGGATTCATATTCATTTGGTGCCATTTTCCTTCCGACATGATTTCTTGAACATTTCCTATAGAGGGGTCTGCCGGTGATAAATTCTTTTAGCTTCTTCTTTTTTCCCTAGAAAATGTTGATTTTGACGTTAAGATCAGCTTTAAAACTTAGCCTAACAGTTGCTTCTTCTGGGATTTGAATATTGCTTCTCCATCTTGTGGCTGTTTCTGAGAAATTTACTCTCATCTCACAAGGTGCCCTGTGTAAGTGAAATGTCTTTTCTACCTTAGAGCTTTTCCAGCCACTGTAGGGTTTGACACTCGATGCTACAGCTCTCTTCGTGTAGTGTGTGGTTCCCTATGGTTGAGCTTATTGGGTCTTTGAGCTTAGAGTCTTCATCAGTCTGAAAGAGTTTGGCTGTCCTGTCATCATCCACCTATGTCCACACCCCTCTCTCCTTTCTTTACAGGACTCTCCCTCCACACCACTCAGGCCTTCTGAAGTTCTCTGGCCTGCTTTCACTTATTCTAAATTCACTTCTTTGTGTTTTCTTTTGCGAGGTTCCCATCGCTGTGTAGTCAAGTTCACTGATAGATTCCCCTGCAATGAACACTCCACCGCTAATCCATCCCTGCTGGATCTGATTTCAGATGCTACAGCTCTCCTATCTAACGTTCACCCTGTCCTTTGTGCATTTTCTGAGTCTTCATTTAAAATTTTGGAACATATGGGACACAGTTATGGTAACTTAATTTTCCCATCTGTCAATCCCAATGCCTGTATCAGTTCTGGTTTTGTTTTGGTTGATTGGAGGGTTTCTCCTTGTTACAGGTCATATTTTTCTGTTTCTTTGCCTGCCTGGTGATTTTTTGATTGGATGCCAAATGCTGTGAATTTCGTCTTGTTGGGTACGGGGTGACTTTGAACTTTCTTCGAGATGCAATTGAGTTTCTTTATGTTCTGGAATCCCACTTTTGATTTGTTAGGTGGGACCAGTGCCTCTGGAGTCTAGGGCTCTCATTCTCCTGTGTGGAGGTAAACGATGAGCAGTCTGCCTGGTGCCTTGCAGGTCTGTGTGTGGGAAAAGACATTACTTCAGGGTCTATGTGAGTGGCAGGTACAATTGCCCTTCTCCTGAGGAGACTCTGGGGTAACTCCCTCACCTGCATCCACTGCTCAGACGGTGTGAGTCTCCGCCCACCTCATCTCCAGAGTTCTCTCTCCTCTGAGACTCCACATGATCTCCCCACATTCCCGACTCTCCAGTGTTAGGGGCCTGGTGCTGAGTTAGGGACTCAGCCTGCTGCTGTGTCCTGAAAACAATGCAGTAAACTGGGTTATTTGGGGCTCATCTTACATTCCCCAGCCGACAGTGACTGCTGGCATCTGATCTAGGGTTGTGAGAACTGTTGTTTCATAATACAGTTAGTCTGTTTTATTGTTTGTTTCTGTTGTAAGAGAAGGGTAGACTTGATCCTATGATTCCATGCAGGCCAGAGGGAATTGACAAGGTCTATAGCTGTTTGGAAGCTCCATCCGTCTACATTGGACCCATCTTTCTTAATGTCCCAGTGCCTGAAATGGCCCAGGCACTTAACCAATGTCAAATGCATGTAGGCTACATGAATAAATGAGTAGATTACTTTACTTAGAGGGTCTCAAAGCAAGTGCAATGTAGCTTCCCAAGCTTCGGGCTGTGTTATCTTCCACATGGATTTGTGTATGGGTCTGTTTCCCACAGACTAAATTACCGTGGTCAAGAAGCTTTTGACTCTCCTTTTGCAGAGATCTGGAAGCTTAGTAACTCTGTCTTGCATACACAAAGCTTTCACTGAGTGTTCGCTTGGGGAGGAATTCAGATTGAGACAATTATTTATAAATGTGTATCATAAGTTTGGGCTGAAATGTGAACACAACAAATTTGTATTTGAGCGCAGCAGTGTCAGGTTTTTATTCTCAGCTCTGGTGCTGTTTGAGTGATTATTGACAGCACTGGACACAACTGATTACAGGCTAAGGGATACTGGGAAATGTACCATTACTGATGTATGGAATGTCTACAGGAAAAGGAATTGTTGAAATGGGGTTGTGAAAAGCTCTTGAAAAATCAATTAGATAAAATTCCACCATAATCTGGGTAAAAGAGCAAGACTTCATCAACAAGGACATCAGGCTGACATGCGCTCTGCCCCCCACCATCACCAGGGGCATGACACCTTTAAGGGAGCCAGTCACGTGCCAAGCAGTCCAAGGTCAGGCTGATTGATGGGTGTCTGGCAAGCACAGATCTGGGAATGCCAGCAGAAGCAGATGTCCACCTCTATGGACAAAATCACATCCTCTTTAGTATATGAAGGGTATTCCCAACCACAAGAATGATTGTGTCTCTGAGTGAAGACATAGTAGGACAAGACAGGACATAACCCGTCAGTTTCCACCAAGGTGGAGGAGCAGTGTGTTTGAACACAAAGCTTGTCAATTTGTTTTCCTTCCCACGGTAATTTTGTGGTTTTCAAGTTACCCAGCCTCTGCAAGACCTGTAGTTCACACTGAGGTGACATCAAGCCCCGGTAGTTAGTGAGCCATCCCTACTTCTAGGTCTAAAAATGCTTCAGCTCCAAGCCTACCTTTGAGAGGCCAGGGTGCAAGCCCTGAGGGTTGCCGTACTTGACTTTTCCTTCCTGCATAGTCAAGTACCTGACTTGAAAACACCCATGTTTCATTGTTCACTTAAGTCTGTTGGTCGATTTCTTGCCGCGAACCCCCGCCCCCAGCCGTCTCTCCCGAGTGCTCAGCCCTTGAAGATGTGGGAGCCCCACCCCCATCCCCTGGAGCCTTCCAAAGACAGACCCTACAAAACTCCGGAGAGAACAAAGCCCCCTCCTTGAAGACCGCGCTCTGCACGGTGCTGAAAGATTCCGGCGTGCATCGCCCCCTTGTGGTCCGACGCAGATAAAAGACTTCAAAGGCAAGTGGACAATGTGTTCTCTATTAGGAAAGGGCTCGGCTGACCCTCTTCTTTCCACATGCGTGAACACACGCAGCGGCAAATCAGAGAGATGCCACACCACAGTGCTGCTCGCCTCTGCAGTAAGGAACGAACACCAAACTTAGGTTAAAACAAAACAAAACAAAACAAAACAAAATGATAGCGATTCCCAAAGCACAGGGTGTCCAAGCTGGAAAAGAATGTCTAAGATGGTCTTCTTATTCAAGAGTGGGGGAGACTGCACCCCAGACAGGTAGAGTGGCCAGCCTAAGATTACACAGCCAACAGCTGGTGGTTTGGGAAGTAGTCTTAGGTACATATGCCACCAGGGGTTGAAGAGCTCTGGTCCTTCATTGGAGACTGGAGGAACCCTGGTAGAGGGGATGCTGAGATCTAGGAGGTTACATAGGCTGTCTGACGCTATTGCTGTCTATGGCTACCTTCACTTTGAGCAGGCACCATCTCTTCCGGGAGCGAAGGGTCAGACCCTTCTGTCCAGCACCCAGCCAGAGAGGCTCATGGGACGGCAGATGGTGATGACTGAGGCTGACTTTCCAGTCCTGGAGTCTCACTAGCTTCCTTTCTCTCATGCTCCGGGTCACTTTTCCTTGGCTAAGGTACTAGTTAGTAGGGACTCCTCGGGGGCTCAGGGGCAGGTAGCAAACTTTCTTGTTTGTGTTATTATTTAGTGTGAGGTTAAAATGTTGTTTCTGTCTTATTGTGAATATATGTATATGCATAAAATTACATTTCCCATGCTGTCCGTTTTTAAACACACAGTTCGATGCACGGAGCACACTCACAGTATTGTGCAGCCATCACTCAGAAATCTTCCCAAGCTGAGCCCATCTCCATTCAACATTACCGGCTGGTCTCCTGCCCGGAGCCAGGAACCTGCCGTTCTGCTTTGATCCTATGAAGTACTCTGGGAACATCACACACATGTTGCCACATGGCATTTATTTGCATCCTTATACTCTGATCTCTTGAGACACCGTCTTAAGCATATGTGCTCACTTTAAAGCCCAGGCTGACCCCAAACTTAGAGTAATCCTCCTGCCTTAGCCTTTAGAGCTCTGGGATTATTGGCACACTCACACCCAGGGCCGGTGGTATTTACTGATGGCATTTAACATTTGCATGCTTATTTCTTCTTTAGAACACACAAAAAAAATTCATCATCCCATGAACAGACACCTTCCATTTATTGTCTCCTTGTCTGGCCATTGGGCTGCTTCTGCGGAGGTAGCCGCTGTCCTGCTGGAGATCAGTACACCTGCTCAACAGCTTTCAATGGCTGGAGAGTCACAGCACGATGCATCTCATTGCAATGGAGCAGGGTGTTTGCCAGGCCTGGCCTTCTCACGACATCATATGGGGTGACAGGGATTTGGGGAAACCTAGAACTTTGTTTTCCCCACCCAGGGCTCTCTTGACCAGACCGTGCCTGAGGCCGCAGTTCCCAGTCAGATGATATTTGTGCTCTGGACTTGAACTCAGAAGGACCAGGAAGCCCAAACTCCCTCTCCTTAGGATAGATCTTAAAATGTAGAAAACACATTGGTTTGTGGGGGGAGGGGTGGCCCTCAAACTAGCAGATGTCAGAGGGAATCTTCGGGCCTGGTGTGGTTACCCCTGAGGTCTGGAAGCCCAGTGTGGTCACAGAACACTGCACGCTCTGTGTCACTCCCTAGCTCCCTCTCCTCTTTGTTGAATTTTCAGGAAAAACACAAAACCGACCCTCCATAACTGCTAGGTTTGGGCTTAACTCCTACCCCACTTTCCCAGGGAGGCCCGAGGCACCAGGAATGAGGGCTTTGAGAACATCTCGGCTGGTTAATCAAGGTACAGGGTCATTTGTGGGTATCAGTCTTTGCTTTCCCTTGTGTGTGCAACCATGGTGTTTAGAACCTTTACGGACCGAAGCGCTCCCTGGATAGCACTCAGGCAAGCCTGGCCACTTCCCTCGAAGCGTAATTACAGCCCAAAGCCAAATTCAATCATGTACCTTCTGCTCACTCCCTGCCTCCTGGAAGGCTTCCTTTCTGAATCCTGGGGGGTTGGGGGGTAGGGGTGAGGGGGAGCCATTTTCCACCCAGCCAGGCTGTCTGTGTCCTTCCAGATCTGCCAAATGTCTCCTTCCCTCCAGTTTACAAAACGGGCAATTCCCAGGTGCCCTGTGCAGCCCAGGCCAGGCCCCAGGGTCACTGGGATAGCTGCAGGAGCCAATTCCACACCACCCTGATGTGCAGTGTCTGGTCCCTGAAAGGCAGAGGTGGAGAGAGCCTCCGGAGGTTACCTAAAGTTCAGTGGTGTCACTCAAACAGCAAATAGGTGAGCAGAGACAAAATGAAGTGTAGCTCTGGCTGGCCGCACAGTTTTTACGAACTCTAGCTTCAGAAAATGAAAGTGCCACAAAGAGATACTTCCTGAAGACCAGGGCATGTTGTGTGAACTCGGTGGCACCGAACTCAAAACTTTGAAATTGCTAATCTGTTTTAAATAGCTTTGGATAATTAGGGCAGGATTTTTCTTCCAAACAATCTTCAAGTTTTTTTGCTGAGTGCTGTTCCGCTTAAGTCTCTTAAAATGTAGTTTTAAAATTGAAAGTGGGTTCTGGAAACAAGTTATAACTTCTAATAAACTTGATACAGACCATTTTGTAGTTAATGGAATTCTTTTTTTTTAAATTACTTTTTAATTTTCACTTATTTGAACTGTTAGGAAATGGAAAGCTGCTAAATTGAGCCAAAATGAATTTCTTCTTTAGCGCAGCTGAGGAGGCACCAACGCCTTCCCAAGCAATTTCACATTTAATTAAAAATTAAAACTAATTTAAAATTATGCAGTGAAAGATAGTATTTAAATCACATGGTTTTATTTCTTTTTATGGTTCCTGGGTAAAGTCTGGGTATTCTGAACTCTTAAATGCAGCTATTTAAATAATAAAAAGGCTGAGGAAGTTGATCAATCTAGTGTCAGCCTTAGTATAATTTCATTTTCACAATCTTGCCGTGAAAAAAAAAAAAAAAAACAAAGAACACAGAGAACCCTAAAGCTGTGGTTTTAATGAAGCCTCTCGTTGCCTCACACTCGGCAAAAGTGTTGGCAATCATGTATGTCCTCCTAGAAAGATTTTCCAGGAGGTAAAGATGGTTTTGAATGCTGTTAACTCCAGAGAGATAACACCTCTGACGTGCCACCCGGGTGTGTGTGTGTGTGTGTGTGTGTGTGTGTGTGTGTGTGTGTGTGTGTTTGTTTTTGTTTTTGTTTTGTTTTTTTGTTTTGTTTTGTTTTTTTATGAAAATCTCTGTCTCCAGCCCCTAGTTTTCCTGAATTTGTAGACATAAGGAGAAGAACACAAGCCCTTTCCATTTGCAATTTTCTTAGGTTATCAAACACTTAAAAATCTGCCTTGAATTAATACTAGGATTAGCATCCTAGGTCTGAAACATCGCTGGGTGGAGTTTGATGACTTCTCTCTAATTATTAAGCAGGTGTAACTTGTACACGATGCCTGTGACTGTGTTCTTGTACAGACACACAGACAAACACAAGCAACACAAAGCTGAGAGATTTTTTTTTTTTTCTGAATTGCAAACTCGGTGTTTAAACAATGGATGGGTTTGACTCATTAACTTGTATAAAAAAGACTTTGTGGAAAAGTCGTGCTTGGCAGACCAAGTTCCTGCCTAAGCCTTGCGACAGGAAGTATATTGTATAATTAGGAAACAATATACAGCAGACAGCCTTAAGGAGCCAATTTGAAGCAATATTCCAATTGACAGTCCCTGTTCGGAGGATGAAATGCACAAGGCCAGTCACACAGCCTAGCTTTCTGTGGGCCCGTGGTGCTGGAGACCCAGGAGGAATCTGTGCCCATAGTTCAGGGCCTATCCTCTGGCTGCCTTGTTTTGGGGCCCCCACGTCTCCCTACCTGTTCCTAGATCTGACTTACTGATACAGCCTTTGAGAGTGTCACCCAAGTGCCCCCAGCAGACTTACACCCACAACATACCTGACCATCCTCTGCTCACACACAGCTAACCTTGCCACTTTGCCTGTCTCCAGGTCAGCTGTGTCTCTGAGGGATTCGGATGTGTGAACTCCCTGTCAACTTGTTTCTTGAGCCGGGTCCTGCTGAATCACTGTGCCAAAGCCCTGCAGGTGTGTGGCTTGCCCTTAGGCTGTCACCAACCAATGCCAAAATTTCTGTGCAATTAGCCAGGGGTCCTGGCTCTCCTTTAATCAGTAGCTAACACCTCCTGGCCGCTGAATATCACAACGAGCTAGGCTACACACAGTGAGAAATGGGCTCTTGAAATAATTAAGGGCAAAACTTCTCTGCTTAGTAACAAACATAAGATCTGTCATTATTCCATATAGAGGAGCTTTCTATAACAGTAACAAAAATATCGACACTGTCTGGTTTATGCTTTGTTCTAGTTATGGGAATTTTATTTTGACAAAGAAACATTGTGTCTTTTGTTTATTTTCATCCAACTGATGGAAGACAAAATATACAACAATCTTTTACCCAAGGGCAATTGGTCCTGGGCTCCTTTCGGAAAATGTTGAACCTACAGACTTAAAAAAAGACTATGCCTCCCAGAATGACAGCCATTAAGTCGTAAACACGGCTTAGATGTTATTTTCCTCCAGCAAATAACCATCATTTTCTAGAAATCTAATTCTTTAGGTAATTAAACTTACTGACTTATTTGAGGACTTAAATGTGCTTTACCATTTTAAATGCTCTTAGTATCTGTGTAAAATTCAATATTTGGGGCCGGGTGTTGCATTCCACAGCACACTGTAATTTTACCCGGCTGTGTAACACACGCTGGTGCTCGTGTAATCATAGTGTAAAAGGTTGGTATGCCCAGGGAAAGGCACGGGGGAGGGCAATCTGTGCTTCACCTCGTTGGGGTTTTCTTGCCCTGGAGTCCTTCAGCATCTACAGACGAGTGCAAAGCTTGATTTCCTACAAGTGCGGCTGCGAGTGGGTCTCCCAGCGTGTTTATTGATACAGAATGTTGGAGCTGACAGACGGGCCTTTGCGTATGATCAAGCGACTTTCTGTGCAAATCTTATGGAATGTGGCATTCCAGACTTTAAAGGGAAGGAGAGGTCGTCATGGCAACGGCACATGGGGGCTGGAGATGGGGGGCTCCCCTTGGGAGCTCAAAGGCCAGCAGAATTTTAAGCATTTGAAACTTTAAAAAGAAGAGGAGGAAATCTGTGCAGCTCTGCCAAATATGTCTCCAGAAATGGAACATGGTGAGAGGGCCCTCAGAAAGACCCAAATAAACATAGCTCTGGGCCCCCACAGTGGAGCTGGAGAGGCCAAAGCTGGCTGAACAGACTGTGGGGCCTGGTCTTGTGCTGCTGCTGAAGGTTCTAGAAGGAAGAGACCTTTCGAGAGAGGCCAGTAATCGGCCAGCAAGTATCCTCAGCCTGTACAATCCTCACCGTCCATGTTCTGGTGTCTCCAGCTGAAGAATGCAACGTGGCTCTAGCTGGACCTAAGGCCCAGTTGTACGTCCCTCTTTGTCCCCTCCTGGACCGCACCAGCCCTTGGCGCTGGCTCCCTATGCAGCCACAAGCCTGTTCAAGGTATTCTGTTAATCACTGGAATTGCAAATAACAGACCAAAGAGAATTGAGTATAAAAATGACCATAACCAATTCAATTTGTGGTCACAGCATCTACAAGAGAGAAAAGATAGCAGATGGTAGACAGGGCTGCCTAAAGCCTCCTGCATAGAGTCCTTATCAGAAGCCCCCAGCCCAGCTACCGCATTAAGTCAAGGAGACAGCATTCTCAAAGTGGTGGGTGGATAGAAAGGTCACCTATATGTCACCATAGAAGCCAGACAGCAGCCTCTCTGTTTCTATAGGACTCAGAGAGGATAGCTCCAAGGGTGGACATCTGTCTGTACTACATACAGCAAATGATCTTAAGGCAGCCACCAGCCAACCTGGGACAGGCAGCCTCCCATCAGAGGGGAGTTCACAGAAGAGGTGACAGAGTGGGGAATTCTCCAGATAAAGCCAGTTAGAAAGCAGTAGCAGGGTTGATGCAGAGGTGTGTGTGGGGGGATGTCAGGACAGCACCAAGTGTGTTTGGGTAAATTTGCATATGGACATGTCCCAGACATGACCACCATGGAGGCATGTCACAGGGCCTCTGACAGGCAAAGACTCCAGTTACTTAAACAAAAGCATCCCAGCAGACAGGATGACTGGGGAGGCGAGCCTGCAGTGATGGATGGAGAATGGCTGTGGAAGGAAACATTTCTCACCTGGAGGGCCTGGTTGGGCTCCTGCCCACTGTGCTCACTTGACCCTGGCCTCTCAGGTTCTTATGATACCATGCCCACCTTTGAGGACAGGCAGTTGGAGAAAGAAAAGTCAGTGGGAGTGAAGAAGGGAAGGGGGACTGGTAAGAGTTCCAGAAGTGACTCAGTCCTTTCTCTGATGGCAAAAGTTCCATATGTTGTCGTGTGCATTCTCAAGAAAATACAGACCATGAAAAGCTGTCCTAACACAGTGTGGACTGGCTTGTGGACTCATGAGGATATTGCACTGTGATATAATATACAAAATTCATCATGGTAACTATTTTAAAGGCCCAGTTCCGAGACACAAAATCCATTTACACCATGCAAGCATCACCACAATCCATAACTCCCCGTCTTATAAAACCAAACCCTGTTCCCATTAAACACCAAGGCCATAATTCTCTCACCGTATTTCTGCCCCTCCATTCTATCCTCTCTTTCTATGAATTCTACGACACTGGGCACCTCAGCAAAGTAGCATCATCTCACATTTGTCTTCTCGTGACTGGCTTATTTTACTTAGCTTAACACCCTTATGGTTCATTCAAGTTGCAACTAGTACCTGTCGGGCTTTTCTTCCTTTTTAAGGCTGAATAGTATTTCATCACATGTACAAACCAAATTTCACTGATCCATTCCTAAGTGGGAGTGTGTGTGTGTGTGTGTGTGTGTGTGTGTGAGTGTGTGTGTGTGTGTATGTGTGTATGTGTGTGTGTGTGTATGTGTGTATGTGTGTGTGTGTGTGTGTGTGTGTGGTGTGTGAGTGTGTGTGTGTATGTGTGTGTGTGTATGTGTGTGTGTGTGTATGTGTGTGTGTGTGTGTGTGTTGTGTGTGTGTGTGTGTGTGTGGTGTGTGTGTGTGTGTGTGTGTGTGTGTGTGTGAGTGTGTGTGTATGTGTGTGTGAGTGTGTGTGTGTGTGTGAGTGTGTGTGTGAGTGTGTGTGTATGTGTGTGTGAGTGTGTGTGTGAGTGTGTGTGTGTGTGTGTGTGTGTGTGTGTGTGTGTGTGTGTGTGGTCACCTCCGGCTCATGTGCAAGAATCATCAGCTCTGGCTTGTGCACTTGATGCCTTTGGGCATTTACCCTGAAGTGGATTAGTGGGTCATAATGGTGATTCTATGTTTGGTTTTATTTATTTGTTTGTTGATTCATTCATTCATTCATTCATTCATTTCCAAAGCACCTGTGCCATCACACTGGCCTTGCACAAAGATTCCATTTCTTCAGATCATTGCCCACTGGTGTGATATCCAGGTTTTGAAAACCTCTATCTGTCCCCTGGATGTGAGGCAGTATCCCCCATGGTTTAGGTTTGTGTTTCCTCTTACTCGGACACCTGCTCAATCCCGTTAACAGACCATGGGCTGCCTTTTTTGGAGACATATATATTCAAATCTCTTACCCATTTTTTTTAAAGACAACCTCACCATATAAGCTTGGCTGGCCTCAAACCAATTGAGATCCACTTGTCTCTGCTTCCCTAGTGTGGCACCCTCATGGATTGTTAGTTGGTGTTTGTTCTGTGCTGTCAGTAGCCTTCATCTTCTATGTGGAGACATCTCTTCTCATAAGTGAGTGTTCACTCTCATGGTTCCAAGCTGTTTTCCTGCCCCTGACTACACTCTTACTCCTGAACAGTGGCTATGGCATGTTTGAACACCCAGACCCTGACTCAGACCAGGCCCATGCCCTGCCTGTGGGGAGTAGGCCACCCCTTGTCCACATGGGGCAGTGGGCATGCCCTTCCTGTGAAGACTGAGCTTCCCAGGGGAAATCTTCAGGATCTATCTGGGGCCCTAAGCACCTTGTGACATTGGCAAGGTCACTCAGTGGGACCATTCCTCATGCAGTCAGTAAGCCTTACAGGGGAAGGAGACCCCAGACTCTCTGGGGAAGAGAAGCTTCCAGGACATGCCGATGGCTGGTGTCCATGTGGGTATCTGAGTGAGGGGTCACTGATGTCATCCTGGGGCATGGCATGGGTCTTCCTGCGCCCTCAGTTCACTCTGCCACACTGGCTCCTGGGCTCCTGGAGATGGGCTAACTCCTTGAGGATGGCTGAGGAGACTGAAACCTTAGACAGACTAAGTCATTGTACATCAGTACTCACTGCTAGACCCAGACCAAGGTCGTCACTCTTGGGGCCATGGACACAGCAAGACCAGAGTTGCACTGCTAGATGCTTATTAAGGTGGTTACAGAACTGTTGACTTTTGTCTATATAAAATAAAAATGCCTTTTACTGAACACAAACTCTGCCTTAGTGAAAAGTGTGTGTGTGTGTGTGTGTGTGTGTGTGTGTGTGTGTGTGTGTGTGTGTGTGTGAATTTTCCTTGTGTCTGAGATTGACCTCTTTCATTATTTAAAGGCATATGTTAATCTTAGCAGTGCTGTTTTGATGATGACGTCATGAAAAAGCCTCTGTGGAAGCGGCTCCATGTATGGCTACCCTAGGCTGTGGAGGATCCCTTTCTCTCCAAGTGAGTGCCTACCAGAATCCTGGAGCCGAACTATCTGGTGCATGCCACTCTCTGCCAGCAACCACCAAGCCTTCATCCTGAGCCTCACAGCATTGCTCTCCCTGAAATGGAAGCTTTGGTTCTGCACCCTGACTCCATTGGTCCTTTTAGCTGATGGCCTCTGCACTACAATGAGTCTGCGCTGTGCACAGGGTGTGTGCAGAAGGCTGTAGTGAGGCAGACTGGTGGCAGAGAGATTTGCTGGTAGCTCTGCCTTCCTCACTGGGGCAGCAGTGCCCACCCCACCCAGCATTGACTGTATGAAGAGCAAGAGAGGGCCGGGCCCCAAATGCACAGACCAAGTCCTCACACAGTGCCTGCCTGTTGGCTGCTCGCTGTGTCTGCTCTCTTTCCCTGTCTCCCTCAGATGGTAACCCCTGCTCCACTGCACTGCTCTGGAAAGTGACTTCCAGCTCAACCTGGGTGGGCATCCCAGGGATGAGGGGCTGTGAAATGCACTCTGGCAGGAGCCGAGAACTTGGGTGGCTCTGAAGGAAGTTTTGTTGAATTAGTGTCGCTGGCACTGAGCACACACATTCTTTTGGCTGTTCCCACATTTGGAGCAAACAGTGTAAGTGGGTTGGAAGGGAACCTCAAGGCACTTTTGCTACATGGACTTCCTAAAATTAAAATCTCACTTTGCAGGAGCCACGTCTTTGTTGTCCTCATCTCAAGACTGAGATGGGTCAGAGAGGTGACAGAGCAATGGGATGTCATGACTGTCATGGTGGTCACTGGCCACAACTGAAAAGGACAAACTTCACTAAGTAAAAACGAGATGCAACATGAAAATTTAAATATAGATTCCGTGTTTAAGCTGCCTGACACCAGTAGCCACTGCCTGGCTTTTCCCTTGAACCAATTCAAAAATCTTCTGATAAGGAAGCATGTCCAAGTCTGGTTCCAGCCAAGCTGTGATGCTCTCACTGTCCCTGTGTCTTCCCAGTCTCCTCCCTGTCTAGGAAGAGGCCCTTCCTGCAGGAACGAGATTGTTCCTGAAAGAGCCAGTTCAGAGCGGCCATCAGAGCACACAGCCCTGCAGTAGCTGTGTGTGTGTGTGTGTGTGTGTGTGTGTGTGTGTGTGTGTGTGTGTTCATGCACACGTACCACAGCATACATGTGGAAATCAGAGAACAACTTGTAGGAAGTGGTTCTCTTCTTCCACTGTTGGGGGTTGGTGACAAGTGCCTATACCCATTGAGCCATCTTGTCAAGCCTAATACTGAATTATCAAAGTACCTCTCGAAACTTGATAATTAAAGAAAAAAATAATGACAGCATGCCTTTAGCCCAGCAATCTACTTCTAAAGTATGATCCTGGGAAACGCCCGTGAGACTGTGCAGCCATTCAGCTGGGGTGATGTTAATTACAACTGCTTATAACAATAAGAAGCCACCCAGAAGCAAAAAGGAAAGTGTGGTGCCTTGGGATGCTGGGGGTTATGTAGATGAAGTGTGTAGGTGTGGATGCTGTGGCTTTCAGTTTAAAAGACAATCTGTGAAAGAGCTAGCCTGTGGTCTGTCAGTGTAGCTCAGTGGCAGAGCCCTTACCTAGCACAGGTGAGGCCTGGGGTTCAAGCCCCATCACCACCAAAAGTCATAATGTGTACTTCTTTATTTATAATACATTTTAAATTAAAATATAATTACATAATTTTCCCCCTTCCCTTTCTTTCCTCCAGCCCCTTCCGTGCACCCCCAAATCGATGGCTTCTTGTTCTTTATTGTTACATATATAAAAGATACACAAATATATAATTACAAAGTGAGCTAAGTATGTATAGTGTCTATGACAATGTAAATGAAAAAATTAAAATGTATTTAATCTTTTAAGGCAATAAATAATATGTTTTAAAAGAGCCCAGTTGAAAAATAAACACATATCAAGCGCTTGCTGGCCTTTCTGTGTCTTGAAATGACAGGAAGCTCCCCCACCCCCATCCCATGTACACACCAGAGCATCTGCAGTGTGCTCAGGTGACCACATCGCCTACAGGTGAGAAATGCCAAGACACTTTTAGCAGGGAGAGAGAGACCCATCCACATAACCTTGATGACAGCTTTTTGTTACAGTTGCTGTGTTTTATTATAGTGATTGTGTTTAGCATCTTACCAAGGCTAGTTTAGACATATGGGTGTGGTCCTGTCTTTGGCTTCAGACATCCACTGGGGTCTTGGGTATAGACATCCCCATAGATACTGGGGCTGGGTTTGTGGAAGTGATGGCAGACACCAAGATTTGAGCAGTGAATGGCTCTGATGTGAGACACTGAAGGCTTCTTCAAAGACATGTCTGTGTTTACTATGCAACACACACGCACACACATGCACACAGACACATGCATGCACATACACACATGCATGCGCACACACACATGTGCTCATGTGCACACACACACACACACACACACACACACACACACACACACTGCTTTTGTGTTAAAGAGAACTGTTTAAAAATTAAAAACAAACCCACCATGTGATTCACCTCCACTACGCTAACGTGTGTGATGGAGGAGTGCCAAGAAAACGCACCGAGACAGCTGACACCTGTGTGCGCATGCTCTCGGCAGTCAGACTGTGGAGTCAGCTGAGATACCTGTCCACAGGTATGGATGGATGGAGGATATGCACCGTATACACACAGTGAGCTGTATTCCACCACAAAGAATAAAATTATGTCACTTGCTGGAAAATGGGTGCAAACGGAGATTATTGTGTCAAGTGAAATAAGACAGGCAATCTCATGCCATGTGTTCTCTCATTGTGGGTCCTAGTTACACAGAACTCCAGAACTCCACGGGTATGTGAGGAAGAGAGATGGAGGGAGGACAGAGAGAGCGAGGGAGAGAGGGGGGAGGGGGCACAGAAGGGACACTTGGGGCAAGGAAAAGTCGAGCGGTAAGAAGAAAGGAGAGCTAAAGGAGAAGGGTGTGAACGTCATCAAAGTGTATGAGGACTTGAAGACATTGTCTGTATGGAGTCCAGCACTGAACAGTGAGTATACCCCTGCAAAGAGCCGCTGTTGCTCTCAGACCGTTCATTCATTTTGGTTGATACGAAGATGATGCAGCTAAGGCTGTCTCTCAGTCCACAAGGCAGCCCAGGCAGCGTGCCCCGGTTGTCAGCCTGCAAGTCTCTCGCCTCAGGGGCTTGGTGTGTTCCTAAGTGTTTTGTTCCTTCCCACATCACTATAAATGGGACTTGGTTTCTTAATAGCTTCCTGAATGGTTCATAGTTAGTGTGTGGAACACATCTGGCTTTTGTATATTGATTTTGTCTCTTGCAACTTTCCTGAATCCAGTCATTCATTTGGATGGGTCTGTTTGTTAGACTTGAGGGTTTGTCACGTGTAAGACCAGCTCTTCTGCAAGCACATATTTTACTTTTTCCTTCCTGATCTGGATGTCTCACTATTGTTTATTTATTTATGCCTCTGCCTTGGGCATATAGTGTAGTGTTTAGTAGAAGTGGCAAGATCCCCCGGCTCTCTGCTGATCTTAGGAGATAGCTTCTATTCTTTTACTGTTGGGTATTACACTAGCAAGTGCACAGGTAGTTTTAGGGTTGAGACATAGAAGACAATGAAATCTGGAGTCTGGGAACTAACCCCCACAAAGGTGCTGGGTTTCAGCTGGACTTCAGTGCAGCCAGGCACACAAACAGTACGTACTTAGTGTTGTAGTTATTTTATTCTCTGCTGCCTCATCCCATCCTACCAGGGTGTGAATTATTCCTTCTCCCACCAAGTCCACACTCAGTATGTGCTGTGAACTGGTGTCACTTAGCAGCTTCCTGGTGATCTGATTGTCCAGGTCTCCCAGTGCTTGTGTTCAAGTAACCGTTATTTTACTTAATAGCGCCCCCAAAGTGCAGCTCTAGCAATGGCTGGAGGTTTTGTTAAATTCTATTGTTACCATTAATCTATTTTATTATCACTGTTAATCTCTTACTTGCCACATTTTAAATATTTGTTATTAGTGTTTATGTGTATGGAGTGTATGTGTCTGTGTGTGTGTGCGCCTGTGTGCCTCTGTGTGTGTGTGTGTGTGCCTGTGCCTCTCTCTCTCTCTCTCTCTCTCTCTCTCTCTCTCTCTGTGTGTGTGTGTGTGTGTGTGTGTGTTTATGTGTGTGTTTGTGTGTGTACAGGCTATGGAACCTCTGTGGAGGTCAGATGCCAGCTTTCAGGAGTTGATTCTTTCCTCCCATTGCGGGTCCCAGGAACTGATCTCAGGTCATCAGGCTTACACAACAAACATACTTGCCCATTAAGCTATCTTGCCAGCCCACAATCAGTTTTTGGACTCAGTTGGAGAAACTTTACCAACCGCTTGTCAAAGTCCCAGGAAAGCTGTGGCTCTGTGCCATTGTTGTCTGGGACAACTGTGACCATATGCAGACGGTAGAGTTTCCCCTGAGGTTGGGAATTTGGTTGCTGTTTGGGAACCTCCTCCATCTGACCTTCGTTGCTTTGACCGAACTCTGTAACCAAGAAGTATGGACTCAGAGAAAACCAATCCTTCTATGGACATCACTCAGCTGCCTGGTTATCTTATACGTGCCCATGGTCCCCTCTGAAGGCCATGGTAGACATGCCCTGAATTACCACCCAACCTGGAAAAGATGCCTGTAGAAAGACAAGGCCTGTTCCACATGGAACATCTGTGGCTCCACCCTGCAGATACTCCAGAGCCCCTGGGTGTTTAAGAGCATCAGTACTCTTCCCTAGCCTTCATGGAAGCAGACATGAGCTCAGCTGAGTGGTGCTGGATCGGCAGGTAGCTGACACCAAGACTCCATGGGCCAGGAACTAATAACGCCCACATCTCAATCCCAGGAATTCTCACTTCTCCAAGCTACTCCCACGTGCTTCCTAAATATGAGGCCACAAAGCTGCAGCATTCGAGAAAAATGAGACAAATGCCACATGAGACCACCACACCAGAGCAGATGCTTGTGCCTGTAGACACCTGCAAACAACAGCCTGTAGACACCTGCAAATAACACGTCAAGCCTTCTAACTTCAGCCTCTCAAGTTATCCCCAACTTTGACACCTGTCATTCTGGATTGCTCCATGTCCTCATTTTGGCTAAGGCAAGCTCAGAGTCTAGGGTTGGAGGAGAGAAGTGGACAAAGGCAGTTGGGGTGGGGAGGAGCATTCCACAACTCTGGAGTCTGCCCACCATCCTAGGAATCACAAAATGTCTCAGCAAGGGACAAGAAGAAAGCAGCCTTCTTTTGGCCACCCTCCAGCAGACTTTGGTTGGTTGCCTCCCAGGAGGTGGTTTTCTGTAGGGTTATGGGTTGCTTTTCAGGCCTGGGTACCATGAGCAGCAGGAGTGTGTGATGGAATGTGGTGGGGGAGGGGAGGATGATTAGAGCAGGCTGTCCATCAAAAGAGAGGAGGTGCAATGTCATAAGAGGGGGGCACCCTTCCATCTTCATTCTTGGTAGGCATCCAGATGTTTGAGTAAAAGCCCCAGGAAAGAGATCAGACAGGGTCTGTGCTGAAGAAGCCACGCTGAGGGAACCAGCCCTGGGAGCAGAAAAATAACCTCTCTATGAGGCTGAATGTGCCACAAGGAAACCAAACCCTGAAGCATCATTGACAGAGTGCAAAACACAGGCTAGAGGAAGAGAAACAAGGCAAGAGACAAAAAAGACAGAAGATGAATTTCTGAATCATAAAAGAGTGCCACCCCCAAAAGAATCAGGAGAAGTTAGGGCAGAGGAGAACTTTCCTGGGCTGCTTGGAAGAGTCCTACTGTGCCAGTCAAGGATGCTGGTCTGGTTTTGGTAAAAGAGGGAGAGAAAGAAGAAAGCTGGCAAGAGGCGATGACAGAGCAGAGAACATGAAACATGGATGATTACATCGTGTTTCTAGGAAGGAAGATGAAATCAGAAAACCTAATCTAAATTTGTCCCAGTTAGGATTAGTATGGGGTTTCTGTAACTTTACACAACAAGCATATTTGGAAAGAAGCATGTGAAAATGGCTTCAACAGAAAAGAAAACAGGGGCCGGAGAGATGGCTCAGTGGTTAAGAATGCTTGCTGCTCTTATAGAGGACCTGGGTACAGTCTCACCACCTACAGTTCACGGTCACTGTGACACCCATCCCTCTAGATCACCTTTGACCTCTGTGGGCAGAACTGAAAACACAGATATTCAAAGAGCTAGCAAAAAAGATCAGCTCCTCATCTTGGCCCGTTCCTGCTGTGGGGACAGGATCCTGCAGGCTGGCCACTTTAAAATGAAGGCTCTGTTTCTCAGAGGTCTGGGAATGGGTACACAAAATGAAGGTGCCAGCAGACTTCACACCAGCGACTTAGGCTTCCACGATAGAGCCTCATTACTAAGCCCTCCCCGATAAACAAACACTGTCCTTAAGGGGCAGAATGGCCTCTCTGAAGACACCAATAACTAGACGGAAACAAAATCTGAAAACTCATCAGCAAGCAACACGGGGAGATAAAGAAATGGAAATATAAGCAAGAGATAAAGACACAGAGAGCAAAATGGAAAGCCTGGACCTATGTCTCATAGACGCTCCAGAAAGAACGGTGGCTAGTGAGGCTGAGGGGATAGGCCATGGCTGCAGAGATAATGCTGGGAATGTCTCCAGACATTTGGGGGACACATACACTGAGACGTTAAGGTCCCTCCGAGTTCCACAAAGATAAATAAGAGCAGGTTCAGATGAAGACAGCAAACTACAGAGCATGGAGGATAAGGAGAATGCCTTGAAAACTAAGGAAGGGAAGAGAGAAGACAGAGAGTCTTAGTGAGTGAAACAGCAGGCTGATCATCAGAGTGGCCAGCAGAGGAAGCAACAAGATACAGGGAGGCGATGTCTATTGTCACCACACCGGTCCACAGTGGTCATAGACAGACGAGCTGGGGAGGGCAGAGGCAATCACCCCAAAAGAGGGGAAGAGCGTGACTATATAAAAAATATCACAAAGTTGTTAGGCCATCAGTGGTGTCCTCTGGGATCTGTTGGCTCCTCAAAAAAAAAAAAAAAAAAAAAAAAAAAAAAAAAAAGAACCCAGACTACTTCACATAAAAATCACCAATGAAAGAGTTAAAAAAAATAACAATAGAAGCCAGGCATGGTGGTATATGCCTGTAATCCTAGCACTTGGGAAGCTGAGACAGGAGGGTTGCTGCAAGTTTTGAGGCCAGCCTGGACTACAGAGAGGGTACTGGTACCACAACTGCCTAGGCTACTTAGCAAGTAGTTACTTTTCTTTTGTTATAAAACACCATGACCAAGGCAACTTATAGAAGAAAGAGTTATCTGGGGCTTATGGATGAGTGGTATAGGAGTCCATCAAGGCAGTACGGCATAGCAGCGAACTGTAGGCATGTCAGTAGCAGCAGAAAACTGACAGCCCACATCTTCAGCTGTAAGAGCTAACGGAAAGTGTCACAGTGTTTTAATCTCAAACCCCACCCCCAATGAGGAACAGCCTCCAGCAAGGCTGTATCCCCTAAACCTCTCCAAACAGTGCCACTAATGGGGACCAAGTATTTAAATATATGAACTCATAGGGGCTACTCTCATTCAAACCACTACAACTACATTTTAAAGTGGGGGTAAAAAACAAGAGTAACAAAAATATAGACAGCAGTATGAGTAAATTAACACGTATTTTGCTTGCATGTATGTCTGTGTGAGGGGGTCCGATCTTGGAGATACAGGAAGGTGTGAACTGCCATATGGATGCTGGGATTTGAACCTGTGTCCTAAGGAAGAACGGCCAGTGCTCTTAAGTGCTGAGCCATTTCACCAGCCCCATGGGCAATGGTGGAGCATGCCTTTGATCTCGGCACTCAAGAGGCAGAGGCAGGCCAGTCTCTGAGAGTTTGAGGCCAGCCTGGTCTACAGAATAAGTTTCAGGCCAGCTAGAGATCCTGTTTCTAAAAAAAAATTTTTTTAAACGTGTTTACCTTCACTGATAATAGCTGTAGATAAGAAAACCAAGTTCCAAGTCATATCCTTTAAAGCCCTGTTGTCCACACTGGGCCTAAGTGGGGTGAGCTTTGGTGTCCTCATGGGTTCTTTTGGAAAGGGTGGGCACACAAGCCTATAGAAGGCTTTTGGAAAGTGATTTGGAAGTGTAGATTAAAGGCGATCACTCAGCAAAGCCATGCCCACTCATCTTCTTTGGGAGAACAAGGAAAGTGGAAACAATTGAGCCTGAAGGCGTTCGTCACCACCTCATTTATAAGAAGGAAGTCTGAACACAACCAAGTGTCCATCACCAGATGCGGGTCTTCAAATAAATACCAGAAAATTAGTGATGAAACCTTATACTGCCCATGTAAACTATTCCCGGAGAGTCTGAAATAATAGCGGAAAACGTCCCCCGTCCTTCAGCTAAAAGCGGGTAAGGCTCACAAAGCCCATTTAAGGAGGCGATGTTTAGGGATATTTGGGGTAATTACTTCATTTTTGTTTATTCTTGTGTGGGATATGTGCCCGTGGTGTGTGGAAGCCTGAGGAGCATGCCCGGTGTCCTGCTTTACCACTTTCCTTGCTATACAGTCTCTCTGGCTTCACCCGGAACTTACCCCTCCTTTTTTTTTTTTTCCCTAGGCTGATCAGCAGGCCCTAGTGATCCTCCTGTCTCCACCCCCTTCCCCATAGTGCTGGGGTTATTGCCCATGCCCAGAGTTTTAGATGAGTGCTAGGGATTTGAACTCAGGACTTCATGCTTGTGCAGCAAGCAAGCACTCTTACTTACCTATGGGGTCCATCTTCCCAGCTCCTGAGTGATGAATTGTGGACGTCTTCTGCCGGATACCTGTTTCTGTATTCTCCACATCTCCGAGCATGGGTATGGTCACTCTATCAAAGCCACAAATGATTGCTTAAGATATTTAGAGTACCTGACAAAAGGAATGAGAAGACCTGGGGTTCACTCTGCACTGTAACACTAGCAATCAGTGTGTCACACAGAAATGGTATCTGAAGGCAGAGGTATCCCTGGGGAGAGACCATGAGCCAACGACTTGAGAGTTTGTCCTGGAACAGATGTTTGGTTCCAGAAGAACACAAGCCGTCTCCCTCAGCTCTATGCCCTTGGGCCAAGCAGCCTGCCACCTTCTCTCCTTCCCCAGAGGACTCAATCGCAACTCAAAGAGTCACGATGGTGCACACCGAGGCTGCCAAGAGGAGACCAATTAGCACAAAGTAAATATTTCTCCACCAGGAAAGTGGACGACGGCCACCAGAGCACTTCTCCGAGGGCAGAAAACACAGGGTTTCCTGAATCCCGGGCCAGCTGCAACCAGAGATGAAAGAGACCAGAGCGTCTCTCCACAACCTCCTGGGCTAGGGCCGGCTGGGCAATTAGACCTCGGCATTTATTTATGGAGCTAATTTTGTGTGTACCGCTCCTATTTCCGTCAGTAGATAAAAAGCAGAGATAGTTGGCTTGGCACTGGCCTCGAATAGTCTGAGAGCCCCATGCGGGGACCACTTGAAAGCAGGAGGGTTTTGCAGAGAAAGGTTCTGAATTAGGGTCGTGGAATTCCACTCCACCACAGCACCAGACTCCCCTTTCCATTGTGCCTTCTTCCAGTGGATCTAGGGAGGGGATATTTATAGGATTCCCACCATTTATGGGAGGCACTTCTAAGAGAAAAAATAAGGCGGGGGCAGCATGCTCCCCTAGTAAAAGCTAATGGTCATGGCTGTTTACTCCCCCCACACTCCTGGCTCCAGCCTCGCAGCTGGCTGCATCACCCTGCTCCCCAGCACACAGGGTCAGCATCAACTCTCCTGAGTCTGGCAACCTTAGAGATGATGAGTCATTAGTAACTAGAAGCCTTCCCGCCCTTCCTACAGCAGACAGGTGTTCCCTCGGAGGCTCTCCCTGAGTTGTCTGGTGTATCCCTGTGGGGTCCACTGACTACTAAGTCACACTCGGGACAGCTGAGAGCTCCAGCATCTATCACTGTTTGTTCTCCAAGAGCTTTCTCATCTACCACGGTTAACACATTTACAGAGTTGTTTTGAAGTCCTCACGTTGAACACCAGCAGGATAGCCATCAACTTAGAAAGCAGGGATTGTATAAATAAAGTCTTTTTAAGTTTGTTATATTTTTCCTCTTTAGAAATAACGCTGCCTCTGCAAACGTGAACTAAAATACCAAAGGGAAAAAGAGCCACCTGATGTGATTTAAGATTTAAAGTGGTTAATTTTAAGAACTTAGAAGTGGCTTTCCTGCTCCAAACATTCGAATGCCAGGGTGCTTCAGAAGTGCTTGGACACGTTTTTAAATTAAAAGGCACTCAGGGAGCTACAGAGTGAGTTGTTAATGTGAAGTGCTGCTAGGACTTCCAACATGGGGGTGGGGCTTGGAGCGCCCTGTGTGGGGCACATCAGTCAATACGCTCTCTGCTGTAATTTCAGGCTGTGGAGTCAGATCCTATAATCCAGGAGATAAACACAACAATTCTGCAAATCTCAAAAGCTGCCAGTATAGGCCTCGCTACATAAAAGGGGCTTCAAATATACCTTGCTATCTGAGATAAGAGTCTAACTTGAAAGAATAGACAGGGATGACAAAAGAAAAATTTATTCTCAGAGAGACAAATCAATTAGTCCAGGAGATTAGCAAGGTTAGGCTGGTCTTCCCTGGCACACGAAGGAGACACTCTTTGTCATTGGCTCTACTCCAACCTACCTTCTGAAAACGCAAGTGTCTGGTTTGCTGTCTGCATTAGCCTGCCTCTAAACAGTCCTAACCACTGTGTGGTGGCTTCTGTTGCAAACAGAACCTTCTTTTTAAAATGCTTGGGCACTGGAAGAAACATCTGCTTGGCAATCTGGTGAGTCTAGGTTGTCACCACTGGGAGCAGTTCTGACCAACATCTCTGTTTTCCTGGAGGAGGAGGAGGAGCTATCTGTCTGGGAGCACCTGCCACCTGACTTGGGAGGAGTGGGTTTTGGTCCTGAGTGGGCATGGATGTATCTGACTCCCAGCCCCATGGGATTCCATTGGCCCTGCAGAGTTGACATTGACTCTTTAAACCCATCCTTCAGAGTTCCTTGCCTTGGGGCTTTCCTGGAGTGCTCTGCCAGGACCTGGTGAACTGCTGGGGGTGGAGCAGAGGAGGCTGAGGACTCCAGCAGAACCTGTTTTAATCCCTCAAGGCTGCAGCCCTCCGGAGAGTCTGGTGCTCATCTTCTGAGTAGAGGAAATGGGCCACTTGTGGCAGATACCAGATTTAACAGCTGGGAGCCACACATCTGGGGATGATATCTGATGGCACACAGCACACTCCAACCTACTTCCATAAGCGGCTTAGGCCAGTGTACCAAGATTCCTGATGGGGGACGAGGGCCCGGGTCAGACAAGGGGTGATGCCAGTGGGGTGGAGGAGACACAGATCTCACCAAGAAGGCACAAAGCTGCTCCCCTGACGCCCCCCCCCAGAAGTCATGGGAGCAGGGAAGAGGGTGCCAGTATCGTAGCTGATCCACAGAGCTGACCTCCCCCCTTCCCCCAGGGTTATGGGAGCAGGGAAGTGGGTGCCAGTATCGTAGCTGGTCCACAGAGGCAGCTAATCCATAGTGACAGCAGGCCGTTCCCTCAACCTCTAGAGGTAAGGACACCAGTGGACCCCCGGGGGCAGGCTACCTCAGCTGAAAGTGCTGCCTAGGGCAGGTGAGCATCCTCCCTTCTCCCATCTTCAAACTCCACTGATGAGGGCGTGGACAGGTTTCCTGCACAAGCTAATCAGAGCAGGTGACTCCCTGCAATGCTCTGGGCAGGTGGGGACCAGGCAGGGACTTAATTAGAGCAAAGGATTGTGCCTGGCATACTCCACACCTGCTCTTTACTTTCCCCCAGAACAAATCACCAACATTTTAGACTGCTGTCCCCTCTCTCCCTAAACCCTGGCTCCCCTACCTGATAGAGTGGCCTGTGAGGGAGTTTTGCCAGCAGCTAATAACAGCTATTCCAGAGAATAGCTAAGCAAGCATCTAGAACGGCGGTTCTCAACATGTGGGTCACGACCCCTTCAACAAACCTCTATCTCCAAAAACAGTTACATTGTGAACCATAACAGTAGCGAAATTACAGTTATGGAGTTATGGTGGGGTTCACCACAACAGGAGGAACTGTATGAAAGTGTCACAGCTCGAGGAAGGCTGAGAACCACAGCAAAGAGAACTTTGCACCTATGGGGAGTTTAAAGCTGTATTCTTTTTTGAAGTTTTATGTGTATGAGTGTTGGCCTGCACATATGCAATGCATCACGTGTGTGCCTGTTGCCCTCAGAGATATGAAAAGGGCATTATATTACAGATAGCTGTGAGCCACCATGTGGGTGCTGGGAACTGAACCCAGGTCCTCTACAAGAGCAGTAAGTGCCCTTAGTTACTAAGCCACCACCACTCCAGCCTTCCCCACTGCACGCAGTGGTGGTTCTAAATAGAGGAAAGGTGCTCTGTCTACAAGCTTGAGCCTAATTGTTTGCCATAGCACCTGGCATGGAGTGATGTCACCACCCAGAGCACATCTATCTGGCCATGGGGTAGCATTGTGTGTGAGGAGTTGATGGGATGCTGCAGTTCTCAGGAGACTGGTACCCAGTCCAAGCAGAGAAATGAGACTTCCCAGCGCATAAGAACCGGCTATACACAGGAACCCAGACACCAGGATGACCAGCACCCCCAAACCTCCTCCACTGATATGTCTTCTAAAGCTCCCAGTGATTGCAGCTTAACAACCCAGATGGTTAGGGTCATCCAAGAGTTGATTTTGTCCTTTATATAAGTGAAATCATATGGTGTATTTATTTGCATGTTGCTTCATTGGCTTCACATGGGTAGGCCTGCCACTTGTAAGCACTCAGTACATCCTATGGGTCGCCAGGACTCCCTGGGAGATTCAAACCCATCATATCCAGGGCTGTGCGTCTAGCGGTTAGGGATCCTGTTAGTCTTCTTGTGGTGGTGTCAAAAGAACTGACAAGAGCACTTGAGAAAGGAGCTTTATTTTAGCTCACAGTCCAAGGGTATCACCCACCGTGGCAGCAGAAGCAGAGAGTGGCAAATGCCGGTGCTCAGGCAGGTTCTCCTTTTCATTCAGTCCAGAGCCTCAGCCCTGAGGACTAGCTCACTCGCGCTTATGGTGGACTTCCCACCTCAGTTTACCCAATCTAGAAGGCCCCACAGACAGGCCTAGAGGTTCGTCTCCTAGGGATTCTAGATCTTGTCAAGTTGATGACATTAAACCATACAGGGCTATCAGCTAAGCATGTCCATATATGACTAAACTTATCCGTCATTAAAATATAAGTATGGGAGCTGGAGAGAAGGCCCAGAGGTTAAAAACAATGACTGCTCTTCCATAGGATCCAGGATAGATTTCCAGCACCCACATCACAGCCATCTGTAACTCTAGTCTTAGGGGATCCAACACCTTCTTCTGGTCTCCAAGGGCACCAGGCACACATGTAGACAAAACAGCCGTACACATAAATACACACATGTAGACAAAACAGCTGTACGCATAAATAAAGGAATAAAAGTTTAAAAAGAAATGAATGTAAATGGAAAATTCCAAACTTCTTTTTCAAGAACTGCTAAGTGTTCTCAATTGAACCGACACTCCCAGAATGGTGTCCTATAATAAACACGCACTGATTGTCTGCATTTAAGTAAATCATCAACTGATTTAGACCATAACTTTGTTGTCAATGAACTGTAATTGCTGTGTGTGCCTGTGTGTGATTTAAAGCGATATGCATTTGTGTCTTTGGCTGTGAGTCAAGAGTCTTGACATGGCTCACCCAGATCCTATTGGATAGACTATGCATTTTTCTGGAGACTGGAGTCTTCCTAGCTCTTTCAATTTGCTGGTGGGATTCCTTGTAGCTATAGGACTGAGACCCTTAGCTCCTGAAGGTTGCCTACCGTAGTTATCTTCAGACTTCTTCCAGCTCAGCAGGAGAATACCTTTGACTTCCGAGCCTCGTTACTAGGTGCACCTGTTTATCTCCAACCCATCTTTTGACAGGTTCTGCCATCTCCCAGAAAGAGAGGGTCTGGCTTCATCACGGCTGCCAGGATGCGGAACTCTGGGACTCCAAACACATGCTTGGTCAGAGCATAGGTGACTACACACTTGCCTGGAGTATCAGGCTTCCAAAGTAGCCCGTCCAACATTTTGGTTTTCTCCCATGTCTTGCCTCTCTGAGTCCCACAGTTTTTCACTCTCTGTTAGAGAACATCCCTTGGTATTTCCTTCAGATGGGCTTGGCGGCAGCACACACTTGCAATGGCTTTTCCTTGGAGCACATTTCCATTCCAGAGCATCATCCCAGGCATGGCACTCAGGCCTGAGGTCTGTGTCCTTGCACCTACAGAGAAACCCACCTTCATTCAAGTTGCTCCCTTCCGGATTCAAGTACTGCTTCCTGTTACTAATTCCAAGGACTGTGTACGTGTGTGTGTGTGTGTGTGTGTGTGTGTGTGTGTGTGGTGTACATAGAGGTCAGCCTCTGATGTCATCCTCAATAATACCACCCACCTCCTTTTGAGACAGGGTCTCTAACTGGCCCCAGAGCTCACCAATCTGGCTAGACTGGCCAGACTCCAGTGTTAAGGAGGGGGCAGGACGGACCTTCCTCTGGCTTGAGAGTCTGCCCCTCCTCTTCCAGCCTCAGTAAGTTCTAGGCAGTTGGCTGGTTGGTCACATGGTCATGTTCCACCTTCCACTGGTATCTTCTCTTTCATCGTTTAAGAGGACAATTGTCTATCGTATCTTCAACTCTTGAGGTTCTCTCTTCCATTTCTTGTATTCTGTTGGGGCTGACTAGACCCCCTGAATGTGGGTAACAGTTATGTAACTTGATCTGTTTGGGGGGTGGTGGAGGTGGGACCAGGACTTATCCTGGGTACATGACTGGCTTTTGGAGCCCATTACCTGTGGTGGAATACCTTGCCCAGCCTGATTCAGGGAGGAGGGGCTTGGTCCTGCCTCAACTTAGTAACCCAGACTTTGGTGACTCCCCAAAGGAGGCCTTATCTCCTCTGAGGAGTAGATGGGGGATGGGATGGAAGGAGAAGGGGACAGAGGGCGAACTAGGATTGGAATGTAAAAATAATAAATAAATAGATAAATAAATAAATAAAATATTACATGAATTGTTTTTAAGTTGGAATTCCATGAAGCATATTGAAGTTAGCTGATAATGTATAACAAACCAGTAACAAAAAAGGAAAATGCTTTAAAAAAAAGAAAGAAGACAATTGTTATTTGACATAGGGCCTGTCTTATTAACCTGGGTAGCACCATCTGAAGATGCTTCATTTAATTGTATGAGCAAAGACTTTTCTTTTTCAGTAAGGGCACAGCACAGATTCTAGCTGGGCATATCTTTTGGGGACCACCATGCAATTCACTGTGGGGCCTGATGAGTCAGAAAGGGCAGGGCCAGCTCCAAGACCTCCTTGAGAATAAACAGGTAAATTAAGAACCAACTGTCCAGAACTGCCCTTTCTTCTTGAGATGTTCAGGATCTGTTTTGTCCAGCCCCACCCCAAAGACCTGGCAGGATAACAGCCAGTTTCACTGTGGCACTGCCCAGTGTAGCAGGAAGTTCCGACTCGACTAACACTGACAGGAAGCATGCCAGTGATGGCTGTGCTGCTGTTTTCAAGCCATCTGGAAACCAGAGCAGGAGTTCCTCTGCTGAGGTTGCCACATCTGGGTGCTGGTGATTCACAGAGACGCAACCTCACTCTGGTTTCCATTTCAAGTGATGTTTACAAGGAGTTTAAGCCATTGCTTCTTGAAGAGTCTTCCTTAATATACGCCCGCTCACTTCTCAGAGGCCGATTCTCTCTGTAAAAGCCAAATAACCTTTTTCCACAACCTTAGCTTCGAAGACGTTGAAGGGACTAATGAATTCCTATTTGCAAATCAAGTTCAGATCGGCTAGTCTGCAGGTTTGAGATGTTGTTATTTTATTTGCTAATTAGAACCATTTCCCTAAAATTTTGCTTCCCTCCCTAATTTAAATAACAAAGAGAAACAGAGATAGAACCACATCTGTTGAATCTTCGCAAATATTTCTGAATTCGGGGCGGAGGGAAAACATGAACCACGCAGAGCATGACGCACAGACACGGAGAGAAGCAGCGACGTGCCGACTGGCACACAGTCAAGGCAGAGGGAACAAATGTGCTTCTATTTCTGCTCTCAATTAAGTGTAGCTCCCCAACCTTTCGTTTGGTTCTCTTTCATGACAAAGCTGAGTCTGGGTTATCCTGATCTACTATGTAGCCTTCCTGTCTCCCGTCCATCCTCAACTCCAAATTTCAATCGGAAAACACTGACCACACCATGTTCCTGAAGGACAAGGAACCCAGAAAGCAGAGGAGGCAGGGGAATGATGAAGGTTAGCTAGGGTAGATTTTAATTATGTATGTGTGCTGGGGTGTCTGTGTGTGTATATGTGCGTTTGAGTGCCTGGGGAGGTTTTGAAATCTCTGGGAGCTGGCATTATAGATCATTGTGAGCCACCCACTGTTGGGCCTGGGAATTGAACTCAGGTCCTTTGGAAGAGCAGAGTGTGCTCCAAACCACTGAGCCATCTCTCTA
Organism: Cricetulus griseus; assembly: GCF_003668045.3. Lineage (NCBI taxonomy): Eukaryota > Metazoa > Chordata > Mammalia > Rodentia > Cricetidae > Cricetulus > Cricetulus griseus. Next base: position 443,281,390 of record NC_048595.1, read on the forward strand.
GTCCAACAACACCATTTTCAGATGTTCTTAAACAATGCAATTTATAATTTCCTGTTGTCAGAAGACACAGCAGAAACATCTCTCTCACCACTCACTTCAGCGGCTCAGAAGGCTAGACACCAGGATTCTATTTGACGGATGTCTCCATAGTATCCGCGCCTGTCTGGATGAAGACAGAAAACCCCACAGAGCTGAGAGGGACCTCAGCTTCTCAGTCCTGCTGGACACATCTTAAGTTTCCTACATAGGGACTTGTCCTTCTACCAGACATGGATTCTAGCCCATAGCTCTATTGTTCCATTGCTTGTATTTGAAATCCTGAAGAGAAGTTTGTCACAGAGAGTCACATCTCTGGGATGACAGCTGTAGATCTGGGCTGTGTTTGGCCAGTTCTCTGGGTCCTTCAGTTTCAGAGGAGTTGGAGCAGAGGAGAGTGCAGAGAGAGTGTGGGGCTGGAGGGTAGAACAGGTCTGTGCTGTCTCCAAGAGACTGTCTTCTATGGGCAGAAAATCCTGCCAACATGTCAGCCTACCGAGGTGGAATAAGATTGGTCTGCATTTGTCCCTGCTCTGCCACTGGCTCCAGTAATGATGTCTGGTATCATGTGTCCATATTTGGCTCCTCCATCTCCTTGCCAGGTTCCTGAAGGACCCTGAGTCCTGGCACAGAGAGCAGTTTTTTCCAGGTCAGCTGTCATCAGGAACCACCTATGCACTGGGACCTTTGCTCTCAGAGCCCCTTGTGTTTGTGTGACCCACCTCATGTAGCCCTCAGAATCCCTCTGTGTTGTGTGGTGATGCTATGACCCACCTCAGAGAGCCCCCAGCACCCTTCTGGGTTGTGGTGGTGTTATCGTCACATGCTGAAGAATATAGCAAATGGCAGGAAGGTAGGGGCAGTGGCCTTCTTGTCTCTTTTCCACTGTGCTTCCAGCTCCTTGCCCTGTCTCTTGGACAGGCCCCAGCCATGCCGTAGGCTCCTCTTTCCACCGGCTGGAGTAGCACCTTTGAAGCCTTCATATCTCCCAGCCTAAGTCCTCCATCTTACCACCCGAAAGCCATCCCTATTAGATATCTTTAGCCTTGAGGCTCAAAAATCCTTTAAGAGACACCATCCCACCTCAGATTGACCATGCCCCACCCCATCAGCATCTCTCTGCATCCAGAACACTGTCCTCTTCATCCAGGGTATCTCTCCTGCCCCTCCCAGAATGCACTGCTGAGCCTTCTAAGGAGCCAGAGCTTGTCTTCCCCTCTATGTCTTCCCACTCACATCCTGCCACCCGGGACCCAAGTAGACCCATCTTCCAGAGGAGTCTCCTAATATATGGGTGCATCACTCGGGGCACATGGATGAATCTAAGGCACCTACCTTATGACATGACTTCTTTTTCACTCACAACTAAACTGGCAGCTCACTGAAGTCAGGCCTGTGCCCATCTCTTGGCTCTCCCAGTCCGGCCTGTGCCCATCTCTTGGCTCTCCTAGTCCAGCCTGTATCTATCTCTTGGCTCTCCCAGTCAGGCCTGTACCCATCTCTTGGCTCTCCCCTCAGCAGTGTCTGCCCCTGTCTCTAACACACTAAGCTCTTTTCTCAATGTCTACTGACAAGGCCATTAGCAGTGAACTCCCTAAGGGAAGGGCCACAATGGCTGGCTCCCAGAACTCTCACCTCTTTTTCTAACTATTCCAGTAACTACAAACTATGCTTCTAGAACTTTCTGTATCCTATGGGGTCTTCCAAGGATTAGGGATGGGGCCCAGGCTGGTGGAGTTCTGACCTTCACCTTCCATTCCCAAACGGAGGAGGAGGCCTGGTCCACTCCGTTCTCTGAGAAGGTAAGCATCCCAGGCTGAAGGGCAAAGTCCACCTTTGCCTCTGGTTGTCACTTGTCTCTTGGGGACCTCATCAGCCCTTCCTGAAAGATGCCAGGCATGTGGAGTTGGTAGAGTACACTGGGCTGGGTCTTGGTGCATGGATGGACCTGGGAGGCTGGCTCAGCTTCTACCATCCCTCCCGCTCTTGGAGTTCACAGGCTCTTGGAGGTTACAGCGCGTCCTTGGCAGGAGTTCTGAGCCAGCTGCAGGCCAAGTCAGCGGCGTTTCCTCCTCTACAAGCTCTGCTGATGTGTCCTAGGTCCCTGTGGAAATCAAAATCAGCCCCTCCCTCTACAGGCATTTGCAGTGGGGCAGCCTGTGTAAGCTCACAGAGTGACTGTGTGTCCATGCCTCAGCCTCTGCTTCACAGCGCTACCTCAGGTGTTTCCTTGTGAGCCAGGCGGCTCCATGGTCCATACTCTGCATCTACGATCAACTACAGGCCAATGGCGGCGCTAGAGTGAGGTTCTGCGCCTCTGCTCTCTAGCTCCTGACACCATGTGGCCTGGACACCTGTGGCCGCTGCTAGATGCTGTCTGTGTACTTCAAGGGCAAACCAGAGGGCTCCACGTCAGCTGGGCACTGGGCTCCCCCAAGAATCTGATGATGCGAAGCTGGGATGAAGCCAGAAATGTGTATGGGCTGGAGCAGATAGAGAAACAAGCTAATGGTGGATATCTCTTAGATCTTAAACAGGGACATTTAGACTTGCCGGCGGAGCTCACGGGTGAAGTCAGGCACCCACGATGGAGAAGAAGCGGTGCTCACATTACGATGCTACCTGAGGCCTGAGGCAGGAGCACCACTGGAGGGAGGACCTGTGCTCAGGGGAGTGGCCCGGATGCCGTGCAGGGATCCAGGCTGTTGACTTGCTATTTTTGTTTCCTTATAAGACTTTAAAAGTTTTTTATTTTCCCAATTTTTTGGTTTGCTTGTTTTGTTTTTGTTTTTTGAGACAGGGTTTCTCTGTGTAGCTTTGGAGCCAATCCTGGCACTCACTCTGGAGACCAGGCTGGCCTCAGAGATCCGCCTGCCTCTGCCTCCTGAGTGCCGGGATTAAAGGCGTGCGCCACCAACGCCCGGCTATTTTCCCAATCTTTTATTGAAAATTTTTATTCCAGCAGTCATGTTTTATTCTTCAGGGGTTCTCTTTCACTCCCCGTTCCTTTTTTTATATCATCCTGTTCTTGTTTCAAGGGTGAGGGGGATACGGGAAGCTACACGATATTTTTTAGCATATTCTTGCTGCCTGGTTGTCTCATTTCTCCGGCATCTTCTTACTCCTTTTCTGCTTCATCTCTTGATCCTCCACATAAGAAGCCAACGATTCAAACCTGGGGCTAGCCGCCTGAAGAGTCAGCTCAGAGGTAACGAGCACTTGCTGTCTGAAGGGGACCCAGGTTCGATACCCAGCCCCCTCACTGTTGCTCACAACCATCTGTAACTCCAGTTCCTGGAGATCCAGTGCTTTCTTCTGACCTTCACAGGCACTGCATACACATGGTGCACATGCACATGCACACGCACACACACGCACACGCACACGCACGCACACGCAGGAAAAACACCAAAATACATAAGATCAAAATTAAGTGAGACCTAAAAAAATCTATGTGGTTAGTATTTTTATATTCCATAGGTAAATGTACCTGATTCAACAAAAACAACAAAAAGGTCTGTAGCATGGTAAACTGGTTTCCACAGTAGTGCTCTTTATCAGTAGGCTGTATCCTGAGATGTCCCCAGTGCCTAAAACTGTATTACCAAATAAGTAGATGTTCAATAAATTGTAATGTTTAGAAACTGAGTACAGCAGGACGTTAACAGCAATAACTAATAATAAAATCGCATAATTTTAAAACGTAAACTGTTCATTTCCGGATTTCGCTATCTACTATTTTTAGATTTCAGGGGAATGACACTGGAAAGTTCAGTACTGCTGCGGATAAGGAGGGCTTCCTGTGTGTGTTATCGATCTAGGCTTTCATGGTAAACTGTGCTGGGGGACCATGGCTGGGTGTTACCGGGACCAACAACATTTCATGGTATGGTGCACTGTCCCATCTCCTGCTTCTCAAAGGCCACACCAAGCTTACTTTATGCCATCAGGTCACAGGGAACATGAAGCTCCTCACTGGTCTTGGGAAGCAGCAACTTGTCCTTATACCCTAGCAAGCCCTCCCTGTTCAAAACCTGAGAACTGTGTGGTGACCAGAACCGCAGAGAGTATGGAGGGCAGAGTGATTTGCAATTCTTAGATTCAATGTTTTGTTTTGTTTGTGTAGGTGTGTGTGTGTGTGTGTGTGTGTGTGTGTGTGTGTGTGTGTGTGTGGTGTGTGTGATGCTTTGATTTTGATTTTTAGAGACAGGGCATCACCGTGTAGCCCAGGCTAACTCTGGATTTGTGATCCTCGTGTCTCTGTTTTCCAAGTGTTGGAGTCACGGGTGTGAGCTGCCAATCCCAGCTCCTAATGTTCTCTCACCCAGAGCTCATGAGATGGGTCAGGAGAACAATCTAGACACATACGTTTTTCCTACTCAAAATTGTGAAGGGAGCCCGGTGGCTTTGGAGAATTCAATCCACAACAGTTCTAGCTGTAATAGGCTCCACAAGTTGGGAAACTGGCTGGATGGCCTTCTCAGACCTTCCCACAAGACATCTGGACTGGCTCACCGTCTCTTTAGAGGTGATGGCACCAAGCAGTGACCAGAGGAAGTGATGGCATGAGAGAGAATACTGGACAGGCACCCACGTCAGCTTCCTGACTCTCATCCTACCTATTAATGCCTCTTGGTAGGAGCAGCACTCCCTACCTCTGTGGGAGACTGACAGGGCCTGGGCAGGAGGACAGAGGCTGCAGCTTGCTTCTGGTTCTCCCAGCTGCCAGCCACCTCCCTCACTGTCTCTTCAAAGCAGACTTTAAAAGCATGCTTCGTGGAGCATCATTCTTTGCCCAAAGTGGAAAGAGTGATGTCATCAGACCCCGAGCCTTGATTTCATTCCAGCTCAGTGGGAAGGATAATATAGTTTCCTGGAAACAAAGCCCACTAAACACATACATGTGCACACCACACACACACATTCATACACACACATACTCACACACATTCAAACACACACACACACACTCACACACATACATTCATACACACTCTCACACACTCACACACACATTCATACACACACACACTCAACACACATTAATACACACACATACTCACACACACGCACTCACACACATTCATACACACACACACACTCACACACATACATTCATACACACTCACACACACATTCATACACACACAGACTCACACATACATTCATACACTCACACACATACATTCATACACACTCACACACACACATACATTCATACACACACATGTATGTGTGAGCACTCATGCACACACATACATTCATACACACACAATGCGGGAGCACTCATGCACACACACTCAGAGAGAACATTGGCAAACCCTTCACCATTCCACTCTGGGAACACACTTGCAGCTTGCCCCGCGTGCTGACTTCCATGAAGAACGTACACCTGACTTCATTCCAAGTCATGGCATCTTAACAAGCATCTACCTGCATGTGGTGAGTGTCTCGCTCCGTTTTGTTTCTGTGTAGCACAATATCACTCCTTGTTTGACCAACAGTAACCGTAACAACCTGAGTACATGGTATCTACCGTTTATTGGGCACTAACTATGGACCAGATTCCATCGGTGGTTCATTTCAAGGAACTGACCATCTTATTACTTACTTTTCTTGTTGCTATGACAAACTAATAGTAACCTAAGGAAAGAAAGGTTTGTTTTGGCTCATATTTTGAAGTTCAGCGCATCATGACAAGGAAGGCAGAGCAGCAGGAATCTGAGGCAGCTGGTCAGCTGTCTCTCTTTTTTTATGTCTGGGACCCTAGCCCATGGCGCCTCCCATAGTTTCAGTGGGTTTTCCCAACTCAGTTAAACTTTTCTGTAACTGCCCTCCTAGATGTAGTAGAGATCCACCTGTGTCTACAGTGATCTAAATCCCTCTAAACTGTCACTGAAGACCAACTATAACAGCCAGCATTCGAACCGTCCTGTTAGACTGATACTATCCAGTAACCTTCCGAGGATTGTGGTTTAACCTCATACATGAAAACATCTACAGTGTCACTGACCCCAGGGTCAGAGGAGGGAGCTGGTCCACACATGGTCTGAAAAGACGAAAGTTCTCTTCTCTCAAAGGGTTTTTCAACTGCACATTTCAACTCCTCAGCCTGGAGACAACTTGAGGACACACCAAAGCTAAACTCTGCACCTCCCACCTGTTCCTACTGAACCTAAACTCCAACTGCCTCTTCTGGACCTCTTGGTCTCTGCAGCTTACAGAGTGTGTGCAGAATCCGTGCAAAGGCGAGGACTTCGAGCATCTGATGAGTCCCCATGGCAACGTCTCTTCCTGAAGGTCTGTATTCATTCAACTTCACTGTGAGGTAGACCGGGCTCTCTGGAACCCAGGTAGACCTAGGCAGTGCCTTTGCCTAGTTGTTCTCTGATATCATTCTATTTGAATTGTCAGTTTGTCCTGACATGAATAAATTGTATTCCTTCCTATTCCTTAGTTTTCACATCAGACTGAAGCCCACTGTCGCTATTGCTGATTGCTGGTTTTAATTTGTGCATGTTTACCTTTCTTTTTCTTGGAGTATACTTGACATTTGTTATCATTGTATATAGTTTTTGCATCAGACTTAAAACCTTCTTCTTTAGACTAAAAGAGGAATTGTAGGCATCTGGTCTGTGGGCCTGAAACAGCTTCAGATGGATGGAAAAGAAAGAGAGGAGCTTGAGTGGCTTTCCTTTGTGCGTTCTTTCTGGTGAGCTAGCGGATCCGGTAGGAAGAGCAGGGAAAAGCTCCGGTGGTTCTTTGTATTTTTCTGTGTAATTGTCGCAAATAAACACCCATTTATCAATTATCTTGGGTTTAGTGATATAGTTATATCCTCACCTTCAGCTCACAGTATCAAAACTGGAGCATCTCAAAGTTCTTTTTCAATTAACAAACTGGCTACAGTTCTCTATGACAAGAACTGCATAGCCTCCTTCACCCGAGGCCCTAACATAATCTCTATTGTTACAGAAATGGAGCTGAAGGGGTAAGCATTAGGAAACCCCCCAAGGAAGTGTCAACAGCACTTAAAGGAGACTGAGCCCAGTTCTCCTCAACCCTCATGGGACAACACAGCCCCAGGGTGCCACGTGCTGGACCAGCCTCATACTTTTGGGGTGTGGGGGTTTGTGGGGTGCAAGAAGTCTTGATCTTAATAAGGCTTCCCACACATCCATCAGAATGGTTGTCACATTCTGTCAGAAACCTCATGTGGGGACCCTGAGGGGGTTTGGCTTAGCAAGAAAATTAAGCAAATACATGATTGAGCAAAGCATATTCAGGAGTTGTACAGGGCTGCACAGCCTGGCTTCCATTAGGAAAGCGGAGAGTAACACCATCAAGGCACATCCCAAGCCTGGGCACTGAACCTTGTGCTCACTGGGGGCAGCTGGCCAGAGGGCTGCTGTGCAGTATCCTGCCATAGCAGTGCAGACTGGCTACACGATGGGAAAGAGAGCTGTGATGGTCTGTTATCAGTGTTGGCTCTTCCTGGAGGTTCTGGAAGCACTGGGCCATGTCTGTCTATTCCTGGGATGGAGGCCATAGCTCCAATTTGAGTTCAACTCCTACCTCCACACAGGACCCTTAATCACATCCAAAGAGTCCCCTTTTCGTGCAAGGTTGCATGCTCAGAGGCTCTGGAGGTCTTAGGGGAACCTTGTTCCTCCTCCCCGGGAGCATCATCTAAGCTGAAGTGCCTGAGATGGTGAGATTGCAGAGCTGAAGCTCTGTCACCACAGGCCACACTGGGAAAGGGAGGGATGTTAGAGGAAGCCTGGAAGACCCAAGTCACCAAAGTCCCTCCCTCTTGTCCACCATCTCAGTCATCAAGAAAGCTTGCAGGTGTTCCCTGTAGTCACCCCTGCTTATAGAACTGAGGCTAGGAAATGTTGAGTTACAAGGTCACACAACTCATGGAGACTTGTCACAGGAGTGAGATCTGTGAGGCCTGAATGTCCGTCTTCGTCATCCCTTTCCCACAGGGACAACCTAGTGAAAGGAGATGGAGACAGGTAAAGTGGAGGGTCACCATGCCTGTGAGCCCCCATCACCCCATTGGTTTTGAGCAAGTGGGGAGTGTACAGACTGGATGCCTACATTCTGTCGACCCTGGTCCTCACAGGACCTCTTGGGTCATGAGCTATGGTGATGCCAGAGGCAGAGTTAAATCTTGATACAGTGGCCCCTGTGTGTGTGTGCTCTGTGTGGTGGTGCGTTCTCCAGATGTTCAGGGCTGTGAGATCGCTTCCCTCCAGGAAGGAACAGCACAGCACAGCTCTGCCAAATAAAAGAAGAAAGAGCCAAAGCAGGATTGACTAAGTGTAAACATGTCCACAACCCCAGAAGATAAAGAGTGCTCTGAAGCCAAGGGTAAAAGACAATGGAAACCACAGCCAGCCTGTGCCATCCCTCTACCTTGAGGGGAAAAGACATACCTGTGACTCCAGGGTTCCAAATCAGAGTCACCATACAGACTCCATATACTTGGCCCCAAAGAAACAGGGTTTCAAATAAAATAGGGAGTTGTGTGGACTCTGGACAGCTGTTCTGGTCTAGGCACACTCTGGAAGAACTCCGCCTCTCTACTTTGCTCCCCGTAATGGCTGGGCCAGGTCCCTGGAGCAGCCAGCCTTAGGGATGGAAGGAGTGAATGGAAGGTTTCCCAGGACCACTTCCATGACCAGACAGTGACTGACTGACTGACTGACAAGGAAGAACCACTATTCAAGGAGCTAAGCAGCTCCTCCAGCAAGGCCACACCTCCTTATCCTTTTTAAACAGTTCCACTAACTGGGGACCAAGCACATGAGCCCATGACAGCCTTTTTCATTCAAACCATCACAGTGTGTGCTACTTTTCTCATTGCTCAGACAAAATGCATGAGAAAAGCAACTTAAGGAAGATTTATTTGGGCTCTTGGTTTCACAGGGCAAGGTTCCGCAAGGTGGGAAGGCCATAGTGGTAGGAGTAGTTAGTCCATTGTAATGGGCTCTTATGTTCACATGAAAGAACAAGAGGGCCAAGGACTTGAGACATCACAACCAGTTAACCAGTTGACAAACTGAGAGCTGAGGTGAGCAGAAACATGGAGGGAGAAAAGCTATAGGACATGTGGGCCCCAAGCCAAGCTGGGCAGTAAGCATCTTCAAGGGCAGAAACACCAAGCCCTAGTGTCCACAGAGAGAGCAGCAGGTGACTCTCAGTAGATCAAGTCGGCATACATACCAACAGCCTGTCAGAAGAGATGCGTGCTTCCAAGCGGAAGCTCCAGCTCGGCCATTTTACATGCGGGAGCTCCCGCTCAGTAAGAGGCTATGAAGTGCCTAGAATCTATGAAAGGCCAACCATCATGAGAGCAAGTCATCAGAGGAGTCATAGCCGAGTCATAGCCGGAGCTGGCGCCATGTGTCAGACAGCAGATGGCACACAGTACCTGCAGCAAAACAGAGAGCAGAGGACGAGAGAGACAAAACCTGTGGCAGGTAAGGTCTCCCGGAGAAATAAATACTACATGCAGGGTGCAGATCTGAACGCAAGGGTTTTGGTTTGAATCAGGGATTCTCCTGACAAACTTATCAGAAGTTAGGCACCTAGAGATGGGGGTAAGTGACAGTGGAACCAATGTGAACAGTGGACAGAGTGTGTAAGAGCGTGGGCTCTGTCAAACACGCCCCTGCTGGTCTTTATAGTCTCAGGAGCAGAAGAGGAAGGGGTGTGTGTGTGTGTGTGTGTGTGTGTGTGTGTGTGTGAGAGAGAGAGAGAGAGAGAGAGAGAGAGAGAGAGAGAGAGAGAGAGAGAGAGACAGAGACAGAGAGAGACAGAGAGAGAGAGACAGAGACAGAGAGAGAGAAGAGGTATTTGTGTGACCATACTTAACATTTAACCAAAACTAAAGACAACAAAATAAAGACTGAAGAACCGTAGGATACCTGAGGCAGAATCAATAAATACAAACAACACAACTAAAGCAGCCCGGACTGTGGTTTTCCCGCTAAAGGCAAACCAGGAAGGTGAGTGAGCAGGAGGAGGACTTAGCTGCAGCAGGCTCTTGTCTGCAGGGTGCTTCAGGCTTCATGCTGGGGACAGCAGGACCCAGAGACAATACCGGAAGCAGAGTCTCCGCCCCTCCCCTCCCCTCCCCCTCTCCTCCTATTTCTTTCCTCCCCCACTTCACTTAACTGACCCCCCCCCCCCCCGTATTTGAGCATAAAGAAAATATCACGTCTTGCATACAGAGGGTACTGTGAGGTGAACTATTTCCTATCTCCAGGAGTTACTGCTCTGAAAGGCAGTGCCCCCTTGACTCCACAAGCTGCCCAGAGTGTCATAAAATGCAGAAAGTAAGAGGCCTGGCTGAGAGTTACCTCCTCCAACTCTTGGCAACCACCACTGCTTTCTCTCCGTATGGAGCTGTTATCTATCTGGAATCGTCCACATATATGAAGGCACACAGTCAGTCATGTGGGCTCCTGTGTCTGGCTCCTTTCACTGGAGCCTGTGTTGGTTCCTCATCCCTTTCCGTGGCAGAGCAGCACCCCATTGCATGGCTATGCCTTGTTTTGTTCACTTGTTCCTCTGTGAGCCTGTGGATACTTTCTGTGGCTGAGAGCTTATAAATGGGGCTGCCATGAATGAATATACAGGTTTTTGTTTAGGACTATTTTCAATGCTTTTGGGTAGGTATGCACCCGGGGGTAGTTTTGGGGTCACATGGTCATTCTGTATTGAAGCTACTGAGGACCAGCCAAGCTGTCAGTCACAGAGGCGCCATACTGCTTCCCTGACCAGCACTGCATGGAAGGGTCAGGCTTTCTAGCTGGATGTTTTACTTGTGTCTCTACTATAGCTGCCTGAATAAATTGGAGCAGGAATGTAAAATGGCCCGGTTGTTTTGGAAAGTAGTTTGACAGTTTCTTCTAAGGCTAGGCAGGCACTCCATTCCACCCCTATAGAAGAGAAACATGATACATGTCTGAGAGAACAGAGATAAAAATCATATCTACTCAGAGACTAAAGTCATCTCCAGCCAATGAGTGTGCCCATCAGTGGAGCACTCAGGAGAGACATATAGGTCTCAGATGTTCACACGAGGCGAGTGTGGTGGCTTGAATGAAAACGGCCCCGTAGGCTCATATATTTGCACACTGGTGAGATGGATCATTGGGAGAAGGCACTGGGGAAGTTCACTCCCAGACACACGTGGAGGAAGGAAAGAACTGACTTCCACATGCCCACTGTGGCATAGATGCACACACACAAAATGATAAATGCGTGAGCATGTAAAAAAATCCAATATGTATGATCTAAGGAAGCTAAATGTCACCACAGCTCTTTCCAAACACACACACACACACACACACACACACACACACACACACACACGAGTGTACATCAACACCATACACAGAAGCAGGAAATGCACATATATGAATTATGTAAACACACATAAACATACATGCACACATGCACACACAAACACACAATCACATGTGTCTGCAAATACACACACATATGCACTTTAAACAAGGACATCAGTTGTGTCTCTTTCTGTCACCCTGGAGCGGCCTGCAGCACATGCTCTGGTGACCTCCGTAAAAGGGATTCGCCACACGCCTAGAACTGTTCCCCTACAGATGTCTTTGGTGTGTTTTTATGTTTGAGATGCAATCAGAGTTTTAACACACAAATTTAATTCCAAGTTCATGGCTTTAAACATGTCAGATAAGTAATGAGGGCTGCTTGAGCCATGTTTTCAACCCATGAATCTCAAGTTTTCTGAAGGCTGCTTTGAAACATGTATAATGTTTTAATTTAAGGTCTGCTAAAGCTCAAAATTGTCATGGGGAAGAGAGGCCATAATTTGTAATTATAAAATATAGGGGATGATAAATTCAAATGACCTTTTCAGGAACGTTTATAGCTAGGCCACCTTGGAGCAGGACTTTATGAGGTTCGGGCATGTGTGGCCACCAAAGCCCCCTGCACATATTCAGACAGTAGACAGGGTCACACTCTGTGTTTCCTCGATGCCTTCTGGGGTCCCCAACATAGGTTCCCATTTTAGAAAGAAGAGGAAGCCTTCACTCTGGCTGAGTGAAACTGGTTATCCACACTAGACTATTCATTTGCAAGGGGATACTGAGTCCCCTGGCATTGAATGGACCAATCCAAGGTCATCCAGGCAACGGCAGAGGCAGAACCAAGTCTCTTGTGATCCCACTGTTGGTTCTTTCTCTGCCCTTCTATGTAGCCAGTGCTGTAGCTGGTTCTTGTTAACTTGTTTTCTTTCATGGTGAAACAGCATGTGAGCTGCATGCCTTCCTGTCCCAACTAGTTTAAACAAAACCACAAAGACACTGTTGCTGTCCTGCATGGGATCAGTGTGACCTCACTCTAATCCAAGCTTCGGGCATCCTTGTCATACCAGGAGCAGCCAATTCCTGAGCTTCCTTTTCTGAAACCTCACCCTCCATACCTCATGCAAATACACACATGTGCATATGCTCACAAACACACACTCCCCTCCAACACATATGTGTGTGATCACACATACGTACATGCATAAACACGTGGGCATAAGCTGTATTCCTTTTCCCCACATGTGCACACAGGCACATACATGTGTGCACATGCTCACCTCTGCCCGCCTTGCACACGTGAATGTGCACACATGCAGCCATTCCTTGGATGTCTTCTGCAATAGCTTTCTGGATGCAGCTGCCCTCAAAACGAAATCAAGTATGGCCATCACTTCCTTGGAATGGCTCTCTGCTTCCCTCTGCCACCAGCAGGAAATCTAAACTTATATGTGGCTCTGTGAGAGCCTCAGGAGCCTTGCCCACCTCTTTCTATGGTTCCCAGACCCACACACTTTGTTCATCAGCCCAGTGTCTCTTCTTGAGGACCTCCTCACCTTCAGGACACCAACCTGACTTCCTGTCTGTGTTTTACAGGAGCAAACACAGCTCTTAACCCTGAAGTCAAGCCAGCCAGATCTTGCCTTGGAGGTTCAGACCTCTCCTGTCAGCTGTAAGATCTCCACACAGAGGGAGGCAGAGCTAAGATGCAGAGAAGGAGAAGCATTGAGTCTTCTGGACCTAGGCAAGCCTGAGCACACCCAATGACTCACTACATTCTTCCTCTGCTAAGCAGATTCAGGTTGCCCTTCAATTATCTGCAACTAAGGATGCCAAGCCCTGAGCTCCTGCCACAGGTACTCTTCTAGTGCAGGGGTATAGGCACCCCTTCGCTATTGGCATGACCCCAGATGTGGCTGATCTTATCCATTGTGGTAAAAAGTGCAAGGAGCCCTTTGGGATCTGAGCAGAGCCAAAAGCACCACGTGACACCATTATACCCACTTGTATTCACCACGAATTTCCTGGAACTGGCCTAAAGAATGCAGTGCTGGAAAAGCTGGTCTATCTATTAATGACCAGGGGGTGGGCTGCTTCTCTCTACTAATGTCCATACCTGTTCTCCCACTACAGCTCCGAAGCACAGTGCTAGTGTGATCCCACCATGCTGGGGTGAGCAATTTTCTCAGCAACTCACTCCTCCATGACTTTTTAAGCACACTTGGTAAGAAAGTCTGGCTACATGCTTGCCCCTGCCCTTTTATTCACCATTGCCTGAGCTGTGAGCCGCCAGTGGCGACCACTGGGACTCATGTTTGACTGACATTGCGATTCATGGATTTGATTGTAACTCATATTTCTATCCATGGCCATTATGCTAAGATCTTTCATCCTGCCCTGCTGTGGCTCATAGAATCACATTTAGGCTCTTTTCCTTTTAACATTACTAAGTAGGTTGGCACAGAGTCCCGTCCTTACCTTCCCCTTTCAAAAAGATGCTCCAATCTTGTGTGGCAGAGTTTGGCCTCAGACCTTGACCAATGAATGGCTCATCCCGGCAGATAGCAGAAAGGTCAACAACCTCAGCTCTTTCCATGGGTCAGGACCAGGATGCCCATTGCTAAGAAAATACAGGATGAGCCCCAATTCCACTGAAATCAGCATCATCACTTATCTCCTCTCATCCAATATCCACATCTATTTTCTTCATCTCAGGAAACCTTGACTCTCAAAGATGTGAAATAATTACTATTAAGGCTGGCATCACAACTGTTGATTTTATCACTAGAAACACCAATACTGTTCTCATCGCCATGATGGAATGCCTAGCAAGAAACAACTTAAGGGAGGAAGAGCTTGTGTTGGCTCATGGCATAGCACAGCAAGGCAGCTGGGGGTGGCTGATTGCAGTCAGGAAGCAGAGAGATAAATGCTGGTGCTTGGCTCGGGCTCACTCCCTCCTTTTCAGAAGTCTCAGACCCTGGCCCACGCAATGGTGCCACCTACGTTCCAGGTAGTCTCTCTCATCAATTCAACCTCTCTGGAAATCCCTTTGCAGATGTTGCCAGAGGCTAGTGTTTTAGCTGATTCTAAATTCCACAAGCCAGAGCAGCATCAAATCAAGAAAAAAACGAGAGAAGGATGGAAGGGAGGGTGGGGATACTTGTAGCCTTGACACTGGACTAAAGCCCTGGTAACATTGCAAACAGTGAT